>NW_028181519.1:0-310685 GCF_963514085.1 Chelon labrosus
GGCTGTTTTGCTCTCCACCACATTTACTGTCAGACTGGCCGAATTAGACCGATTCTGCCTCTTTCTTGCCTCTACATGTGAAGAACAGGGTGCTTGTGAGCATATTGTGCAGTTTCCAGCAGGTAGCTGGCTTGGAACGGGACCGGTGGGGCAGAGCAATCCTAGCGGCTCGCCCGAGCAGTGGAAGCCGGCGAGGGTGCGCGTTCAGCCGGATGAATGGGGCGCTGTCAGGGCCCCTCTCGTGGAGGATAAAAATCATGCTTTTTCCCTCATTACACATCCCATGCGAGCTTGTAATGATAAAACCTGATCCAAATCACACATTGCAGCTCAATATTCAGTGAGGACAGGGCCTTTTTAAGTCGAAATGTGCAAAACAGCATCCTATCGCTCTGAAACGGCTGTTTTGCTCTCCACCACATTTACTGTCAGACTGGCCGAATTAGACCGATTCTGCCTCTTTCTTGCCTCTACATGTGAAGAACAGGGTGCTTGTGAGCATATTGTGCAGTTTCCAGCAGGTAGCTGGCTTGGAACGGGACCGGTGGGGCAGAGCAATCCTAGCGGCTCGCCCGAGCAGTGGAAGCCGGCGAGGGTGCGCGTTCAGCCGGATGAATGGGGCGCTGTCAGGGCCCCTCTCGTGGAGGATAAAAATCATGCTTTTTCCCTCATTACACATCCCATGCGAGCTTGTAATGATAAAACCTCATCCAAATCACACATTGCAGCTCAATATTCAGTGAGGACAGGGCCTTTTTAAGTCGAAATGTGCAAAAAAGCATCCTATCGCTCTGAAACGGCTGTTTTGCTCTCCACCACATTTACTGTCAGACTGGCCGAATTAGACCGATTCTGCCTCTTTCTTGCCTCTACATGTGAAGAACAGGGTGCTTGTGAGCATATTGTGCAGTTTCCAGCAGGTAGCTGGCTTGGAACGGGACCGGTGGGGCAGAGCAATCCTAGCGGCTCGCCCGAGCAGTGGAAGCCGGCGAGGGTGCGCGTTCAGCCGGATGAATGGGGCGCTGTCAGGGCCCCTCTCGTGGAGGATAAAAATCATGCTTTTTCCCTCATTACACATCCCATGCGAGCTTGTAATGATAAAACCTGATCCAAATCACACATTGCAGCTCAATATTCAGTGAGGACAGGGCCTTTTTAAGTCGAAATGTGCAAAACAGCATCCTATCGCTCTGAAACGGCTGTTTTGCTCTCCACCACATTTACTGTCAGACTGGCCGAATTAGACCGATTCTGCCTCTTTCTTGCCTCTACATGTGAAGAACAGGGTGCTTGTGAGCATATTGTGCAGTTTCCAGCAGGTAGCTGGCTTGGAACGGGACCGGTGGGGCAGAGCAATCCTAGCGGCTCGCCCGAGCAGTGGAAGCCGGCGAGGGTGCGCGTTCAGCCGGATGAATGGGGCGCTGTCAGGGCCCCTCTCGTGGAGGATAAAAATCATGCTTTTTCCCTCATTACACATCCCATGCGAGCTTGTAATGATAAAACCTGATCCAAATCACACATTGCAGCTCAATATTCAGTGAGGACAGGTCATTTTTAAGTCGAAATGTGCAAAACAGCATCCTATCGCTCTGAAACGGCTGTTTTGCTCTCCACCACATTTACTGTCAGACTGGCCGAATTAGACCGATTCTGCCTCTTTCTTGCCTCTACATGTGAAGAACAGGGTGCTTGTGAGCATATTGTGCAGTTTCAAGCAGGTAGCTGGCTTGGAACGGGACCGGTGGGGCAGAGCAATCCTAGCGGCTCGCCCGAGCAGTGGAAGCCGGCGAGGGTGCGCGTTCAGCCGGATGAATGGGGCGCTGTCAGGGCCCCTCTCGTGGAGGATAAAAATCATGCTTTTTCCCTCATTACACATCCCATGCGAGCTTGTAATGATAAAACCTGATCCAAATCACACATTGCAGCTCAATATTCAGTGAGGACAGGGCCTTTTTAAGTCGAAATGTGCAAAAAAGCATCCTATCGCTCTGAAACGGCTGTTTTGCTCTCCACCACATTTACTGTCAGACTGGCCGAATTAGACCGATTCTGCCTCTTTCTTGCCTCTACATGTGAAGAACAGGGTGCTTGTGAGCATATTGTGCAGTTTCCAGCAGGTAGCTGGCTTGGAACGGGACCGGTGGGGCAGAGCAATCCTAGCGGCTCGCCCGAGCAGTGGAAGCCGGCGAGGGTGCGCGTTCAGCCGGATGAATGGGGCGCTGTCAGGGCCCCTCTCGTGGAGGATAAAAATCATGCTTTTTCCCTCATTACACATCCCATGCGAGCTTGTAATGATAAAACCTGCATCCAAATCACACATTGCAGCTCAATATTCAGTGAGGACAGGGCCTTTTTAAGTCGAAATGTGCAAAACAGCATCCTATCGCTCTGAAACGGCTGTTTTGCTCTCCACCACATTTACTGTCAGACTGGCCGAATTAGACCGATTCTGCCTCTTTCTTGCCTCTACATGTGAAGAACAGGGTGCTTGTGAGCATATTGTGCAGTTTCCAGCAGGTAGCTGGCTTGGAACGGGACCGGTGGGGCAGAGCAATCCTAGCGGCTCGCCCGAGCAGTGGAAGCCGGCGAGGGTGCGCGTTCAGCCGGATGAATGGGGCGCTGTCAGGGCCCCTCTCGTGGAGGATAAAAATCATGCTTTTTCCCTCATTACACATCCCATGCGAGCTTGTAATGATAAAACCTGCATCCAAATCACACATTGCAGCTCAATATTCAGTGAGGACAGGGCCTTTTTAAGTCGAAATGTGCAAAAAAGCATCCTATCGCTCTGAAACGGCTGTTTTGCTCTCCACCACATTTACTGTCAGACTGGCCGAATTAGACCGATTCTGCCTCTTTCTTGCCTCTACATGTGAAGAACAGGGTGCTTGTGAGCATATTGTGCAGTTTCAAGCAGGTAGCTGGCCTTGGAACGGGACCGGTGGGGCAGAGCAATCCTAGCGGCTCGCCCGAGCAGTGGAAGCCGGCGAGGGTGCGCGTTCAGCCGGATGAATGGGGCGCTGTCAGGGCCCCTCTCGTGGAGGATAAAAATCATGCTTTTTCCCTCATTACACATCCCATGCGAGCTTGTAATGATAAAACCTCATCCAAATCACACATTGCAGCTCAATATTCAGTGAGGACAGGGCCTTTTTAAGTCGAAATGTGCAAAAACAGCATCCTATCGCTCTGAAACGGCTGTTTTGCTCTCCACCACATTTACTGTCAGACTGGCCGAATTAGACCGATTCTGCCTCTTTCTTGCCTCTACATGTGAAGAACAGGGTGCTTGTGAGCATATTGTGCAGTTTCAAGCAGGTAGCTGGCTTGGAACGGGACCGGTGGGGCAGAGCAATCCTAGCGGCTCGCCCGAGCAGTGGAAGCCGGCGAGGGTGCGCGTTCAGCCGGATGAATGGGGCGCTGTCAGGGCCCCTCTCGTGGAGGATAAAAATCATGCTTTTTCCCTCATTACACATCCATGCGAGCTTGTAATGATAAAACCTCATCCAAATCACACATTGCAGCTCAATATTCAGTGAGGACAGGGCCTTTTTAAGTCGAAATGTGCAAAACAGCATCCTATCGCTCTGAAACGGCTGTTTTGCTCTCCACCACATTTACTGTCAGACTGGCCGAATTAGACCGATTCTGCCTCTTTCTTGCCTCTACATGTGAAGAACAGGGTGCTTGTGAGCATATTGTGCAGTTTCCAGCAGGTAGCTGGCTTGGAACGGGACCGGTGGGGCAGAGCAATCCTAGCGGCTCGCCCGAGCAGTGGAAGCCGGCGAGGGTGCGCGTTCAGCCGGATGAATGGGGCGCTGTCAGGGCCCCTCTCGTGGAGGATAAAAATCATGCTTTTTCCCTCATTACACATCCCATGCGAGCTTGTAATGATAAAACCTGATCCAAATCACACATTGCAGCTCAATATTCAGTGAGGACAGGTCATTTTTAAGTCGAAATGTGCAAAACAGCATCCTATCGCTCTGAAACGGCTGTTTTGCTCTCCACCACATTTACTGTCAGACTGGCCGAATTAGACCGATTCTGCCTCTTTCTTGCCTCTACATGTGAAGAACAGGGTGCTTGTGAGCATATTGTGCAGTTTCAAGCAGGTAGCTGGCTTGGAACGGGACCGGTGGGGCAGAGCAATCCTAGCGGCTCGCCCGAGCAGTGGAAGCCGGCGAGGGTGCGCGTTCAGCCGGATGAATGGGGCGCTGTCAGGGCCCCTCTCGTGGAGGATAAAAATCATGCTTTTTCCCTCATTACACATCCCATGCGAGCTTGTAATGATAAAACCTCATCCAAATCACACATTGCAGCTCAATATTCAGTGAGGACAGGGCCTTTTTAAGTCGAAATGTGCAAAACAGCATCCTATCGCTCTGAAACGGCTGTTTTGCTCTCCACCACATTTACTGTCAGACTGGCCGAATTAGACCGATTCTGCCTCTTTCTTGCCTCTACATGTGAAGAACAGGGTGCTTGTGAGCATATTGTGCAGTTTCAAGCAGGTAGCTGGCTTGGAACGGGACCGGTGGGGCAGAGCAATCCTAGCGGCTCGCCCGAGCAGTGGAAGCCGGCGAGGGTGCGCGTTCAGCCGGATGAATGGGGCGCTGTCAGGGCCCCTCTCGTGGAGGATAAAAATCATGCTTTTTCCCTCATTACACATCCCATGCGAGCTTGTAATGATAAAACCTGATCCAAATCACACATTGCAGCTCAATATTCAGTGAGGACAGGTCATTTTTAAGTCGAAATGTTCAAAACAGCATCCTATCGCTCTGAAACGGCTGTTTTGCTCTCCACCACATTTACTGTCAGACTGGCCGAATTAGACCGATTCTGCCTCTTTCTTGCCTCTACATGTGAAGAACAGGGTGCTTGTGAGCATATTGTGCAGTTTCAAGCAGGTAGCTGGCTTGGAACGGGACCGGTGGGGCAGAGCAATCCTAGCGGCTCGCCCGAGCAGTGGAAGCCGGCGAGGGTGCGCGTTCAGCCGGATGAATGGGGCGCTGTCAGGGCCCCTCTCGTGGAGGATAAAAATCATGCTTTTTCCCTCATTACACATCCCATGCGAGCTTGTAATGATAAAACCTCATCCAAATCACACATTGCAGCTCAATATTCAGTGAGGACAGGGCCTTTTTAAGTCGAAATGTGCAAAACAGCATCCTATCGCTCTGAAACGGCTGTTTTGCTCTCCACCACATTTACTGTCAGACTGGCCGAATTAGACCGATTCTGCCTCTTTCTTGCCTCTACATGTGAAGAACAGGGTGCTTGTGAGCATATTGTGCAGTTTCCAGCAGGTAGCTGGCTTGGAACGGGACCGGTGGGGCAGAGCAATCCTAGCGGCTCGCCCGAGCAGTGGAAGCCGGCGAGGGTGCGCGTTCAGCCGGATGAATGGGGCGCTGTCAGGGCCCCTCTCGTGGAGGATAAAAATCATGCTTTTTCCCTCATTACACATCCCATGCGAGCTTGTAATGATAAAACCTGATCCAAATCACACATTGCAGCTCAATATTCAGTGAGGACAGGGCCTTTTAAAGTCGAAATGTGCAAAAAAGCATCCTATCGCTCTGAAACGGCTGTTTTGCTCTCCACCACATTTACTGTCAGACTGGCCGAATTAGACCGATTCTGCCTCTTTCTTGCCTCTACATGTGAAGAACAGGGTGCTTGTGAGCATATTGTGCAGTTTCCAGCAGGTAGCTGGCTTGGAACGGGACCGTGGGGCAGAGCAATCCTAGCGGCTCGCCCGAGCAGTGGAAGCCGGCGAGGGTGCGCGTTCAGCCGGATGAATGGGGCGCTGTCAGGGCCCCTCTCGTGGAGGATAAAAATCATGCTTTTTCCCTCATTACACATCCCATGCGAGCTTGTAATGATAAAACCTCATCCAAATCACACATTGCAGCTCAATATTCAGTGAGGACAGGGCCTTTTTAAGTCGAAATGTGCAAAAAAGCATCCTATCGCTCTGAAACGGCTGTTTTGCTCTCCACCACATTTACTGTCAGACTGGCCGAATTAGACCGATTCTGCCTCTTTCTTGCCTCTACATGTGAAGAACAGGGTGCTTGTGAGCATATTGTGCAGTTTCAAGCAGGTAGCTGCCTTGGAACGGGACCGGTGGGGCAGAGCAATCCTAGCGGCTCGCCCGAGCAGTGGAAGCCGGCGAGGGTGCGCGTTCAGCCGGATGAATGGGGCGCTGTCAGGGCCCCTCTCGTGGAGGATAAAAATCATGCTTTTTCCCTCATTACACATCCCATGCGAGCTTGTAATGATAAAACCTGATCCAAATCACACATTGCAGCTCAATATTCAGTGAGGACAGGGCCTTTTTAAGTCGAAATGTGCAAAACAGCATCCTATCGCTCTGAAACGGCTGTTTTGCTCTCCACCACATTTACTGTCAGACTGGCCGAATTAGACCGATTCTGCCTCTTTCTTGCCTCTACATGTGAAGAACAGGGTGCTTGTGAGCATATTGTGCAGTTTCAAGCAGGTAGCTGGCTTGGAACGGGACCGGTGGGGCAGAGCAATCCTAGCGGCTCGCCCGAGCAGTGGAAGCCGGCGAGGGTGCGCGTTCAGCCGGATGAATGGGGCGCTGTCAGGGCCCCTCTCGTGGAGGATAAAAATCATGCTTTTTCCCTCATTACACATCCCATGCGAGCTTGTAATGATAAAACCTCATCCAAATCACACATTGCAGCTCAATATTCAGTGAGGACAGGGCCTTTTTAAGTCGAAATGATGCAAAAAAGCATCCTATCGCTCTGAAACGGCTGTTTTGCTCTCCACCACATTTACTGTCAGACTGGCCGAATTAGACCGATTCTGCCTCTTTCTTGCCTCTACATGTGAAGAACAGGGTGCTTGTGAGCATATTGTGCAGTTTCAAGCAGGTAGCTGGCTTGGAACGGGACCGGTGGGGCAGAGCAATCCTAGCGGCTCGCCCGAGCAGTGGAAGCCGGCGAGGGTGCGCGTTCAGCCGGATGAATGGGGCGCTGTCAGGGCCCCTCTCGTGGAGGATAAAAATCATGCTTTTTCCCTCATTACACATCCCATGCGAGCTTGTAATGATAAAACCTGATCCAAATCACACATTGCAGCTCAATATTCAGTGAGGACAGGGCCTTTTTAAGTCGAAATGTGCAAAACAGCATCCTATCGCTCTGAAACGGCTGTTTTGCTCTCCACCACATTTACTGTCAGACTGGCCGAATTAGACCGATTCTGCCTCTTTCTTGCCTCTACATGTGAAGAACAGGGTGCTTGTGAGCATATTGTGCAGTTTCAAGCAGGTAGCTGGCTTGGAACGGGACCGGTGGGGCAGAGCAATCCTAGCGGCTCGCCCGAGCAGTGGAAGCCGGCGAGGGTGCGCGTTCAGCCGGATGAATGGGGCGCTGTCAGGGCCCCTCTCGTGGAGGATAAAAATCATGCTTTTTCCCTCAATACACATCCCATGCGAGCTTGTAATGATAAAACCTCATCCAAATCACACATTGCAGCTCAATATTCAGTGAGGACAGGGCCTTTTTAAGTCGAAATGTGCAAAACAGCATCCTATCGCTCTGAAACGGCTGTTTTGCTCTCCACCACATTTACTGTCAGACTGGCCGAATTAGACCGATTCTGCCTCTTTCTTGCCTCTACATGTGAAGAACAGGGTGCTTGTGAGCATATTGTGCAGTTTCAAGCAGGTAGCTGGCTTGGAACGGGACCGGTGGGGCAGAGCAATCCTAGCGGCTCGCCCGAGCAGTGGAAGCCGGCGAGGGTGCGCGTTCAGCCGGATGAATGGGGCGCTGTCAGGGCCCCTCTCGTGGAGGATAAAAATCATGCTTTTTCCCTCATTACACATCCCATGCGAGCTTGTAATGATAAAACCTCATCCAAATCACACATTGCAGCTCAATATTCAGTGAGGACAGGGCCTTTTTAAGTCGAAATGTGCAAAAAAGCATCCTATCGCTCTGAAACGGCTGTTTTGCTCTCCACCACATTTACTGTCAGACTGGCCGAATTAGACCGATTCTGCCTCTTTCTTGCCTCTACATGTGAAGAACAGGGTGCTTGTGAGCATATTGTGCAGTTTCAAGCAGGTAGCTGGCTTGGAACGGGACCGGTGGGGCAGAGCAATCCTAGCGGCTCGCCCGAGCAGTGGAAGCCGGCGAGGGTGCGCGTTCAGCCGGATGAATGGGGCGCTGTCAGGGCCCCTCTCGTGGAGGATAAAAATCATGCTTTTTCCCTCATTACACATCCCATGCGAGCTTGTAATGATAAAACCTGATCCAAATCACACATTGCAGCTCAATATTCAGTGAGGACAGGGCCTTTTTAAGTCGAAATGTGCAAAACAGCATCCTATCGCTCTGAAACGGCTGTTTTGCTCTCCACCACATTTACTGTCAGACTGGCCGAATTAGACCGATTCTGCCTCTTTCTTGCCTCTACATGTGAAGAACAGGGTGCTTGTGAGCATATTGTGCAGTTTCAAGCAGGTAGCTGGCTTGGAACGGGACCGGTGGGGCAGAGCAATCCTAGCGGCTCGCCCGAGCAGTGGAAGCCGGCGAGGGTGCGCGTTCAGCCGGATGAATGGGGCGCTGTCAGGGCCCCTCTCGTGGAGGATAAAAATCATGCTTTTTCCCTCATTACACATCCCATGCGAGCTTGTAATGATAAAACCTGCATCCAAATCACACATTGCAGCTCAATATTCAGTGAGGACAGGGCCTTTTTAAGTCGAAATGTGCAAAACAGCATCCTATCGCTCTGAAACGGCTGTTTTGCTCTCCACCACATTTACTGTCAGACTGGCCGAATTAGACCGATTCTGCCTCTTTCTTGCCTCTACATGTGAAGAACAGGGTGCTTGTGAGCATATTGTGCAGTTTCAAGCAGGTAGCTGGCTTGGAACGGGACCGGTGGGGCAGAGCAATCCTAGCGGCTCGCCCGAGCAGTGGAAGCCGGCGAGGGTGCGCGTTCAGCCGGATGAATGGGGCGCTGTCAGGGCCCCTCTCGTGGAGGATAAAAATCATGCTTTTTCCCTCATTACACATCCCATGCGAGCTTGTAATGATAAAACCTGATCCAAATCACACATTGCAGCTCAATATTCAGTGAGGACAGGGCCTTTTTAAGTCGAAATGTGCAAAACAGCATCCTATCGCTCTGAAACGGCTGTTTTGCTCTCCACCACATTTACTGTCAGACTGGCCGAATTAGACCGATTCTGCCTCTTTCTTGCCTCTACATGTGAAGAACAGGGTGCTTGTGAGCATATTGTGCAGTTTCAAGCAGGTAGCTGGCTTGGAACGGGACCGGTGGGGCAGAGCAATCCTAGCGGCTCGCCCGAGCAGTGGAAGCCGGCGAGGGTGCGCGTTCAGCCGGATGAATGGGGCGCTGTCAGGGCCCCTCTCGTGGAGGATAAAAATCATGCTTTTTCCCTCATTACACATCCCATGCGAGCTTGTAATGATAAAACCTGATCAAAATCACACATTGCAGCTCAATATTCAGTGAGGACAGGGCCTTTTTAAGTCGAAATGTGCAAAACAGCATCCTATCGCTCTGAAACGGCTGTTTTGCTCTCCACCACATTTACTGTCAGACTGGCCGAATTAGACCGATTCTGCCTCTTTCTTGCCTCTACATGTGAAGAACAGGGTGCTTGTGAGCATATTGTGCAGTTTCAAGCAGGTAGCTGGCTTGGAACGGGACCGGTGGGGGCAGAGCAATCCTAGCGGCTCGCCCGAGCAGTGGAAGCCGGCGAGGGTGCGCGTTCAGCCGGATGAATGGGGCGCTGTCAGGGCCCCTCTCGTGGAGGATAAAAATCATGCTTTTTCCCTCATTACACATCCCATGCGAGCTTGTAATGATAAAACCTGATCCAAATCACACATTGCAGCTCAATATTCAGTGAGGACAGGTCATTTTAAGTCGAAATGTTCAAAACAGCATCCTATCGCTCTGAAACGGCTGTTTTGCTCTCCACCACATTTACTGTCAGACTGGCCGAATTAGACCGATTCTGCCTCTTTCTTGCCTCTACATGTGAAGAACAGGGTGCTTGTGAGCATATTGTGCAGTTTCAAGCAGGTAGCTGGCTTGGAACGGGACCGGTGGGGCAGAGCAATCCTAGCGGCTCGCCCGAGCAGTGGAAGCCGGCGAGGGTGCGCGTTCAGCCGGATGAATGGGGCGCTGTCAGGGCCCCTCTCGTGGAGGATAAAAATCATGCTTTTTCCCTCATTACACATCCCATGCGAGCTTGTAATGATAAAACCTGATCCAAATCACACATTGCAGCTCAATATTCAGTGAGGACAGGGCCTTTTTAAGTCGAAATGTGCAAAACAGCATCCTATCGCTCTGAAACGGCTGTTTTGCTCTCCACCACATTTACTGTCAGACTGGCCGAATTAGACCGATTCTGCCTCTTTCTTGCCTCTACATGTGAAGAACAGGGTGCTTGTGAGCATATTGTGCAGTTTCCAGCAGGTAGCTGGCTTGGAACGGGACCGGTGGGGCAGAGCAATCCTAGCGGCTCGCCCGAGCAGTGGAAGCCGGCGAGGGTGCGCGTTCAGCCGGATGAATGGGGCGCTGTCAGGGCCCCTCTCGTGGAGGATAAAAATCATGCTTTTTCCCTCATTACACATCCCATGCGAGCTTGTAATGATAAAACCTGATCCAAATCACACATTGCAGCTCAATATTCAGTGAGGACAGGGCCTTTTTAAGTCGAAATGTGCAAAAAAGCATCCTATCGCTCTGAAACGGCTGTTTTGCTCTCCACCACATTTACTGTCAGACTGGCCGAATTAGACCGATTCTGCCTCTTTCTTGCCTCTACATGTGAAGAACAGGGTGCTTGTGAGCATATTGTGCAGTTTCAGCAGGTAGCTGGCTTGGAACGGGACCGGTGGGGCAGAGCAATCCTAGCGGCTCGCCCGAGCAGTGGAAGCCGGCGAGGGTGCGCGTTCAGCCGGATGAATGGGGCGCTGTCAGGGCCCCTCTCGTGGAGGATAAAAATCATGCTTTTTCCCTCATTACACATCCCATGCGAGCTTGTAATGATAAAACCTGATCCAAATCACACATTGCAGCTCAATATTCAGTGAGGACAGGGCCTTTTTAAGTCGAAATGTGCAAAACAGCATCCTATCGCTCTGAAACGGCTGTTTTGCTCTCCACCACATTTACTGTCAGACTGGCCGAATTAGACCGATTCTGCCTCTTTCTTGCCTCTACATGTGAAGAACAGGGTGCTTGTGAGCATATTGTGCAGTTTCCAGCAGGTAGCTGGCTTGGAACGGGACCGGTGGGGCAGAGCAATCCTAGCGGCTCGCCCGAGCAGTGGAAGCCGGCGAGGGTGCGCGTTCAGCCGGATGAATGGGGCGCTGTCAGGGCCCCTCTCGTGGAGGATAAAAATCATGCTTTTTCCCTCATTACACATCCCATGCGAGCTTGTAATGATAAAACCTGATCCAAATCACACATTGCAGCTCAATATTCAGTGAGGACAGGGCCTTTTTAAGTCGAAATGTGCAAAACAGCATCCTATCGCTCTGAAACGGCTGTTTTGCTCTCCACCACATTTACTGTCAGACTGGCCGAATTAGACCGATTCTGCCTCTTTCTTGCCTCTACATGTGAAGAACAGGGTGCTTGTGAGCATATTGTGCAGTTTCAAGCAGGTAGCTGGCTTGGAACGGGACCGGTGGGGCAGAGCAATCCTAGCGGCTCGCCCGAGCAGTGGAAGCCGGCGAGGGTGCGCGTTCAGCCGGATGAATGGGGCGCTGTCAGGGCCCCTCTCGTGGAGGATAAAAATCATGCTTTTTCCCTCATTACACATCCCATGCGAGCTTGTAATGATAAAACCTCATCCAAATCACACATTGCAGCTCAATATTCAGTGAGGACAGGGCCTTTTTAAGTCGAAATGTGCAAAAAAGCATCCTATCGCTCTGAAACGGCTGTTTTGCTCTCCACCACATTTACTGTCAGACTGGCCGAATTAGACCGATTCTGCCTCTTTCTTGCCTCTACATGTGAAGAACAGGGTGCTTGTGAGCATATTGTGCAGTTTCAAGCAGGTAGCTGGCTTGGAACGGGACCGGTGGGGCAGAGCAATCCTAGCGGCTCGCCCGAGCAGTGGAAGCCGGCGAGGGTGCGCGTTCAGCCGGATGAATGGGGCGCTGTCAGGGCCCCTCTCGTGGAGGATAAAAATCATGCTTTTTCCCTCATTACACATCCCATGCGAGCTTGTAATGATAAAACCTGATCCAAATCACACATTGCAGCTCAATATTCAGTGAGGACAGGCCTTTTAAAGTCGAAATGTGCAAAACAGCATCCTATCGCTCTGAAACGGCTGTTTTGCTCTCCACCACATTTACTGTCAGACTGGCCGAATTAGACCGATTCTGCCTCTTTCTTGCCTCTACATGTGAAGAACAGGGTGCTTGTGAGCATATTGTGCAGTTTCAAGCAGGTAGCTGGCTTGGAACGGGACCGGTGGGGCAGAGCAATCCTAGCGGCTCGCCCGAGCAGTGGAAGCCGGCGAGGGTGCGCGTTCAGCCGGATGAATGGGGCGCTGTCAGGGCCCCTCTCGTGGAGGATAAAAATCATGCTTTTTCCCTCATTACACATCCCATGCGAGCTTGTAATGATAAAACCTGATCCAAATCACACATTGCAGCTCAATATTCAGTGAGGACAGGGCCTTTTTAAGTCGAAATGTGCAAAACAGCATCCTATCGCTCTGAAACGGCTGTTTTGCTCTCCACCACATTTACTGTCAGACTGGCCGAATTAGACCGATTCTGCCTCTTTCTTGCCTCTACATGTGAAGAACAGGGTGCTTGTGAGCATATTGTGCAGTTTCAAGCAGGTAGCTGGCTTGGAACGGGACCGGTGGGGCAGAGCAATCCTAGCGGCTCGCCCGAGCAGTGGAAGCCGGCGAGGGTGCGCGTTCAGCCGGATGAATGGGGCGCTGTCAGGGCCCCTCTCGTGGAGGATAAAAATCATGCTTTTTCCCTCATTACACATCCCATGCGAGCTTGTAATGATAAAACCTGATCCAAAATCACACATTGCAGCTCAATATTCAGTGAGGACAGGGCCTTTTTAAGTCGAAATGTGCAAAAAAGCATCCTATCGCTCTGAAACGGCTGTTTTGCTCTCCACCACATTTACTGTCAGACTGGCCGAATTAGACCGATTCTGCCTCTTTCTTGCCTCTACATGTGAAGAACAGGGTGCTTGTGAGCATATTGTGCAGTTTCAAGCAGGTAGCTGGCTTGGAACGGGACCGGTGGGGCAGAGCAATCCTAGCGGCTCGCCCGAGCAGTGGAAGCCGGCGAGGGGTGCGCGTTCAGCCGGATGAATGGGGCGCTGTCAGGGCCCCTCTCGTGGAGGATAAAAATCATGCTTTTTCCCTCATTACACATCCCATGCGAGCTTGTAATGATAAAACCTGATCCAAATCACACATTGCAGCTCAATATTCAGTGAGGACAGGGCCTTTTTAAGTCGAAATGTGCAAAACAGCATCCTATCGCTCTGAAACGGCTGTTTTGCTCTCCACCACATTTACTGTCAGACTGGCCGAATTAGACCGATTCTGCCTCTTTCTTGCCTCTACATGTGAAGAACAGGGTGCTTGTGAGCATATTGTGCAGTTTCAAGCAGGTAGCTGGCTTGGAACGGGACCGGTGGGGCAGAGCAATCCTAGCGGCTCGCCCGAGCAGTGGAAGCCGGCGAGGGTGCGCGTTCAGCCGGATGAATGGGGCGCTGTCAGGGCCCCTCTCGTGGAGGATAAAAATCATGCTTTTTCCCTCATTACACATCCCATGCGAGCTTGTAATGATAAAACCTGATCCAAATCACACATTGCAGCTCAATATTCAGTGAGGACAGGGCCTTTTTAAGTCGAAATGTGCAAAACAGCATCCTATCGCTCTGAAACGGCTGTTTTGCTCTCCACCACATTTACTGTCAGACTGGCCGAATTAGACCGATTCTGCCTCTTTCTTGCCTCTACATGTGAAGAACAGGGTGCTTGTGAGCATATTGTGCAGTTTCAAGCAGGTAGCTGGCTTGGAACGGGACCGGTGGGGCAGAGCAATCCTAGCGGCTCGCCCGAGCAGTGGAAGCCGGCGAGGGTGCGCGTTCAGCCGGATGAATGGGGCGCTGTCAGGGCCCCTCTCGTGGAGGATAAAAATCATGCTTTTTCCCTCATTACACATCCCATGCGAGCTTGTAATGATAAAACCTCATCCAAATCACACATTGCAGCTCAATATTCAGTGAGGACAGGGCCTTTTAAGTCGAAATGTGCAAAAAAGCATCCTATCGCTCTGAAACGGCTGTTTTGCTCTCCACCACATTTACTGTCAGACTGGCCGAATTAGACCGATTCTGCCTCTTTCTTGCCTCTACATGTGAAGAACAGGGTGCTTGTGAGCATATTGTGCAGTTTCAAGCAGGTAGCTGGCTTGGAACGGGACCGGTGGGGCAGAGCAATCCTAGCGGCTCGCCCGAGCAGTGGAAGCCGGCGAGGGTGCGCGTTCAGCCGGATGAATGGGGCGCTGTCAGGGCCCCTCTCGTGGAGGATAAAAATCATGCTTTTTCCCTCATTACACATCCCATGCGAGCTTGTAATGATAAAACCTGATCCAAATCACACATTGCAGCTCAATATTCAGTGAGGACAGGGCCTTTTTAAGTCGAAATGTGCAAAACAGCATCCTATCGCTCTGAAACGGCTGTTTTGCTCTCCACCACATTTACTGTCAGACTGGCCGAATTAGACCGATTCTGCCTCTTTCTTGCCTCTACATGTGAAGAACAGGGTGCTTGTGAGCATATTGTGCAGTTTCAAGCAGGTAGCTGGCTTGGAACGGGACCGGTGGGGCAGAGCAATCCTAGCGGCTCGCCCGAGCAGTGGAAGCCGGCGAGGGTGCGCGTTCAGCCGGATGAATGGGGCGCTGTCAGGGCCCCTCTCGTGGAGGATAAAAATCATGCTTTTTCCCTCATTACACATCCCATGCGAGCTTGTAATGATAAAACCTGCATCCAAATCACACATTGCAGCTCAATATTCAGTGAGGACAGGGCCTTTTTAAGTCGAAATGTGCAAAAAAGCATCCTATCGCTCTGAAACGGCTGTTTTGCTCTCCACCACATTTACTGTCAGACTGGCCGAATTAGACCGATTCTGCCTCTTTCTTGCCTCTACATGTGAAGAACAGGGTGCTTGTGAGCATATTGTGCAGTTTCCAGCAGGTAGCTGGCTTGGAACGGGACCGGTGGGGCAGAGCAATCCTAGCGGCTCGCCCGAGCAGTGGAAGCCGGCGAGGGTGCGCGTTCAGCCGGATGAATGGGGCGCTGTCAGGGCCCCTCTCGTGGAGGATAAAAATCATGCTTTTTCCCTCATTACACATCCCATGCGAGCTTGTAATGATAAAACCTGCATCCAAATCACACATTGCAGCTCAATATTCAGTGAGGACAGGGCCTTTTTAAGTCGAAATGTGCAAAAAAGCATCCTATCGCTCTGAAACGGCTGTTTTGCTCTCCACCACATTTACTGTCAGACTGGCCGAATTAGACCGATTCTGCCTCTTTCTTGCCTCTACATGTGAAGAACAGGGTGCTTGTGAGCATATTGTGCAGTTTCAAGCAGGTAGCTGGCTTGGAACGGGACCGGTGGGGCAGAGCAATCCTAGCGGCTCGCCCGAGCAGTGGAAGCCGGCGAGGGTGCGCGTTCAGCCGGATGAATGGGGCGCTGTCAGGGCCCCTCTCGTGGAGGATAAAAATCATGCTTTTTCCCTCATTACACATCCCATGCGAGCTTGTAATGATAAAACCTGATCTAAATCACACATTGCAGCTCAATATTCAGTGAGGACAGGGCCTTTTTAAGTCGAAATGTGCAAAAAAGCTTCCTATCGCTCTGAAACGGCTGTTTTGCTCTCCACCACATTTACTGTCAGACTGGCCGAATTAGACCGATTCTGCCTCTTTCTTGCCTCTACATGTGAAGAACAGGGTGCTTGTGAGCATATTGTGCAGTTTCAAGCAGGTAGCTGGCTTGGAACGGGACCGGTGGGGCAGAGCAATCCTAGCGGCTCGCCCGAGCAGTGGAAGCCGGCGAGGGTGCGCGTTCAGCCGGATGAATGGGGCGCTGTCAGGGCCCCTCTCGTGGAGGATAAAAATCATGCTTTTTCCCTCATTACACATCCCATGCGAGCTTGTAATGATAAAACCTGATCCAAATCACACATTGCAGCTCAATATTCAGTGAGGACAGGGCCTTTTTAAGTCGAAATGTGCAAAAAAGCATCCTATCGCTCTGAAACGGCTGTTTTGCTCTCCACCACATTTACTGTCAGACTGGCCGAATTAGACCGATTCTGCCTCTTTCTTGCCACTACATGTGAAGAACAGGGTGCTTGTGAGCATATTGTGCAGTTTCAAGCAGGTAGCTGGCTTGGAACGGGACCGGTGGGGCAGAGCAATCCTAGCGGCTCGCCCGAGCAGTGGAAGCCGGCGAGGGTGCGCGTTCAGCCGGATGAATGGGGCGCTGTCAGGGCCCCTCTCGTGGAGGATAAAAATCATGCTTTTTCCCTCATTACACATCCCATGCGAGCTTGTAATGATAAAACCTGATCCAAATCACACATTGCAGCTCAATATTCAGTGAGGACAGGGCCTTTTTAAGTCGAAATGTGCAAAACAGCATCCTATCGCTCTGAAACGGCTGTTTTGCTCTCCACCACATTTACTGTCAGACTGGCCGAATTAGACCGATTCTGCCTCTTTCTTGCCTCTACATGTGAAGAACAGGGTGCTTGTGAGCATATTGTGCAGTTTCAAGCAGGTAGCTGGCTTGGAACGGGACCGGTGGGGCAGAGCAATCCTAGCGGCTCGCCCGAGCAGTGGAAGCCGGCGAGGGTGCGCGTTCAGCCGGATGAATGGGGCGCTGTCAGGGCCCCTCTCGTGGAGGATAAAAATCATGCTTTTTCCCTCATTACACATCCCATGCGAGCTTGTAATGATAAAACCTCATCCAAATCACACATTGCAGCTCAATATTCAGTGAGGACAGGGCCTTTTTAAGTCGAAATGTGCAAAACATGCATCCTATCGCTCTGAAACGGCTGTTTTGCTCTCCACCACATTTACTGTCAGACTGGCCGAATTAGACCGATTCTGCCTCTTTCTTGCCTCTACATGTGAAGAACAGGGTGCTTGTGAGCATATTGTGCAGTTTCAAGCAGGTAGCTGGCTTGGAACGGGACCGGTGGGGCAGAGCAATCCTAGCGGCTCGCCCGAGCAGTGGAAGCCGGCGAGGGTGCGCGTTCAGCCGGATGAATGGGGCGCTGTCAGGGCCCCTCTCGTGGAGGATAAAAATCATGCTTTTTCCCTCATTACACATCCCATGCGAGCTTGTAATGATAAAACCTGATCCAAATCACACATTGCAGCTCAATATTCAGTGAGGACAGGGCCTTTTTAAGTCGAAATGTGCAAAACAGCATCCTATCGCTCTGAAACGGCTGTTTTGCTCTCCTACCACATTTACTGTCAGACTGGCCGAATTAGACCGATTCTGCCTCTTTCTTGCCTCTACATGTGAAGAACAGGGTGCTTGTGAGCATATTGTGCAGTTTCACAAGCAGGTAGCTGGCTTGGAACGGGACCGGTGGGGCAGAGCAATCCTAGCGGCTCGCCCGAGCAGTGGAAGCCGGCGAGGGTGCGCGTTCAGCCGGATGAATTGGGGGCGCTGTCAGGGCCCCTCTCGTGGAGGATAAAAATCATGCTTTTTTCCCTCATTACACATCCCATGCGAGCTTGTAATGATAAAACCTGATCTAAATCACACATTGCAGCTCAATATTCAGTGAGGACAGGGCCTTTTTAAGTCGTAATGTGCAAAAAAGCTTCCTATCGCTCTGAAACGGCTGTTTTGCTCTCCACCACATTTACTGTCAGACTGCCGAATTAGACCGATTCTGCCTCTTTCTTGCCTCTACATGTGAAGAACAGAGTGCTTGTGAGCATATTGTGCAGTTTCAAGCAGGTAGGCTGGCTTGGAACGGGACCGGTGGGGCAGAGCAATCCTAGCGGCTCGCCCGAGCAGTGGAAGCCGGCGAGGGTGCGCGTTCAGCCGGATGAATGGGGGCGCTGTCAGGGCCCCTCTCGTGGAGGATAAAAATCATGCTTTTTCCCTCATTACACATCCCATGCGAGCTTGTAATGATAAAAACCTGATCCAAATCACACATTGCAGCTCAATATTCAGTGAGGACAGGGCCTTTTTAAGTCGAAATGTGCAAAACAGCATCCTATCGCTCTGAAACGGCTGTTTTGCTCTCCACCACATTTACTGTCAGACTGGCCGAATTAGACCGATTCTGCCTCTTTCTTGCCTCTACATGTGAAGAACAGGGTGCTTGTGAGCATATTGTGCAGTTTCAAGCAGGTAGCTGGCTTGGAACGGGACCGGTGGGGCAGAGCAATCCTAGCGGCTCGCCCGAGCAGTGGAAGCCGGCGAGGGTGCGCGTTCAGCCGGATGAATGGGGCGCTGTCAGGGCCCCTCTCGTGGAGGATAAAAATCATGCTTTTTCCCTCATTACACATCCCATGCGAGCTTGTAATGATAAAACCTGATCTAAATCACACATTGCAGCTCAATATTCAGTGAGGACAGGGCCTTTTTAAGTCGAAATGTGCAAAAAAGCTTCCTATCGCTCTGAAACGGCTGTTTTGCTCTCCACCACATTTACTGTCAGACTGGCCGAATTAGACCGATTCTGCCTCTTTCTTGCCTCTACATGTGAAGAACAGAGTGCTTGTGAGCATATTGTGCAGTTTCAAGCAGGTAGCTGGCTTGGAACGGGACCGGTGGGGCAGAGCAATCCTAGCGGCTCGCCCGAGCAGTGGAAGCCGGCGAGGGTGCGCGTTCAGCCGGATGAATGGGGCGCTGTCAGGGCCCCTCTCGTGGAGGATAAAAATCATGCTTTTTCCCTCATTACACATCCCATGCGAGCTTGTAATGATAAAACCTCATCCAAATCACACATTGCAGCTCAATATTCAGTGAGGACAGGGCCTTTTTAAGTCGAAATGTGCAAAACAGCATCCTATCGCTCTGAAACGGCTGTTTTGCTCTCCACCACATTTACTGTGAGACTGGCCGAATTAGACCGATTCTGCCTCTTTCTTGCCTCTACATGTGAAGAACAGGGTGCTTGTGAGCATATTGTGCAGTTTCAAGCAGGTAGCTGGCTTGGAACGGGACCGGTGGGGCAGAGCAATCCTAGCGGCTCGCCCGAGCAGTGGAAGCCGGCGAGGGTGCGCGTTCAGCCGGATGAATGGGGCGCTGTCAGGGCCCCTCTCGTGGAGGATAAAAATCATGCTTTTTCCCTCATTACACATCCCATGCGAGCTTGTAATGATAAAACCTGATCCAAATCACACATTGCAGCTCAATATTCAGTGAGGACAGGGCCTTTTTAAGTCGAAATGTGCAAAACAGCATCCTATCGCTCTGAAACGGCTGTTTTGCTCTCCACCACATTTACTGTCAGACTGGCCGAATTAGACCGATTCTGCCTCTTTCTTGCCTCTACATGTGAAGAACAGGGTGCTTGTGAGCATATTGTGCAGTTTCAAGCAGGTAGCTGGCTTGGAACGGGACCGGTGGGGCAGAGCAATCCTAGCGGCTCGCCCGAGCAGTGGAAGCCGGCGAGGGTGCGCGTTCAGCCGGATGAATGGGGCGCTGTCAGGGCCCCTCTCGTGGAGGATAAAAATCATGCTTTTTCCCTCATTACACATCCCATGCGAGCTTGTAATGATAAAACCTGATCTAAATCACACATTGCAGCTCAATATTCAGTGAGGACAGGGCCTTTTTAAGTCGAAATGTGCAAAAAAGCTTCCTATCGCTCTGAAACGGCTGTTTTGCTCTCCACCACATTTACTGTCAGACTGGCCGAATTAGACCGATTCTGCCTCTTTCTTGCCTCTACATGTGAAGAACAGGGTGCTTGTGAGCATATTGTGCAGTTTCAAGCAGGTAGCTGGCTTGGAACGGGACCGGTGGGGCAGAGCAATCCTAGCGGCTCGCCCGAGCAGTGGAAGCCGGCGAGGGTGCGCGTTCAGCCGGATGAATGGGGCGCTGTCAGGGCCCCTCTCGTGGAGGATAAAAATCATGCTTTTTCCCTCATTACACATCCCATGCGAGCTTGTAATGATAAAACCTCATCCAAATCACACATTGCAGCTCAATATTCAGTGAGGACAGGGCCTTTTTAAGTCGAAATGTGCAAAACAGCATCCTATCGCTCTGAAACGGCTGTTTTGCTCTCCACCACATTTACTGTGAGACTGGCCGAATTAGACCGATTCTGCCTCTTTCTTGCCTCTACATGTGAAGAACAGGGTGCTTGTGAGCATATTGTGCAGTTTCAAGCAGGTAGCTGGCTTGGAACGGGACCGGTGGGGCAGAGCAATCCTAGCGGCTCGCCCGAGCAGTGGAAGCCGGCGAGGGTGCGCGTTCAGCCGGATGAATGGGGCGCTGTCAGGGCCCCTCTCGTGGAGGATAAAAATCATGCTTTTTCCCTCATTACACATCCCATGCGAGCTTGTAATGATAAAACCTCATCCAAATCACACATTGCAGCTCAATATTCAGTGAGGACAGGGCCTTTTTAAGTCGAAATGTGCAAAAAAGCATCCTATCGCTCTGAAACGGCTGTTTTGCTCTCCACCACATTTACTGTGAGACTGGCCGAATTAGACCGATTCTGCCTCTTTCTTGCCTCTACATGTGAAGAACAGGGTGCTTGTGAGCATATTGTGCAGTTTCAAGCAGGTAGCTGGCTTGGAACGGGACCGGTGGGGCAGAGCAATCCTAGCGGCTCGCCCGAGCAGTGGAAGCCGGCGAGGGTGCGCGTTCAGCCGGATGAATGGGGCGCTGTCAGGGCCCCTCTCGTGGAGGATAAAAATCATGCTTTTTCCCTCATTACACATCCCATGCGAGCTTGTAATGATAAAACCTCATCCAAATCACACATTGCAGCTCAATATTCAGTGAGGACAGGGCCTTTTTAAGTCGAAATGTGCAAAAAAGCATCCTATCGCTCTGAAACGGCTGTTTTGCTCTCCACCACATTTACTGTCAGACTGGCCGAATTAGACCGATTCTGCCTCTTTCTTGCCTCTACATGTGAAGAACAGGGTGCTTGTGAGCATATTGTGCAGTTTCAAGCAGGTAGCTGGCTTGGAACGGGACCGGTGGGGCAGAGCAATCCTAGCGGCTCGCCCGAGCAGTGGAAGCCGGCGAGGGTGCGCGTTCAGCCGGATGAATGGGGCGCTGTCAGGGCCCCTCTCGTGGAGGATAAAAATCATGCTTTTTCCCTCATTACACATCCCATGCGAGCTTGTAATGATAAAACCTCATCCAAATCACACATTGCAGCTCAATATTCAGTGAGGACAGGGCCTTTTTAAGTCGAAATGTGCAAAACAGCATCCTATCGCTCTGAAACGGCTGTTTTGCTCTCCACCACATTTACTGTCAGACTGGCCGAATTAGACCGATTCTGCCTCTTTCTTGCCTCTACATGTGAAGAACAGGGTGCTTGTGAGCATATTGTGCAGTTTCAAGCAGGTAGCTGGCTTGGAACGGGACCGGTGGGGCAGAGCAATCCTAGCGGCTCGCCCGAGCAGTGGAAGCCGGCGAGGGTGCGCGTTCAGCCGGATGAATGGGGCGCTGTCAGGGCCCCTCTCGTGGAGGATAAAAATCATGCTTTTTCCCTCATTACACATCCCATGCGAGCTTGTAATGATAAAACCTGATCCAAATCACACATTGCAGCTCAATATTCAGTGAGGACAGGGCCTTTTTAAGTCGAAATGTGCAAAACAGCATCCTATCGCTCTGAAACGGCTGTTTTGCTCTCCACCACATTTACTGTCAGACTGGCCGAATTAGACCGATTCTGCCTCTTTCTTGCCTCTACATGTGAAGAACAGGGTGCTTGTGAGCATATTGTGCAGTTTCAAGCAGGTAGCTGGCTTGGAACGGGACCGGTGGGGCAGAGCAATCCTAGCGGCTCGCCCGAGCAGTGGAAGCCGGCGAGGGTGCGCGTTCAGCCGGATGAATGGGGCGCTGTCAGGGCCCCTCTCGTGGAGGATAAAAATCATGCTTTTTCCCTCATTACACATCCCATGCGAGCTTGTAATGATAAAACCTGATCCAAATCACACATTGCAGCTCAATATTCAGTGAGGACAGGGCCTTTTTAAGTCGAAATGTGCAAAACAGCATCCTATCGCTCTGAAACGGCTGTTTTGCTCTCCACCACATTTACTGTCAGACTGGCCGAATTAGACCGATTCTGCCTCTTTCTTGCCTCTACATGTGAAGAACAGGGTGCTTGTGAGCATATTGTGCAGTTTCAAGCAGGTAGCTGGCTTGGAACGGGACCGGTGGGGCAGAGCAATCCTAGCGGCTCGCCCGAGCAGTGGAAGCCGGCGAGGGTGCGCGTTCAGCCGGATGAATGGGGCGCTGTCAGGGCCCCTCTCGTGGAGGATAAAAATCATGCTTTTTCCCTCATTACACATCCCATGCGAGCTTGTAATGATAAAACCTGATCCAAATCACACATTGCAGCTCAATATTCAGTGAGGACAGGGCCTTTTTAAGTCGAAATGTTCAAAACAGCATCCTATCGCTCTGAAACGGCTGTTTTGCTCTCCACCACATTTACTGTCAGACTGGCCGAATTAGACCGATTCTGCCTCTTTCTTGCCTCTACATGTGAAGAACAGGGTGCTTGTGAGCATATTGTGCAGTTTCAAGCAGGTAGCTGGCTTGGAACGGGACCGGTGGGGCAGAGCAATCCTAGCGGCTCGCCCGAGCAGTGGAAGCCGGCGAGGGTGCGCGTTCAGCCGGATGAATGGGGCGCTGTCAGGGCCCCTCTCGTGGAGGATAAAAATCATGCTTTTTCCCTCATTACACATCCCATGCGAGCTTGTAATGATAAAACCTCATCCAAATCACACATTGCAGCTCAATATTCAGTGAGGACAGGGCCTTTTTAAGTCGAAATGTGCAAAACAGCATCCTATCGCTCTGAAACGGCTGTTTTGCTCTCCACCACATTTACTGTCAGACTGGCCGAATTAGACCGATTCTGCCTCTTTCTTGCCTCTACATGTGAAGAACAGGGTGCTTGTGAGCATATTGTGCAGTTTCAAGCAGGTAGCTGGCTTGGAACGGGACCGGTGGGGCAGAGCAATCCTAGCGGCTCGCCCGAGCAGTGGAAGCCGGCGAGGGTGCGCGTTCAGCCGGATGAATGGGGCGCTGTCAGGGCCCCTCTCGTGGAGGATAAAAATCATGCTTTTTCCCTCATTACACATCCCATGCGAGCTTGTAATGATAAAACCTGATCCAAATCACACATTGCAGCTCAATATTCAGTGAGGACAGGGCCTTTTTAAGTCGAAATGTGCAAAACAGCATCCTATCGCTCTGAAACGGCTGTTTTGCTCTCCACCACATTTACTGTCAGACTGGCCGAATTAGACCGATTCTGCCTCTTTCTTGCCTCTACATGTGAAGAACAGGGTGCTTGTGAGCATATTGTGCAGTTTCAAGCAGGTAGCTGGCTTGGAACGGGACCGGTGGGGCAGAGCAATCCTAGCGGCTCGCCCGAGCAGTGGAAGCCGGCGAGGGTGCGCGTTCAGCCGGATGAATGGGGCGCTGTCAGGGCCCCTCTCGTGGAGGATAAAAATCATGCTTTTTCCCTCATTACACATCCCATGCGAGCTTGTAATGATAAAACCTCATCCAAATCACACATTGCAGCTCAATATTCAGTGAGGACAGGTCATTTTTAAGTCGAAATGTTCAAAACAGCATCCTATCGCTCTGAAACGGCTGTTTTGCTCTCCACCACATTTACTGTCAGACTGGCCGAATTAGACCGATTCTGCCTCTTTCTTGCCTCTACATGTGAAGAACAGGGTGCTTGTGAGCATATTGTGCAGTTTCCAGCAGGTAGCTGGCTTGGAACGGGACCGGTGGGGCAGAGCAATCCTAGCGGCTCGCCCGAGCAGTGGAAGCCGGCGAGGGTGCGCGTTCAGCCGGATGAATGGGGCGCTGTCAGGGCCCCTCTCGTGGAGGATAAAAATCATGCTTTTTCCCTCATTACACATCCCATGCGAGCTTGTAATGATAAAACCTGATCCAAATCACACATTGCAGCTCAATATTCAGTGAGGACAGGTCATTTTTAAGTCGAAATGTTCAAAACAGCATCCTATCGCTCTGAAACGGCTGTTTTGCTCTCCACCACATTTACTGTCAGACTGGCCGAATTAGACCGATTCTGCCTCTTTCTTGCCTCTACATGTGAAGAACAGGGTGCTTGTGAGCATATTGTGCAGTTTCCAGCAGGTAGCTGGCTTGGAACGGGACCGGTGGGGCAGAGCAATCCTAGCGGCTCGCCCGAGCAGTGGAAGCCGGCGAGGGTGCGCGTTCAGCCGGATGAATGGGGCGCTGTCAGGGCCCCTCTCGTGGAGGATAAAAATCATGCTTTTTCCCTCATTACACATCCCATGCGAGCTTGTAATGATAAAACCTGATCCAAATCACACATTGCAGCTCAATATTCAGTGAGGACAGGGCCTTTTTAAGTCGAAATGTGCAAAACAGCATCCTATCGCTCTGAAACGGCTGTTTTGCTCTCCACCACATTTACTGTCAGACTGGCCGAATTAGACCGATTCTGCCTCTTTCTTGCCTCTACATGTGAAGAACAGGGTGCTTGTGAGCATATTGTGCAGTTTCAAGCAGGTAGCTGGCTTGGAACGGGACCGGTGGGGCAGAGCAATCCTAGCGGCTCGCCCGAGCAGTGGAAGCCGGCGAGGGTGCGCGTTCAGCCGGATGAATGGGGCGCTGTCAGGGCCCCTCTCGTGGAGGATAAAAATCATGCTTTTTCCCTCATTACACATCCCATGCGAGCTTGTAATGATAAAACCTGATCCAAATCACACATTGCAGCTCAATATTCAGTGAGGACAGGGCCTTTTTAAGTCGAAATGTGCAAAACAGCATCCTATCGCTCTGAAACGGCTGTTTTGCTCTCCACCACATTTACTGTCAGACTGGCCGAATTAGACCGATTCTGCCTCTTTCTTGCCTCTACATGTGAAGAACAGGGTGCTTGTGAGCATATTGTGCAGTTTCAAGCAGGTAGCTGGCTTGGAACGGGACCGGTGGGGCAGAGCAATCCTAGCGGCTCGCCCGAGCAGTGGAAGCCGGCGAGGGTGCGCGTTCAGCCGGATGAATGGGGCGCTGTCAGGGCCCCTCTCGTGGAGGATAAAAATCATGCTTTTTCCCTCATTACACATCCCATGCGAGCTTGTAATGATAAAACCTGATCCAAATCACACATTGCAGCTCAATATTCAGTGAGGACAGGGCCTTTTTAAGTCGAAATGTGCAAAACAGCATCCTATCGCTCTGAAACGGCTGTTTTGCTCTCCACCACATTTACTGTCAGACTGGCCGAATTAGACCGATTCTGCCTCTTTCTTGCCTCTACATGTGAAGAACAGGGTGCTTGTGAGCATATTGTGCAGTTTCAAGCAGGTAGCTGCCTTGGAACGGGACCGGTGGGGCAGAGCAATCCTAGCGGCTCGCCCGAGCAGTGGAAGCCGGCGAGGGTGCGCGTTCAGCCGGATGAATGGGGCGCTGTCAGGGCCCCTCTCGTGGAGGATAAAAATCATGCTTTTTCCCTCATTACACATCCCATGCGAGCTTGTAATGATAAAACCTCATCCAAATCACACATTGCAGCTCAATATTCAGTGAGGACAGGTCATTTTTAAGTCGAAATGTGCAAAACAGCATCCTATCGCTCTGAAACGGCTGTTTTGCTCTCCACCACATTTACTGTCAGACTGGCCGAATTAGACCGATTCTGCCTCTTTCTTGCCTCTACATGTGAAGAACAGGGTGCTTGTGAGCATATTGTGCAGTTTCAAGCAGGTAGCTGGCTTGGAACGGGACCGGTGGGGCAGAGCAATCCTAGCGGCTCGCCCGAGCAGTGGAAGCCGGCGAGGGTGCGCGTTCAGCCGGATGAATGGGGCGCTGTCAGGGCCCCTCTCGTGGAGGATAAAAATCATGCTTTTTCCCTCATTACACATCCCATGCGAGCTTGTAATGATAAAACCTGATCCAAATCACACATTGCAGCTCAATATTCAGTGAGGACAGGTCATTTTTAAGTCGAAATGTTCAAAACAGCATCCTATCGCTCTGAAACGGCTGTTTTGCTCTCCACCACATTTACTGTCAGACTGGCCGAATTAGACCGATTCTGCCTCTTTCTTGCCTCTACATGTGAAGAACAGGGTGCTTGTGAGCATATTGTGCAGTTTCCAGCAGGTAGCTGGCTTGGAACGGGACCGGTGGGGCAGAGCAATCCTAGCGGCTCGCCCGAGCAGTGGAAGCCGGCGAGGGTGCGCGTTCAGCCGGATGAATGGGGCGCTGTCAGGGCCCCTCTCGTGGAGGATAAAAATCATGCTTTTTCCCTCATTACACATCCCATGCGAGCTTGTAATGATAAAACCTCATCCAAATCACACATTGCAGCTCAATATTCAGTGAGGACAGGGCCTTTTAAAGTCGAAATGTGCAAAAAAGCATCCTATCGCTCTGAAACGGCTGTTTTGCTCTCCACCACATTTACTGTCAGACTGGCCGAATTAGACCGATTCTGCCTCTTTCTTGCCTCTACATGTGAAGAACAGGGTGCTTGTGAGCATATTGTGCAGTTTCCAGCAGGTAGCTGGCTTGGAACGGGACCGGTGGGGCAGAGCAATCCTAGCGGCTCGCCCGAGCAGTGGAAGCCGGCGAGGGTGCGCGTTCAGCCGGATGAATGGGGCGCTGTCAGGGCCCCTCTCGTGGAGGATAAAAATCATGCTTTTTCCCTCATTACACATCCCATGCGAGCTTGTAATGATAAAACCTCATCCAAATCACACATTGCAGCTCAATATTCAGTGAGGACAGGGCCTTTTTAAGTCGAAATGTGCAAAACAGCATCCTATCGCTCTGAAACGGCTGTTTTGCTCTCCACCACATTTACTGTCAGACTGGCCGAATTAGACCGATTCTGCCTCTTTCTTGCCTCTACATGTGAAGAACAGGGTGCTTGTGAGCATATTGTGCAGTTTCCAGCAGGTAGCTGGCTTGGAACGGGACCGGTGGGGCAGAGCAATCCTAGCGGCTCGCCCGAGCAGTGGAAGCCGGCGAGGGTGCGCGTTCAGCCGGATGAATGGGGCGCTGTCAGGGCCCCTCTCGTGGAGGATAAAAATCATGCTTTTTCCCTCATTACACATCCCATGCGAGCTTGTAATGATAAAACCTCATCCAAATCACACATTGCAGCTCAATATTCAGTGAGGACAGGGCCTTTTTAAGTCGAAATGTGCAAAAAAGCATCCTATCGCTCTGAAACGGCTGTTTTGCTCTCCACCACATTTACTGTCAGACTGGCCGAATTAGACCGATTCTGCCTCTTTCTTGCCTCTACATGTGAAGAACAGGGTGCTTGTGAGCATATTGTGCAGTTTCAAGCAGGTAGCTGGCTTGGAACGGGACCGGTGGGGCAGAGCAATCCTAGCGGCTCGCCCGAGCAGTGGAAGCCGGCGAGGGTGCGCGTTCAGCCGGATGAATGGGGCGCTGTCAGGGCCCCTCTCGTGGAGGATAAAAATCATGCTTTTTCCCTCATTACACATCCCATGCGAGCTTGTAATGATAAAACCTCATCCAAATCACACATTGCAGCTCAATATTCAGTGAGGACAGGGCCTTTTTAAGTCGAAATGTGCAAAACAGCATCCTATCGCTCTGAAACGGCTGTTTTGCTCTCCACCACATTTACTGTCAGACTGGCCGAATTAGACCGATTCTGCCTCTTTCTTGCCTCTACATGTGAAGAACAGGGTGCTTGTGAGCATATTGTGCAGTTTCAAGCAGGTAGCTGGCTTGGAACGGGACCGGTGGGGCAGAGCAATCCTAGCGGCTCGCCCGAGCAGTGGAAGCCGGCGAGGGTGCGCGTTCAGCCGGATGAATGGGGCGCTGTCAGGGCCCCTCTCGTGGAGGATAAAAATCATGCTTTTTCCCTCATTACACATCCCATGCGAGCTTGTAATGATAAAACCTGATCCAAATCACACATTGCAGCTCAATATTCAGTGAGGACAGGTCATTTTTAAGTCGAAATGTTCAAAACAGCATCCTATCGCTCTGAAACGGCTGTTTTGCTCTCCACCACATTTACTGTCAGACTGGCCGAATTAGACCGATTCTGCCTCTTTCTTGCCTCTACATGTGAAGAACAGGGTGCTTGTGAGCATATTGTGCAGTTTCCAGCAGGTAGCTGGCTTGGAACGGGACCGGTGGGGCAGAGCAATCCTAGCGGCTCGCCCGAGCAGTGGAAGCCGGCGAGGGTGCGCGTTCAGCCGGATGAATGGGGCGCTGTCAGGGCCCCTCTCGTGGAGGATAAAAATCATGCTTTTTCCCTCATTACACATCCCATGCGAGCTTGTAATGATAAAACCTCATCCAAATCACACATTGCAGCTCAATATTCAGTGAGGACAGGGCCTTTTTAAGTCGAAATGTGCAAAACAGCATCCTATCGCTCTGAAACGGCTGTTTTGCTCTCCACCACATTTACTGTCAGACTGGCCGAATTAGACCGATTCTGCCTCTTTCTTGCCTCTACATGTGAAGAACAGGGTGCTTGTGAGCATATTGTGCAGTTTCAAGCAGGTAGCTGGCTTGGAACGGGACCGGTGGGGCAGAGCAATCCTAGCGGCTCGCCCGAGCAGTGGAAGCCGGCGAGGGTGCGCGTTCAGCCGGATGAATGGGGCGCTGTCAGGGCCCCTCTCGTGGAGGATAAAAATCATGCTTTTTCCCTCATTACACATCCCATGCGAGCTTGTAATGATAAAACCTGATCCAAATCACACATTGCAGCTCAATATTCAGTGAGGACAGGTCATTTTTAAGTCGAAATGTTCAAAACAGCATCCTATCGCTCTGAAACGGCTGTTTTGCTCTCCACCACATTTACTGTCAGACTGGCCGAATTAGACCGATTCTGCCTCTTTCTTGCCTCTACATGTGAAGAACAGGGTGCTTGTGAGCATATTGTGCAGTTTCCAGCAGGTAGCTGGCTTGGAACGGGACCGGTGGGGCAGAGCAATCCTAGCGGCTCGCCCGAGCAGTGGAAGCCGGCGAGGGTGCGCGTTCAGCCGGATGAATGGGGCGCTGTCAGGGCCCCTCTCGTGGAGGATAAAAATCATGCTTTTTCCCTCATTACACATCCCATGCGAGCTTGTAATGATAAAACCTCATCCAAATCACACATTGCAGCTCAATATTCAGTGAGGACAGGGCCTTTTTAAGTCGAAATGTGCAAAAATGCATCCTATCGCTCTGAAACGGCTGTTTTGCTCTCCACCACATTTACTGTCAGACTGGCCGAATTAGACCGATTCTGCCTCTTTCTTGCCTCTACATGTGAAGAACAGGGTGCTTGTGAGCATATTGTGCAGTTTCAAGCAGGTAGCTGCCTTGGAACGGGACCGGTGGGGCAGAGCAATCCTAGCGGCTCGCCCGAGCAGTGGAAGCCGGCGAGGGTGCGCGTTCAGCCGGATGAATGGGGCGCTGTCAGGGCCCCTCTCGTGGAGGATAAAAATCATGCTTTTTCCCTCATTACACATCCCATGCGAGCTTGTAATGATAAAACCTGATCCAAATCACACATTGCAGCTCAATATTCAGTGAGGACAGGTCATTTTTAAGTCGAAATGTTCAAAACAGCATCCTATCGCTCTGAAACGGCTGTTTTGCTCTCCACCACATTTACTGTCAGACTGGCCGAATTAGACCGATTCTGCCTCTTTCTTGCCTCTACATGTGAAGAACAGGGTGCTTGTGAGCATATTGTGCAGTTTCCAGCAGGTAGCTGGCTTGGAACGGGACCGGTGGGGCAGAGCAATCCTAGCGGCTCGCCCGAGCAGTGGAAGCCGGCGAGGGTGCGCGTTCAGCCGGATGAATGGGGCGCTGTCAGGGCCCCTCTCGTGGAGGATAAAAATCATGCTTTTTCCCTCATTACACATCCCATGCGAGCTTGTAATGATAAAACCTGATCCAAATCACACATTGCAGCTCAATATTCAGTGAGGACAGGTCATTTTTAAGTCGAAATGTGCAAAACAGCATCCTATCGCTCTGAAACGGCTGTTTTGCTCTCCACCACATTTACTGTCAGACTGGCCGAATTAGACCGATTCTGCCTCTTTCTTGCCTCTACATGTGAAGAACAGGGTGCTTGTGAGCATATTGTGCAGTTTCAAGCAGGTAGCTGGCTTGGAACGGGACCGGTGGGGCAGAGCAATCCTAGCGGCTCGCCCGAGCAGTGGAAGCCGGCGAGGGTGCGCGTTCAGCCGGATGAATGGGGCGCTGTCAGGGCCCCTCTCGTGGAGGATAAAAATCATGCTTTTTCCCTCATTACACATCCCATGCGAGCTTGTAATGATAAAACCTCATCCAAATCACACATTGCAGCTCAATATTCAGTGAGGACAGGGCCTTTTTAAGTCGAAATGTGCAAAACAGCATCCTATCGCTCTGAAACGGCTGTTTTGCTCTCCACCACATTTACTGTCAGACTGGCCGAATTAGACCGATTCTGCCTCTTTCTTGCCTCTACATGTGAAGAACAGGGTGCTTGTGAGCATATTGTGCAGTTTCAAGCAGGTAGCTGGCTTGGAACGGGACCGGTGGGGCAGAGCAATCCTAGCGGCTCGCCCGAGCAGTGGAAGCCGGCGAGGGTGCGCGTTCAGCCGGATGAATGGGGCGCTGTCAGGGCCCCTCTCGTGGAGGATAAAAATCATGCTTTTTCCCTCATTACACATCCCATGCGAGCTTGTAATGATAAAACCTGATCCAAATCACACATTGCAGCTCAATATTCAGTGAGGACAGGTCATTTTTAAGTCGAAATGTTCAAAACAGCATCCTATCGCTCTGAAACGGCTGTTTTGCTCTCCACCACATTTACTGTCAGACTGGCCGAATTAGACCGATTCTGCCTCTTTCTTGCCTCTACATGTGAAGAACAGGGTGCTTGTGAGCATATTGTGCAGTTTCCAGCAGGTAGCTGGCTTGGAACGGGACCGGTGGGGCAGAGCAATCCTAGCGGCTCGCCCGAGCAGTGGAAGCCGGCGAGGGTGCGCGTTCAGCCGGATGAATGGGGCGCTGTCAGGGCCCCTCTCGTGGAGGATAAAAATCATGCTTTTTCCCTCATTACACATCCCATGCGAGCTTGTAATGATAAAACCTCATCCAAATCACACATTGCAGCTCAATATTCAGTGAGGACAGGGCCTTTTTAAGTCGAAATGTGCAAAAATGCATCCTATCGCTCTGAAACGGCTGTTTTGCTCTCCACCACATTTACTGTCAGACTGGCCGAATTAGACCGATTCTGCCTCTTTCTTGCCTCTACATGTGAAGAACAGGGTGCTTGTGAGCATATTGTGCAGTTTCCAGCAGGTAGCTGGCTTGGAACGGGACCGGTGGGGCAGAGCAATCCTAGCGGCTCGCCCGAGCAGTGGAAGCCGGCGAGGGTGCGCGTTCAGCCGGATGAATGGGGCGCTGTCAGGGCCCCTCTCGTGGAGGATAAAAATCATGCTTTTTCCCTCATTACACATCCCATGCGAGCTTGTAATGATAAAACCTCATCCAAATCACACATTGCAGCTCAATATTCAGTGAGGACAGGGCCTTTTTAAGTCGAAATGTGCAAAAAAGCATCCTATCGCTCTGAAACGGCTGTTTTGCTCTCCACCACATTTACTGTCAGACTGGCCGAATTAGACCGATTCTGCCTCTTTCTTGCCTCTACATGTGAAGAACAGGGTGCTTGTGAGCATATTGTGCAGTTTCAAGCAGGTAGCTGGCTTGGAACGGGACCGGTGGGGCAGAGCAATCCTAGCGGCTCGCCCGAGCAGTGGAAGCCGGCGAGGGTGCGCGTTCAGCCGGATGAATGGGGCGCTGTCAGGGCCCCTCTCGTGGAGGATAAAAATCATGCTTTTTCCCTCATTACACATCCCATGCGAGCTTGTAATGATAAAACCTCATCCAAATCACACATTGCAGCTCAATATTCAGTGAGGACAGGGCCTTTTTAAGTCGAAATGTGCAAAAAAGCATCCTATCGCTCTGAAACGGCTGTTTTGCTCTCCACCACATTTACTGTCAGACTGGCCGAATTAGACCGATTCTGCCTCTTTCTTGCCTCTACATGTGAAGAACAGGGTGCTTGTGAGCATATTGTGCAGTTTCCAGCAGGTAGCTGGCTTGGAACGGGACCGGTGGGGCAGAGCAATCCTAGCGGCTCGCCCGAGCAGTGGAAGCCGGCGAGGGTGCGCGTTCAGCCGGATGAATGGGGCGCTGTCAGGGCCCCTCTCGTGGAGGATAAAAATCATGCTTTTTCCCTCATTACACATCCCATGCGAGCTTGTAATGATAAAACCTCATCCAAATCACACATTGCAGCTCAATATTCAGTGAGGACAGGGCCTTTTTAAGTCGAAATGTGCAAAACAGCATCCTATCGCTCTGAAACGGCTGTTTTGCTCTCCACCACATTTACTGTCAGACTGGCCGAATTAGACCGATTCTGCCTCTTTCTTGCCTCTACATGTGAAGAACAGGGTGCTTGTGAGCATATTGTGCAGTTTCAAGCAGGTAGCTGCCTTGGAACGGGACCGGTGGGGCAGAGCAATCCTAGCGGCTCGCCCGAGCAGTGGAAGCCGGCGAGGGTGCGCGTTCAGCCGGATGAATGGGGCGCTGTCAGGGCCCCTCTCGTGGAGGATAAAAATCATGCTTTTTCCCTCATTACACATCCCATGCGAGCTTGTAATGATAAAACCTGATCCAAATCACACATTGCAGCTCAATATTCAGTGAGGACAGGTCATTTTTAAGTCGAAATGTGCAAAACAGCATCCTATCGCTCTGAAACGGCTGTTTTGCTCTCCACCACATTTACTGTCAGACTGGCCGAATTAGACCGATTCTGCCTCTTTCTTGCCTCTACATGTGAAGAACAGGGTGCTTGTGAGCATATTGTGCAGTTTCAAGCAGGTAGCTGGCTTGGAACGGGACCGGTGGGGCAGAGCAATCCTAGCGGCTCGCCCGAGCAGTGGAAGCCGGCGAGGGTGCGCGTTCAGCCGGATGAATGGGGCGCTGTCAGGGCCCCTCTCGTGGAGGATAAAAATCATGCTTTTTCCCTCATTACACATCCCATGCGAGCTTGTAATGATAAAACCTGATCCAAATCACACATTGCAGCTCAATATTCAGTGAGGACAGGTCATTTTTAAGTCGAAATGTTCAAAACAGCATCCTATCGCTCTGAAACGGCTGTTTTGCTCTCCACCACATTTACTGTCAGACTGGCCGAATTAGACCGATTCTGCCTCTTTCTTGCCTCTACATGTGAAGAACAGGGTGCTTGTGAGCATATTGTGCAGTTTCCAGCAGGTAGCTGGCTTGGAACGGGACCGGTGGGGCAGAGCAATCCTAGCGGCTCGCCCGAGCAGTGGAAGCCGGCGAGGGTGCGCGTTCAGCCGGATGAATGGGGCGCTGTCAGGGCCCCTCTCGTGGAGGATAAAAATCATGCTTTTTCCCTCATTACACATCCCATGCGAGCTTGTAATGATAAAACCTCATCCAAATCACACATTGCAGCTCAATATTCAGTGAGGACAGGGCCTTTTAAAGTCGAAATGTGCAAAAAAGCATCCTATCGCTCTGAAACGGCTGTTTTGCTCTCCACCACATTTACTGTCAGACTGGCCGAATTAGACCGATTCTGCCTCTTTCTTGCCTCTACATGTGAAGAACAGGGTGCTTGTGAGCATATTGTGCAGTTTCCAGCAGGTAGCTGCCTTGGAACGGGACCGGTGGGGCAGAGCAATCCTAGCGGCTCGCCCGAGCAGTGGAAGCCGGCGAGGATGCGCGTTCAGCCGGATGAATGGGGCGCTGTCAGGGCCCCTCTCGTGGAGGATAAAAATCATGCTTTTTCCCTCATTACACATCCCATGCGAGCTTGTAATGATAAAACCTCATCCAAATCACACATTGCAGCTCAATATTCAGTGAGGACAGGGCCTTTTTAAGTCGAAATGTGCAAAAAAGCATCCTATCGCTCTGAAACGGCTGTTTTGCTCTCCACCACATTTACTGTCAGACTGGCCGAATTAGACCGATTCTGCCTCTTTCTTGCCTCTACATGTGAAGAACAGGGTGCTTGTGAGCATATTGTGCAGTTTCAAGCAGGTAGCTGGCTTGGAACGGGACCGGTGGGGCAGAGCAATCCTAGCGGCTCGCCCGAGCAGTGGAAGCCGGCGAGGGTGCGCGTTCAGCCGGATGAATGGGGCGCTGTCAGGGCCCCTCTCGTGGAGGATAAAAATCATGCTTTTTCCCTCATTACACATCCCATGCGAGCTTGTAATGATAAAACCTGATCCAAATCACACATTGCAGCTCAATATTCAGTGAGGACAGGTCATTTTTAAGTCGAAATGTGCAAAACAGCATCCTATCGCTCTGAAACGGCTGTTTTGCTCTCCACCACATTTACTGTCAGACTGGCCGAATTAGACCGATTCTGCCTCTTTCTTGCCTCTACATGTGAAGAACAGGGTGCTTGTGAGCATATTGTGCAGTTTCAAGCAGGTAGCTGGCTTGGAACGGGACCGGTGGGGCAGAGCAATCCTAGCGGCTCGCCCGAGCAGTGGAAGCCGGCGAGGGTGCGCGTTCAGCCGGATGAATGGGGCGCTGTCAGGGCCCCTCTCGTGGAGGATAAAAATCATGCTTTTTCCCTCATTACACATCCCATGCGAGCTTGTAATGATAAAACCTCATCCAAATCACACATTGCAGCTCAATATTCAGTGAGGACAGGGCCTTTTTAAGTCGAAATGTGCAAAACAGCATCCTATCGCTCTGAAACGGCTGTTTTGCTCTCCACCACATTTACTGTCAGACTGGCCGAATTAGACCGATTCTGCCTCTTTCTTGCCTCTACATGTGAAGAACAGGGTGCTTGTGAGCATATTGTGCAGTTTCAAGCAGGTAGCTGGCTTGGAACGGGACCGGTGGGGCAGAGCAATCCTAGCGGCTCGCCCGAGCAGTGGAAGCCGGCGAGGGTGCGCGTTCAGCCGGATGAATGGGGCGCTGTCAGGGCCCCTCTCGTGGAGGATAAAAATCATGCTTTTTCCCTCATTACACATCCCATGCGAGCTTGTAATGATAAAACCTGATCCAAATCACACATTGCAGCTCAATATTCAGTGAGGACAGGTCATTTTTAAGTCGAAATGTTCAAAACAGCATCCTATCGCTCTGAAACGGCTGTTTTGCTCTCCACCACATTTACTGTCAGACTGGCCGAATTAGACCGATTCTGCCTCTTTCTTGCCTCTACATGTGAAGAACAGGGTGCTTGTGAGCATATTGTGCAGTTTCCAGCAGGTAGCTGGCTTGGAACGGGACCGGTGGGGCAGAGCAATCCTAGCGGCTCGCCCGAGCAGTGGAAGCCGGCGAGGGTGCGCGTTCAGCCGGATGAATGGGGCGCTGTCAGGGCCCCTCTCGTGGAGGATAAAAATCATGCTTTTTCCCTCATTACACATCCCATGCGAGCTTGTAATGATAAAACCTCATCCAAATCACACATTGCAGCTCAATATTCAGTGAGGACAGGGCCTTTTTAAGTCGAAATGTGCAAAAATGCATCCTATCGCTCTGAAACGGCTGTTTTGCTCTCCACCACATTTACTGTCAGACTGGCCGAATTAGACCGATTCTGCCTCTTTCTTGCCTCTACATGTGAAGAACAGGGTGCTTGTGAGCATATTGTGCAGTTTCCAGCAGGTAGCTGGCTTGGAACGGGACCGGTGGGGCAGAGCAATCCTAGCGGCTCGCCCGAGCAGTGGAAGCCGGCGAGGGTGCGCGTTCAGCCGGATGAATGGGGCGCTGTCAGGGCCCCTCTCGTGGAGGATAAAAATCATGCTTTTTCCCTCATTACACATCCCATGCGAGCTTGTAATGATAAAACCTCATCCAAATCACACATTGCAGCTCAATATTCAGTGAGGACAGGGCCTTTTTAAGTCGAAATGTGCAAAAAAGCATCCTATCGCTCTGAAACGGCTGTTTTGCTCTCCACCACATTTACTGTCAGACTGGCCGAATTAGACCGATTCTGCCTCTTTCTTGCCTCTACATGTGAAGAACAGGGTGCTTGTGAGCATATTGTGCAGTTTCAAGCAGGTAGCTGGCTTGGAACGGGACCGGTGGGGCAGAGCAATCCTAGCGGCTCGCCCGAGCAGTGGAAGCCGGCGAGGGTGCGCGTTCAGCCGGATGAATGGGGCGCTGTCAGGGCCCCTCTCGTGGAGGATAAAAATCATGCTTTTTCCCTCATTACACATCCCATGCGAGCTTGTAATGATAAAACCTCATCCAAATCACACATTGCAGCTCAATATTCAGTGAGGACAGGGCCTTTTTAAGTCGAAATGTGCAAAACAGCATCCTATCGCTCTGAAACGGCTGTTTTGCTCTCCACCACATTTACTGTCAGACTGGCCGAATTAGACCGATTCTGCCTCTTTCTTGCCTCTACATGTGAAGAACAGGGTGCTTGTGAGCATATTGTGCAGTTTCAAGCAGGTAGCTGGCTTGGAACGGGACCGGTGGGGCAGAGCAATCCTAGCGGCTCGCCCGAGCAGTGGAAGCCGGCGAGGGTGCGCGTTCAGCCGGATGAATGGGGCGCTGTCAGGGCCCCTCTCGTGGAGGATAAAAATCATGCTTTTTCCCTCATTACACATCCCATGCGAGCTTGTAATGATAAAACCTGATCCAAATCACACATTGCAGCTCAATATTCAGTGAGGACAGGTCATTTTTAAGTCGAAATGTTCAAAACAGCATCCTATCGCTCTGAAACGGCTGTTTTGCTCTCCACCACATTTACTGTCAGACTGGCCGAATTAGACCGATTCTGCCTCTTTCTTGCCTCTACATGTGAAGAACAGGGTGCTTGTGAGCATATTGTGCAGTTTCAAGCAGGTAGCTGGCTTGGAACGGGACCGGTGGGGCAGAGCAATCCTAGCGGCTCGCCCGAGCAGTGGAAGCCGGCGAGGGTGCGCGTTCAGCCGGATGAATGGGGCGCTGTCAGGGCCCCTCTCGTGGAGGATAAAAATCATGCTTTTTCCCTCATTACACATCCCATGCGAGCTTGTAATGATAAAACCTCATCCAAATCACACATTGCAGCTCAATATTCAGTGAGGACAGGGCCTTTTTAAGTCGAAATGTGCAAAACAGCATCCTATCGCTCTGAAACGGCTGTTTTGCTCTCCACCACATTTACTGTCAGACTGGCCGAATTAGACCGATTCTGCCTCTTTCTTGCCTCTACATGTGAAGAACAGGGTGCTTGTGAGCATATTGTGCAGTTTCAAGCAGGTAGCTGGCTTGGAACGGGACCGGTGGGGCAGAGCAATCCTAGCGGCTCGCCCGAGCAGTGGAAGCCGGCGAGGGTGCGCGTTCAGCCGGATGAATGGGGCGCTGTCAGGGCCCCTCTCGTGGAGGATAAAAATCATGCTTTTTCCCTCATTACACATCCCATGCGAGCTTGTAATGATAAAACCTGATCCAAATCACACATTGCAGCTCAATATTCAGTGAGGACAGGTCATTTTTAAGTCGAAATGTTCAAAACAGCATCCTATCGCTCTGAAACGGCTGTTTTGCTCTCCACCACATTTACTGTCAGACTGGCCGAATTAGACCGATTCTGCCTCTTTCTTGCCTCTACATGTGAAGAACAGGGTGCTTGTGAGCATATTGTGCAGTTTCCAGCAGGTAGCTGGCTTGGAACGGGACCGGTGGGGCAGAGCAATCCTAGCGGCTCGCCCGAGCAGTGGAAGCCGGCGAGGGTGCGCGTTCAGCCGGATGAATGGGGCGCTGTCAGGGCCCCTCTCGTGGAGGATAAAAATCATGCTTTTTCCCTCATTACACATCCCATGCGAGCTTGTAATGATAAAACCTCATCCAAATCACACATTGCAGCTCAATATTCAGTGAGGACAGGGCCTTTTTAAGTCGAAATGTGCAAAAATGCATCCTATCGCTCTGAAACGGCTGTTTTGCTCTCCACCACATTTACTGTCAGACTGGCCGAATTAGACCGATTCTGCCTCTTTCTTGCCTCTACATGTGAAGAACAGGGTGCTTGTGAGCATATTGTGCAGTTTCAAGCAGGTAGCTGCCTTGGAACGGGACCGGTGGGGCAGAGCAATCCTAGCGGCTCGCCCGAGCAGTGGAAGCCGGCGAGGGTGCGCGTTCAGCCGGATGAATGGGGCGCTGTCAGGGCCCCTCTCGTGGAGGATAAAAATCATGCTTTTTCCCTCATTACACATCCCATGCGAGCTTGTAATGATAAAACCTCATCCAAATCACACATTGCAGCTCAATATTCAGTGAGGACAGGTCATTTTTAAGTCGAAATGTTCAAAACAGCATCCTATCGCTCTGAAACGGCTGTTTTGCTCTCCACCACATTTACTGTCAGACTGGCCGAATTAGACCGATTCTGCCTCTTTCTTGCCTCTACATGTGAAGAACAGGGTGCTTGTGAGCATATTGTGCAGTTTCCAGCAGGTAGCTGGCTTGGAACGGGACCGGTGGGGCAGAGCAATCCTAGCGGCTCGCCCGAGCAGTGGAAGCCGGCGAGGGTGCGCGTTCAGCCGGATGAATGGGGCGCTGTCAGGGCCCCTCTCGTGGAGGATAAAAATCATGCTTTTTCCCTCATTACACATCCCATGCGAGCTTGTAATGATAAAACCTCATCCAAATCACACATTGCAGCTCAATATTCAGTGAGGACAGGGCCTTTTTAAGTCGAAATGTGCAAAAATGCATCCTATCGCTCTGAAACGGCTGTTTTGCTCTCCACCACATTTACTGTCAGACTGGCCGAATTAGACCGATTCTGCCTCTTTCTTGCCTCTACATGTGAAGAACAGGGTGCTTGTGAGCATATTGTGCAGTTTCAAGCAGGTAGCTGCCTTGGAACGGGACCGGTGGGGCAGAGCAATCCTAGCGGCTCGCCCGAGCAGTGGAAGCCGGCGAGGGTGCGCGTTCAGCCGGATGAATGGGGCGCTGTCAGGGCCCCTCTCGTGGAGGATAAAAATCATGCTTTTCCCCTCATTACACATCCCATGCGAGCTTGTAATGATAAAACCTGATCCAAATCACACATTGCAGCTCAATATTCAGTGAGGACAGGTCATTTTTAAGTCGAAATGTGCAAAACAGCATCCTATCGCTCTGAAACGGCTGTTTTGCTCTCCACCACATTTACTGTCAGACTGGCCGAATTAGACCGATTCTGCCTCTTTCTTGCCTCTACATGTGAAGAACAGGGTGCTTGTGAGCATATTGTGCAGTTTCAAGCAGGTAGCTGGCTTGGAACGGGACCGGTGGGGCAGAGCAATCCTAGCGGCTCGCCCGAGCAGTGGAAGCCGGCGAGGGTGCGCGTTCAGCCGGATGAATGGGGCGCTGTCAGGGCCCCTCTCGTGGAGGATAAAAATCATGCTTTTTCCCTCATTACACATCCCATGCGAGCTTGTAATGATAAAACCTCATCCAAATCACACATTGCAGCTCAATATTCAGTGAGGACAGGGCCTTTTTAAGTCGAAATGTGCAAAACAGCATCCTATCGCTCTGAAACGGCTGTTTTGCTCTCCACCACATTTACTGTCAGACTGGCCGAATTAGACCGATTCTGCCTCTTTCTTGCCTCTACATGTGAAGAACAGGGTGCTTGTGAGCATATTGTGCAGTTTCAAGCAGGTAGCTGGCTTGGAACGGGACCGGTGGGGCAGAGCAATCCTAGCGGCTCGCCCGAGCAGTGGAAGCCGGCGAGGGTGCGCGTTCAGCCGGATGAATGGGGCGCTGTCAGGGCCCCTCTCGTGGAGGATAAAAATCATGCTTTTTCCCTCATTACACATCCCATGCGAGCTTGTAATGATAAAACCTCATCCAAATCACACATTGCAGCTCAATATTCAGTGAGGACAGGGCCTTTTTAAGTCGAAATGTGCAAAACAGCATCCTATCGCTCTGAAACGGCTGTTTTGCTCTCCACCACATTTACTGTCAGACTGGCCGAATTAGACCGATTCTGCCTCTTTCTTGCCTCTACATGTGAAGAACAGGGTGCTTGTGAGCATATTGTGCAGTTTCAAGCAGGTAGCTGGCTTGGAACGGGACCGGTGGGGCAGAGCAATCCTAGCGGCTCGCCCGAGCAGTGGAAGCCGGCGAGGGTGCGCGTTCAGCCGGATGAATGGGGCGCTGTCAGGGCCCCTCTCGTGGAGGATAAAAATCATGCTTTTTCCCTCATTACACATCCCATGCGAGCTTGTAATGATAAAACCTGATCCAAATCACACATTGCAGCTCAATATTCAGTGAGGACAGGTCATTTTTAAGTCGAAATGTTCAAAACAGCATCCTATCGCTCTGAAACGGCTGTTTTGCTCTCCACCACATTTACTGTCAGACTGGCCGAATTAGACCGATTCTGCCTCTTTCTTGCCTCTACATGTGAAGAACAGGGTGCTTGTGAGCATATTGTGCAGTTTCCAGCAGGTAGCTGGCTTGGAACGGGACCGGTGGGGCAGAGCAATCCTAGCGGCTCGCCCGAGCAGTGGAAGCCGGCGAGGGTGCGCGTTCAGCCGGATGAATGGGGCGCTGTCAGGGCCCCTCTCGTGGAGGATAAAAATCATGCTTTTTCCCTCATTACACATCCCATGCGAGCTTGTAATGATAAAACCTCATCCAAATCACACATTGCAGCTCAATATTCAGTGAGGACAGGGCCTTTTTAAGTCGAAATGTGCAAAACAGCATCCTATCGCTCTGAAACGGCTGTTTTGCTCTCCACCACATTTACTGTCAGACTGGCCGAATTAGACCGATTCTGCCTCTTTCTTGCCTCTACATGTGAAGAACAGGGTGCTTGTGAGCATATTGTGCAGTTTCAAGCAGGTAGCTGGCTTGGAACGGGACCGGTGGGGCAGAGCAATCCTAGCGGCTCGCCCGAGCAGTGGAAGCCGGCGAGGGTGCGCGTTCAGCCGGATGAATGGGGCGCTGTCAGGGCCCCTCTCGTGGAGGATAAAAATCATGCTTTTTCCCTCATTACACATCCCATGCGAGCTTGTAATGATAAAACCTGATCCAAATCACACATTGCAGCTCAATATTCAGTGAGGACAGGGCCTTTTTAAGTCGAAATGTGGAAAACAGCATCCTATCGCTCTGAAACGGCTGTTTTGCTCTCCACCACATTTACTGTCAGACTGGCCGAATTAGACCGATTCTGCCTCTTTCTTGCCTCTACATGTGAAGAACAGGGTGCTTGTGAGCATATTGTGCAGTTTCAAGCAGGTAGCTGGCTTGGAACGGGACCGGTGGGGCAGAGCAATCCTAGCGGCTCGCCCGAGCAGTGGAAGCCGGCGAGGGTGCGCGTTCAGCCGGATGAATGGGGCGCTGTCAGGGCCCCTCTCGTGGAGGATAAAAATCATGCTTTTTCCCTCATTACACATCCCATGCGAGCTTGTAATGATAAAACCTGATCCAAATCACACATTGCAGCTCAATATTCAGTGAGGACAGGTCATTTTTAAGTCGAAATGTTCAAAACAGCATCCTATCGCTCTGAAACGGCTGTTTTGCTCTCCACCACATTTACTGTCAGACTGGCCGAATTAGACCGATTCTGCCTCTTTCTTGCCTCTACATGTGAAGAACAGGGTGCTTGTGAGCATATTGTGCAGTTTCAAGCAGGTAGCTGGCTTGGAACGGGACCGGTGGGGCAGAGCAATCCTAGCGGCTCGCCCGAGCAGTGGAAGCCGGCGAGGGTGCGCGTTCAGCCGGATGAATGGGGCGCTGTCAGGGCCCCTCTCGTGGAGGATAAAAATCATGCTTTTTCCCTCATTACACATCCCATGCGAGCTTGTAATGATAAAACCTCATCCAAATCACACATTGCAGCTCAATATTCAGTGAGGACAGGGCCTTTTTAAGTCGAAATGTGCAAAACAGCATCCTATCGCTCTGAAACGGCTGTTTTGCTCTCCACCACATTTACTGTCAGACTGGCCGAATTAGACCGATTCTGCCTCTTTCTTGCCTCTACATGTGAAGAACAGGGTGCTTGTGAGCATATTGTGCAGTTTCAAGCAGGTAGCTGGCTTGGAACGGGACCGGTGGGGCAGAGCAATCCTAGCGGCTCGCCCGAGCAGTGGAAGCCGGCGAGGGTGCGCGTTCAGCCGGATGAATGGGGCGCTGTCAGGGCCCCTCTCGTGGAGGATAAAAATCATGCTTTTTCCCTCATTACACATCCCATGCGAGCTTGTAATGATAAAACCTGATCCAAATCACACATTGCAGCTCAATATTCAGTGAGGACAGGTCATTTTTAAGTCGAAATGTTCAAAACAGCATCCTATCGCTCTGAAACGGCTGTTTTGCTCTCCACCACATTTACTGTCAGACTGGCCGAATTAGACCGATTCTGCCTCTTTCTTGCCTCTACATGTGAAGAACAGGGTGCTTGTGAGCATATTGTGCAGTTTCCAGCAGGTAGCTGGCTTGGAACGGGACCGGTGGGGCAGAGCAATCCTAGCGGCTCGCCCGAGCAGTGGAAGCCGGCGAGGGTGCGCGTTCAGCCGGATGAATGGGGCGCTGTCAGGGCCCCTCTCGTGGAGGATAAAAATCATGCTTTTTCCCTCATTACACATCCCATGCGAGCTTGTAATGATAAAACCTCATCCAAATCACACATTGCAGCTCAATATTCAGTGAGGACAGGGCCTTTTTAAGTCGAAATGTGCAAAAATGCATCCTATCGCTCTGAAACGGCTGTTTTGCTCTCCACCACATTTACTGTCAGACTGGCCGAATTAGACCGATTCTGCCTCTTTCTTGCCTCTACATGTGAAGAACAGGGTGCTTGTGAGCATATTGTGCAGTTTCAAGCAGGTAGCTGCCTTGGAACGGGACCGGTGGGGCAGAGCAATCCTAGCGGCTCGCCCGAGCAGTGGAAGCCGGCGAGGGTGCGCGTTCAGCCGGATGAATGGGGCGCTGTCAGGGCCCCTCTCGTGGAGGATAAAAATCATGCTTTTTCCCTCATTACACATCCCATGCGAGCTTGTAATGATAAAACCTCATCCAAATCACACATTGCAGCTCAATATTCAGTGAGGACAGGTCATTTTTAAGTCGAAATGTTCAAAACAGCATCCTATCGCTCTGAAACGGCTGTTTTGCTCTCCACCACATTTACTGTCAGACTGGCCGAATTAGACCGATTCTGCCTCTTTCTTGCCTCTACATGTGAAGAACAGGGTGCTTGTGAGCATATTGTGCAGTTTCCAGCAGGTAGCTGGCTTGGAACGGGACCGGTGGGGCAGAGCAATCCTAGCGGCTCGCCCGAGCAGTGGAAGCCGGCGAGGGTGCGCGTTCAGCCGGATGAATGGGGCGCTGTCAGGGCCCCTCTCGTGGAGGATAAAAATCATGCTTTTTCCCTCATTACACATCCCATGCGAGCTTGTAATGATAAAACCTCATCCAAATCACACATTGCAGCTCAATATTCAGTGAGGACAGGGCCTTTTTAAGTCGAAATGTGCAAAAATGCATCCTATCGCTCTGAAACGGCTGTTTTGCTCTCCACCACATTTACTGTCAGACTGGCCGAATTAGACCGATTCTGCCTCTTTCTTGCCTCTACATGTGAAGAACAGGGTGCTTGTGAGCATATTGTGCAGTTTCAAGCAGGTAGCTGCCTTGGAACGGGACCGGTGGGGCAGAGCAATCCTAGCGGCTCGCCCGAGCAGTGGAAGCCGGCGAGGGTGCGCGTTCAGCCGGATGAATGGGGCGCTGTCAGGGCCCCTCTCGTGGAGGATAAAAATCATGCTTTTCCCCTCATTACACATCCCATGCGAGCTTGTAATGATAAAACCTGATCCAAATCACACATTGCAGCTCAATATTCAGTGAGGACAGGTCATTTTTAAGTCGAAATGTGCAAAACAGCATCCTATCGCTCTGAAACGGCTGTTTTGCTCTCCACCACATTTACTGTCAGACTGGCCGAATTAGACCGATTCTGCCTCTTTCTTGCCTCTACATGTGAAGAACAGGGTGCTTGTGAGCATATTGTGCAGTTTCAAGCAGGTAGCTGGCTTGGAACGGGACCGGTGGGGCAGAGCAATCCTAGCGGCTCGCCCGAGCAGTGGAAGCCGGCGAGGGTGCGCGTTCAGCCGGATGAATGGGGCGCTGTCAGGGCCCCTCTCGTGGAGGATAAAAATCATGCTTTTTCCCTCATTACACATCCCATGCGAGCTTGTAATGATAAAACCTCATCCAAATCACACATTGCAGCTCAATATTCAGTGAGGACAGGGCCTTTTTAAGTCGAAATGTGCAAAACAGCATCCTATCGCTCTGAAACGGCTGTTTTGCTCTCCACCACATTTACTGTCAGACTGGCCGAATTAGACCGATTCTGCCTCTTTCTTGCCTCTACATGTGAAGAACAGGGTGCTTGTGAGCATATTGTGCAGTTTCAAGCAGGTAGCTGGCTTGGAACGGGACCGGTGGGGCAGAGCAATCCTAGCGGCTCGCCCGAGCAGTGGAAGCCGGCGAGGGTGCGCGTTCAGCCGGATGAATGGGGCGCTGTCAGGGCCCCTCTCGTGGAGGATAAAAATCATGCTTTTTCCCTCATTACACATCCCATGCGAGCTTGTAATGATAAAACCTCATCCAAATCACACATTGCAGCTCAATATTCAGTGAGGACAGGGCCTTTTTAAGTCGAAATGTGCAAAACAGCATCCTATCGCTCTGAAACGGCTGTTTTGCTCTCCACCACATTTACTGTCAGACTGGCCGAATTAGACCGATTCTGCCTCTTTCTTGCCTCTACATGTGAAGAACAGGGTGCTTGTGAGCATATTGTGCAGTTTCAAGCAGGTAGCTGGCTTGGAACGGGACCGGTGGGGCAGAGCAATCCTAGCGGCTCGCCCGAGCAGTGGAAGCCGGCGAGGGTGCGCGTTCAGCCGGATGAATGGGGCGCTGTCAGGGCCCCTCTCGTGGAGGATAAAAATCATGCTTTTTCCCTCATTACACATCCCATGCGAGCTTGTAATGATAAAACCTGATCCAAATCACACATTGCAGCTCAATATTCAGTGAGGACAGGTCATTTTTAAGTCGAAATGTTCAAAACAGCATCCTATCGCTCTGAAACGGCTGTTTTGCTCTCCACCACATTTACTGTCAGACTGGCCGAATTAGACCGATTCTGCCTCTTTCTTGCCTCTACATGTGAAGAACAGGGTGCTTGTGAGCATATTGTGCAGTTTCCAGCAGGTAGCTGGCTTGGAACGGGACCGGTGGGGCAGAGCAATCCTAGCGGCTCGCCCGAGCAGTGGAAGCCGGCGAGGGTGCGCGTTCAGCCGGATGAATGGGGCGCTGTCAGGGCCCCTCTCGTGGAGGATAAAAATCATGCTTTTTCCCTCATTACACATCCCATGCGAGCTTGTAATGATAAAACCTCATCCAAATCACACATTGCAGCTCAATATTCAGTGAGGACAGGGCCTTTTTAAGTCGAAATGTGCAAAACAGCATCCTATCGCTCTGAAACGGCTGTTTTGCTCTCCACCACATTTACTGTCAGACTGGCCGAATTAGACCGATTCTGCCTCTTTCTTGCCTCTACATGTGAAGAACAGGGTGCTTGTGAGCATATTGTGCAGTTTCAAGCAGGTAGCTGGCTTGGAACGGGACCGGTGGGGCAGAGCAATCCTAGCGGCTCGCCCGAGCAGTGGAAGCCGGCGAGGGTGCGCGTTCAGCCGGATGAATGGGGCGCTGTCAGGGCCCCTCTCGTGGAGGATAAAAATCATGCTTTTTCCCTCATTACACATCCCATGCGAGCTTGTAATGATAAAACCTGATCCAAATCACACATTGCAGCTCAATATTCAGTGAGGACAGGGCCTTTTTAAGTCGAAATGTGGAAAACAGCATCCTATCGCTCTGAAACGGCTGTTTTGCTCTCCACCACATTTACTGTCAGACTGGCCGAATTAGACCGATTCTGCCTCTTTCTTGCCTCTACATGTGAAGAACAGGGTGCTTGTGAGCATATTGTGCAGTTTCAAGCAGGTAGCTGGCTTGGAACGGGACCGGTGGGGCAGAGCAATCCTAGCGGCTCGCCCGAGCAGTGGAAGCCGGCGAGGGTGCGCGTTCAGCCGGATGAATGGGGCGCTGTCAGGGCCCCTCTCGTGGAGGATAAAAATCATGCTTTTTCCCTCATTACACATCCCATGCGAGCTTGTAATGATAAAACCTGATCCAAATCACACATTGCAGCTCAATATTCAGTGAGGACAGGTCATTTTTAAGTCGAAATGTGCAAAACAGCATCCTATCGCTCTGAAACGGCTGTTTTGCTCTCCACCACATTTACTGTCAGACTGGCCGAATTAGACCGATTCTGCCTCTTTCTTGCCTCTACATGTGAAGAACAGGGTGCTTGTGAGCATATTGTGCAGTTTCAAGCAGGTAGCTGGCTTGGAACGGGACCGGTGGGGCAGAGCAATCCTAGCGGCTCGCCCGAGCAGTGGAAGCCGGCGAGGGTGCGCGTTCAGCCGGATGAATGGGGCGCTGTCAGGGCCCCTCTCGTGGAGGATAAAAATCATGCTTTTTCCCTCATTACACATCCCATGCGAGCTTGTAATGATAAAACCTGATCCAAATCACACATTGCAGCTCAATATTCAGTGAGGACAGGTCATTTTTAAGTCGAAATGTGCAAAACAGCATCCTATCGCTCTGAAACGGCTGTTTTGCTCTCCACCACATTTACTGTCAGACTGGCCGAATTAGACCGATTCTGCCTCTTTCTTGCCTCTACATGTGAAGAACAGGGTGCTTGTGAGCATATTGTGCAGTTTCAAGCAGGTAGCTGGCTTGGAACGGGACCGGTGGGGCAGAGCAATCCTAGCGGCTCGCCCGAGCAGTGGAAGCCGGCGAGGGTGCGCGTTCAGCCGGATGAATGGGGCGCTGTCAGGGCCCCTCTCGTGGAGGATAAAAATCATGCTTTTTCCCTCATTACACATCCCATGCGAGCTTGTAATGATAAAACCTGATCCAAATCACACATTGCAGCTCAATATTCAGTGAGGACAGGTCATTTTTAAGTCGAAATGTTCAAAACAGCATCCTATCGCTCTGAAACGGCTGTTTTGCTCTCCACCACATTTACTGTCAGACTGGCCGAATTAGACCGATTCTGCCTCTTTCTTGCCTCTACATGTGAAGAACAGGGTGCTTGTGAGCATATTGTGCAGTTTCAAGCAGGTAGCTGGCTTGGAACGGGACCGGTGGGGCAGAGCAATCCTAGCGGCTCGCCCGAGCAGTGGAAGCCGGCGAGGGTGCGCGTTCAGCCGGATGAATGGGGCGCTGTCAGGGCCCCTCTCGTGGAGGATAAAAATCATGCTTTTTCCCTCATTACACATCCCATGCGAGCTTGTAATGATAAAACCTCATCCAAATCACACATTGCAGCTCAATATTCAGTGAGGACAGGGCCTTTTTAAGTCGAAATGTGCAAAAATGCATCCTATCGCTCTGAAACGGCTGTTTTGCTCTCCACCACATTTACTGTCAGACTGGCCGAATTAGACCGATTCTGCCTCTTTCTTGCCTCTACATGTGAAGAACAGGGTGCTTGTGAGCATATTGTGCAGTTTCCAGCAGGTAGCTGGCTTGGAACGGGACCGGTGGGGCAGAGCAATCCTAGCGGCTCGCCCGAGCAGTGGAAGCCGGCGAGGGTGCGCGTTCAGCCGGATGAATGGGGCGCTGTCAGGGCCCCTCTCGTGGAGGATAAAAATCATGCTTTTTCCCTCATTACACATCCCATGCGAGCTTGTAATGATAAAACCTCATCCAAATCACACATTGCAGCTCAATATTCAGTGAGACAGGGCCTTTTTAAGTCGAAATGTGCAAAACAGCATCCTATCGCTCTGAAACGGCTGTTTTGCTCTCCACCACATTTACTGTCAGACTGGCCGAATTAGACCGATTCTGCCTCTTTCTTGCCTCTACATGTGAAGAACAGGGTGCTTGTGAGCATATTGTGCAGTTTCAAGCAGGTAGCTGGCTTGGAACGGGACCGGTGGGGCAGAGCAATCCTAGCGGCTCGCCCGAGCAGTGGAAGCCGGCGAGGGTGCGCGTTCAGCCGGATGAATGGGGCGCTGTCAGGGCCCCTCTCGTGGAGGATAAAAATCATGCTTTTTCCCTCATTACACATCCCATGCGAGCTTGTAATGATAAAACCTCATCCAAATCACACATTGCAGCTCAATATTCAGTGAGGACAGGGCCTTTTTAAGTCGAAATGTGCAAAACAGCATCCTATCGCTCTGAAACGGCTGTTTTGCTCTCCACCACATTTACTGTCAGACTGGCCGAATTAGACCGATTCTGCCTCTTTCTTGCCTCTACATGTGAAGAACAGGGTGCTTGTGAGCATATTGTGCAGTTTCAAGCAGGTAGCTGGCTTGGAACGGGACCGGTGGGGCAGAGCAATCCTAGCGGCTCGCCCGAGCAGTGGAAGCCGGCGAGGGTGCGCGTTCAGCCGGATGAATGGGGCGCTGTCAGGGCCCCTCTCGTGGAGGATAAAAATCATGCTTTTTTCCCTCATTACACATCCCATGCGAGCTTGTAATGATAAAACCTGATCCAAATCACACATTGCAGCTCAATATTCAGTGAGGACAGGTCATTTTTAAGTCGAAATGTTCAAAACAGCATCCTATCGCTCTGAAACGGCTGTTTTGCTCTCCACCACATTTACTGTCAGACTGGCCGAATTAGACCGATTCTGCCTCTTTCTTGCCTCTACATGTGAAGAACAGGGTGCTTGTGAGCATATTGTGCAGTTTCCAGCAGGTAGCTGGCTTGGAACGGGACCGGTGGGGCAGAGCAATCCTAGCGGCTCGCCCGAGCAGTGGAAGCCGGCGAGGGTGCGCGTTCAGCCGGATGAATGGGGCGCTGTCAGGGCCCCTCTCGTGGAGGATAAAAATCATGCTTTTTCCCTCATTACACATCCCATGCGAGCTTGTAATGATAAAACCTCATCCAAATCACACATTGCAGCTCAATATTCAGTGAGGACAGGGCCTTTTTAAGTCGAAATGTGCAAAACAGCATCCTATCGCTCTGAAACGGCTGTTTTGCTCTCCACCACATTTACTGTCAGACTGGCCGAATTAGACCGATTCTGCCTCTTTCTTGCCTCTACATGTGAAGAACAGGGTGCTTGTGAGCATATTGTGCAGTTTCAAGCAGGTAGCTGGCTTGGAACGGGACCGGTGGGGCAGAGCAATCCTAGCGGCTCGCCCGAGCAGTGGAAGCCGGCGAGGGTGCGCGTTCAGCCGGATGAATGGGGCGCTGTCAGGGCCCCTCTCGTGGAGGATAAAAATCATGCTTTTTCCCTCATTACACATCCCATGCGAGCTTGTAATGATAAAACCTGATCCAAATCACACATTGCAGCTCAATATTCAGTGAGGACAGGGCCTTTTTAAGTCGAAATGTGCAAAACAGCATCCTATCGCTCTGAAACGGCTGTTTTGCTCTCCACCACATTTACTGTCAGACTGGCCGAATTAGACCGATTCTGCCTCTTTCTTGCCTCTACATGTGAAGAACAGGGTGCTTGTGAGCATATTGTGCAGTTTCAAGCAGGTAGCTGGCTTGGAACGGGACCGGTGGGGCAGAGCAATCCTAGCGGCTCGCCCGAGCAGTGGAAGCCGGCGAGGGTGCGCGTTCAGCCGGATGAATGGGGCGCTGTCAGGGCCCCTCTCGTGGAGGATAAAAATCATGCTTTTTCCCTCATTACACATCCCATGCGAGCTTGTAATGATAAAACCTGATCCAAATCACACATTGCAGCTCAATATTCAGTGAGGACAGGGCCTTTTTAAGTCGAAATGTGCAAAACAGCATCCTATCGCTCTGAAACGGCTGTTTTGCTCTCCACCACATTTACTGTCAGACTGGCCGAATTAGACCGATTCTGCCTCTTTCTTGCCTCTACATGTGAAGAACAGGGTGCTTGTGAGCATATTGTGCAGTTTCAAGCAGGTAGCTGGCTTGGAACGGGACCGGTGGGGCAGAGCAATCCTAGCGGCTCGCCCGAGCAGTGGAAGCCGGCGAGGGTGCGCGTTCAGCCGGATGAATGGGGCGCTGTCAGGGCCCCTCTCGTGGAGGATAAAAATCATGCTTTTTCCCTCATTACACATCCCATGCGAGCTTGTAATGATAAAACCTCATCCAAATCACACATTGCAGCTCAATATTCAGTGAGGACAGGGCCTTTTTAAGTCGAAATGTGCAAAACAGCATCCTATCGCTCTGAAACGGCTGTTTTGCTCTCCACCACATTTACTGTCAGACTGGCCGAATTAGACCGATTCTGCCTCTTTCTTGCCTCTACATGTGAAGAACAGGGTGCTTGTGAGCATATTGTGCAGTTTCAAGCAGGTAGCTGGCTTGGAACGGGACCGGTGGGGCAGAGCAATCCTAGCGGCTCGCCCGAGCAGTGGAAGCCGGCGAGGGTGCGCGTTCAGCCGGATGAATGGGGCGCTGTCAGGGCCCCTCTCGTGGAGGATAAAAATCATGCTTTTTCCCTCATTACACATCCCATGCGAGCTTGTAATGATAAAACCTGATCCAAATCACACATTGCAGCTCAATATTCAGTGAGGACAGGTCATTTTTAAGTCGAAATGTGCAAAACAGCATCCTATCGCTCTGAAACGGCTGTTTTGCTCTCCACCACATTTACTGTCAGACTGGCCGAATTAGACCGATTCTGCCTCTTTCTTGCCTCTACATGTGAAGAACAGGGTGCTTGTGAGCATATTGTGCAGTTTCAAGCAGGTAGCTGGCTTGGAACGGGGACCGGTGGGGCAGAGCAATCCTAGCGGCTCGCCCGAGCAGTGGAAGCCGGCGAGGGTGCGCGTTCAGCCGGATGAATGGGGCGCTGTCAGGGCCCCTCTCGTGGAGGATAAAAATCATGCTTTTTCCCTCATTACACATCCCATGCGAGCTTGTAATGATAAAACCTCATCCAAATCACACATTGCAGCTCAATATTCAGTGAGGACAGGGCCTTTTTAAGTCGAAATGTGCAAAACAGCATCCTATCGCTCTGAAACGGCTGTTTTGCTCTCCACCACATTTACTGTCAGACTGGCCGAATTAGACCGATTCTGCCTCTTTCTTGCCTCTACATGTGAAGAACAGGGTGCTTGTGAGCATATTGTGCAGTTTCAAGCAGGTAGCTGGCTTGGAACGGGACCGGTGGGGCAGAGCAATCCTAGCGGCTCGCCCGAGCAGTGGAAGCCGGCGAGGGTGCGCGTTCAGCCGGATGAATGGGGCGCTGTCAGGGCCCCTCTCGTGGAGGATAAAAATCATGCTTTTTCCCTCATTACACATCCCATGCGAGCTTGTAATGATAAAACCTCATCCAAATCACACATTGCAGCTCAATATTCAGTGAGGACAGGGCCTTTTTAAGTCGAAATGTGCAAAACAGCATCCTATCGCTCTGAAACGGCTGTTTTGCTCTCCACCACATTTACTGTCAGACTGGCCGAATTAGACCGATTCTGCCTCTTTCTTGCCTCTACATGTGAAGAACAGGGTGCTTGTGAGCATATTGTGCAGTTTCAAGCAGGTAGCTGGCTTGGAACGGGACCGGTGGGGCAGAGCAATCCTAGCGGCTCGCCCGAGCAGTGGAAGCCGGCGAGGGTGCGCGTTCAGCCGGATGAATGGGGCGCTGTCAGGGCCCCTCTCGTGGAGGATAAAAATCATGCTTTTTCCCTCATTACACATCCCATGCGAGCTTGTAATGATAAAACCTGATCCAAATCACACATTGCAGCTCAATATTCAGTGAGGACAGGGCCTTTTTAAGTCGAAATGTGCAAAACAGCATCCTATCGCTCTGAAACGGCTGTTTTGCTCTCCACCACATTTACTGTCAGACTGGCCGAATTAGACCGATTCTGCCTCTTTCTTGCCTCTACATGTGAAGAACAGGGTGCTTGTGAGCATATTGTGCAGTTTCAAGCAGGTAGCTGGCTTGGAACGGGACCGGTGGGGCAGAGCAATCCTAGCGGCTCGCCCGAGCAGTGGAAGCCGGCGAGGGTGCGCGTTCAGCCGGATGAATGGGGCGCTGTCAGGGCCCCTCTCGTGGAGGATAAAAATCATGCTTTTTCCCTCATTACACATCCCATGCGAGCTTGTAATGATAAAACCTCATCCAAATCACACATTGCAGCTCAATATTCAGTGAGGACAGGGCCTTTTTAAGTCGAAATGTGCAAAACAGCATCCTATCGCTCTGAAACGGCTGTTTTGCTCTCCACCACATTTACTGTCAGACTGGCCGAATTAGACCGATTCTGCCTCTTTCTTGCCTCTACATGTGAAGAACAGGGTGCTTGTGAGCATATTGTGCAGTTTCAAGCAGGTAGCTGGCTTGGAACGGGACCGGTGGGGCAGAGCAATCCTAGCGGCTCGCCCGAGCAGTGGAAGCCGGCGAGGGTGCGCGTTCAGCCGGATGAATGGGGCGCTGTCAGGGCCCCTCTCGTGGAGGATAAAAATCATGCTTTTTCCCTCATTACACATCCCATGCGAGCTTGTAATGATAAAACCTGATCCAAATCACACATTGCAGCTCAATATTCAGTGAGGACAGGGCCTTTTTAAGTCGAAATGTGCAAAACAGCATCCTATCGCTCTGAAACGGCTGTTTTGCTCTCCACCACATTTACTGTCAGACTGGCCGAATTAGACCGATTCTGCCTCTTTCTTGCCTCTACATGTGAAGAACAGGGTGCTTGTGAGCATATTGTGCAGTTTCAAGCAGGTAGCTGGCTTGGAACGGGACCGGTGGGGCAGAGCAATCCTAGCGGCTCGCCCGAGCAGTGGAAGCCGGCGAGGGTGCGCGTTCAGCCGGATGAATGGGGCGCTGTCAGGGCCCCTCTCGTGGAGGATAAAAATCATGCTTTTTCCCTCATTACACATCCCATGCGAGCTTGTAATGATAAAACCTGATCCAAATCACACATTGCAGCTCAATATTCAGTGAGGACAGGGCCTTTTTAAGTCGAAATGTGCAAAACAGCATCCTATCGCTCTGAAACGGCTGTTTTGCTCTCCACCACATTTACTGTCAGACTGGCCGAATTAGACCGATTCTGCCTCTTTCTTGCCTCTACATGTGAAGAACAGGGTGCTTGTGAGCATATTGTGCAGTTTCAAGCAGGTAGCTGGCTTGGAACGGGACCGGTGGGGCAGAGCAATCCTAGCGGCTCGCCCGAGCAGTGGAAGCCGGCGAGGGTGCGCGTTCAGCCGGATGAATGGGGCGCTGTCAGGGCCCCTCTCGTGGAGGATAAAAATCATGCTTTTTCCCTCATTACACATCCCATGCGAGCTTGTAATGATAAAACCTCATCCAAATCACACATTGCAGCTCAATATTCAGTGAGGACAGGGCCTTTTTAAGTCGAAATGTGCAAAACAGCATCCTATCGCTCTGAAACGGCTGTTTTGCTCTCCACCACATTTACTGTCAGACTGGCCGAATTAGACCGATTCTGCCTCTTTCTTGCCTCTACATGTGAAGAACAGGGTGCTTGTGAGCATATTGTGCAGTTTCAAGCAGGTAGCTGGCTTGGAACGGGACCGGTGGGCAGAGCAATCCTAGCGGCTCGCCCGAGCAGTGGAAGCCGGCGAGGGTGCGCGTTCAGCCGGATGAATGGGGCGCTGTCAGGGCCCCTCTCGTGGAGGATAAAAATCATGCTTTTTCCCTCATTACACATCCCATGCGAGCTTGTAATGATAAAACCTGATCCAAATCACACATTGCAGCTCAATATTCAGTGAGGACAGGGCCTTTTTAAGTCGAAATGTGCAAAACAGCATCCTATCGCTCTGAAACGGCTGTTTTGCTCTCCACCACATTTACTGTCAGACTGGCCGAATTAGACCGATTCTGCCTCTTCTTGCCTCTACATGTGAAGAACAGGGTGCTTGTGAGCATATTGTGCAGTTTCAAGCAGGTAGCTGGCTTGGAACGGGACCGGTGGGGCAGAGCAATCCTAGCGGCTCGCCCGAGCAGTGGAAGCCGGCGAGGGTGCGCGTTCAGCCGGATGAATGGGGCGCTGTCAGGGCCCCTCTCGTGGAGGATAAAAATCATGCTTTTTCCCTCATTACACATCCCATGCGAGCTTGTAATGATAAAACCTGATCCAAATCACACATTGCAGCTCAATATTCAGTGAGGACAGGGCCTTTTTAAGTCGAAATGTGCAAAACAGCATCCTATCGCTCTGAAACGGCTGTTTTGCTCTCCACCACATTTACTGTCAGACTGGCCGAATTAGACCGATTCTGCCTCTTTCTTGCCTCTACATGTGAAGAACAGGGTGCTTGTGAGCATATTGTGCAGTTTCCAGCAGGTAGCTGGCTTGGAACGGGACCGGTGGGGCAGAGCAATCCTAGCGGCTCGCCCGAGCAGTGGAAGCCGGCGAGGGTGCGCGTTCAGCCGGATGAATGGGGCGCTGTCAGGGCCCCTCTCGTGGAGGATAAAAATCATGCTTTTTCCCTCATTACACATCCCATGCGAGCTTGTAATGATAAAACCTCATCCAAATCACACATTGCAGCTCAATATTCAGTGAGGACAGGGCCTTTTTAAGTCGAAATGTGCAAAAAAGCATCCTATCGCTCTGAAACGGCTGTTTTGCTCTCCACCACATTTACTGTCAGACTGGCCGAATTAGACCGATTCTGCCTCTTTCTTGCCTCTACATGTGAAGAACAGGGTGCTTGTGAGCATATTGTGCAGTTTCAAGCAGGTAGCTGGCTTGGAACGGGACCGGTGGGGCAGAGCAATCCTAGCGGCTCGCCCGAGCAGTGGAAGCCGGCGAGGGTGCGCGTTCAGCCGGATGAATGGGGCGCTGTCAGGGCCCCTCTCGTGGAGGATAAAAATCATGCTTTTTCCCTCATTACACATCCCATGCGAGCTTGTAATGATAAAACCTGATCTAAATCACACATTGCAGCTCAATATTCAGTGAGGACAGGGCCTTTTTAAGTCGAAATGTGCAAAAAAGCTTCCTATCGCTCTGAAACGGCTGTTTTGCTCTCCACCACATTTACTGTCAGACTGGCCGAATTAGACCGATTCTGCCTCTTTCTTGCCTCTACATGTGAAGAACAGGGTGCTTGTGAGCATATTGTGCAGTTTCAAGCAGGTAGCTGGCTTGGAACGGGACCGGTGGGGCAGAGCAATCCTAGCGGCTCGCCCGAGCAGTGGAAGCCGGCGAGGGTGCGCGTTCAGCCGGATGAATGGGGCGCTGTCAGGGCCCCTCTCGTGGAGGATAAAAATCATGCTTTTTCCCTCATTACACATCCCATGCGAGCTTGTAATGATAAAACCTGATCCAAATCACACATTGCAGCTCAATATTCAGTGAGGACAGGGCCTTTTTAAGTCGAAATGTGCAAAACAGCATCCTATCGCTCTGAAACGGCTGTTTTGCTCTCCACCACATTTACTGTCAGACTGGCCGAATTAGACCGATTCTGCCTCTTTCTTGCCTCTACATGTGAAGAACAGGGTGCTTGTGAGCATATTGTGCAGTTTCAAGCAGGTAGCTGGCTTGGAACGGGACCGGTGGGGCAGAGCAATCCTAGCGGCTCGCCCGAGCAGTGGAAGCCGGCGAGGGTGCGCGTTCAGCCGGATGAATGGGGCGCTGTCAGGGCCCCTCTCGTGGAGGATAAAAATCATGCTTTTTCCCTCATTACACATCCCATGCGAGCTTGTAATGATAAAACCTCATCCAAATCACACATTGCAGCTCAATATTCAGTGAGGACAGGGCCTTTTTAAGTCGAAATGTGCAAAACAGCATCCTATCGCTCTGAAACGGCTGTTTTGCTCTCCACCACATTTACTGTCGAGACTGGCCGAATTAGACCGATTCTGCCTCTTTCTTGCCTCTACATGTGAAGAACAGGGTGCTTGTGAGCATATTGTGCAGTTTCAAGCAGGTAGCTGGCTTGGAACGGGACCGGTGGGGCAGAGCAATCCTAGCGGCTCGCCCGAGCAGTGGAAGCCGGCGAGGGTGCGCGTTCAGCCGGATGAATGGGGCGCTGTCAGGGGCCCCTCTCGTGGAGGATAAAAATCATGCTTTTTCCCTCATTACACATCCCATGCGAGCTTGTAATGATAAAACCTGATCCAAATCACACATTGCAGCTCAATATTCAGTGAGGACAGGGCCTTTTTAAGTCGAAATGTGCAAAACAGCATCCTATCGCTCTGAAACGGCTGTTTTGCTCTCCACCACATTTACTGTCAGACTGGCCGAATTAGACCGATTCTGCCTCTTTCTTGCCTCTACATGTGAAGAACAGGGTGCTTGTGAGCATATTGTGCAGTTTCAAGCAGGTAGCTGGCTTGGAACGGGACCGGTGGGGCAGAGCAATCCTAGCGGCTCGCCCGAGCAGTGGAAGCCGGCGAGGGTGCGCGTTCAGCCGGATGAATGGGGCGCTGTCAGGGCCCCTCTCGTGGAGGATAAAAATCATGCTTTTTCCCTCATTACACATCCCATGCGAGCTTGTAATGATAAAACCTGATCCAAATCACACATTGCAGCTCAATATTCAGTGAGGGACAGGTCATTTTTAAGTCGAAATGTGCAAAACAGCATCCTATCGCTCTGAAACGGCTGTTTTGCTCTCCACCACATTTACTGTCAGACTGGCCGAATTAGACCGATTCTGCCTCTTTCTTGCCTCTACATGTGAAGAACAGGGTGCTTGTGAGCATATTGTGCAGTTTCAAGCAGGTAGCTGGCTTGGAACGGGACCGGTGGGGCAGAGCAATCCTAGCGGCTCGCCCGAGCAGTGGAAGCCGGCGAGGGTGCGCGTTCAGCCGGATGAATGGGGCGCTGTCAGGGCCCCTCTCGTGGAGGATAAAAATCATGCTTTTTCCCTCATTACACATCCCATGCGAGCTTGTAATGATAAAACCTGCATCCAAATCACACATTGCAGCTCAATATTCAGTGAGGACAGGGCCTTTTTAAGTCGAAATGTGCAAAACAGCATCCTATCGCTCTGAAACGGCTGTTTTGCTCTCCACCACATTTACTGTCAGACTGGCCGAATTAGACCGATTCTGCCTCTTTCTTGCCTCTACATGTGAAGAACAGGGTGCTTGTGAGCATATTGTGCAGTTTCAAGCAGGTAGCTGGCTTGGAACGGGACCGGTGGGGCAGAGCAATCCTAGCGGCTCGCCCGAGCAGTGGAAGCCGGCGAGGGTGCGCGTTCAGCCGGATGAATGGGGCGCTGTCAGGGCCCCTCTCGTGGAGGATAAAAATCATGCTTTTTCCCTCATTACACATCCCATGCGAGCTTGTAATGATAAAACCTGATCCAAATCACACATTGCAGCTCAATATTCAGTGAGGACAGGTCATTTTTAAGTCGAAATGTGCAAAACAGCATCCTATCGCTCTGAAACGGCTGTTTTGCTCTCCACCACATTTACTGTCAGACTGGCCGAATTAGACCGATTCTGCCTCTTTCTTGCCTCTACATGTGAAGAACAGGGTGCTTGTGAGCATATTGTGCAGTTTCAAGCAGGTAGCTGGCTTGGAACGGGACCGGTGGGGCAGAGCAATCCTAGCGGCTCGCCCGAGCAGTGGAAGCCGGCGAGGGTGCGCGTTCAGCCGGATGAATGGGGCGCTGTCAGGGCCCCTCTCGTGGAGGATAAAAATCATGCTTTTTCCCTCATTACACATCCCATGCGAGCTTGTAATGATAAAACCTCATCCAAATCACACATTGCAGCTCAATATTCAGTGAGGACAGGGCCTTTTTAAGTCGAAATGTGCAAAACAGCATCCTATCGCTCTGAAACGGCTGTTTTGCTCTCCACCACATTTACTGTCAGACTGGCCGAATTAGACCGATTCTGCCTCTTTCTTGCCTCTACATGTGAAGAACAGGGTGCTTGTGAGCATATTGTGCAGTTTCAAGCAGGTAGCTGGCTTGGAACGGGACCGGTGGGGCAGAGCAATCCTAGCGGCTCGCCCGAGCAGTGGAAGCCGGCGAGGGTGCGCGTTCAGCCGGATGAATGGGGCGCTGTCAGGGCCCCTCTCGTGGAGGATAAAAATCATGCTTTTTCCCTCATTACACATCCCATGCGAGCTTGTAATGATAAAACCTCATCCAAATCACACATTGCAGCTCAATATTCAGTGAGGACAGGGCCTTTTTAAGTCGAAATGTGCAAAACAGCATCCTATCGCTCTGAAACGGCTGTTTTGCTCTCCACCACATTTACTGTCAGACTGGCCGAATTAGACCGATTCTGCCTCTTTCTTGCCTCTACATGTGAAGAACAGGGTGCTTGTGAGCATATTGTGCAGTTTCAAGCAGGTAGCTGGCTTGGAACGGGACCGGTGGGGCAGAGCAATCCTAGCGGCTCGCCCGAGCAGTGGAAGCCGGCGAGGGTGCGCGTTCAGCCGGATGAATGGGGCGCTGTCAGGGCCCCTCTCGTGGAGGATAAAAATCATGCTTTTTCCCTCATTACACATCCCATGCGAGCTTGTAATGATAAAACCTGATCCAAATCACACATTGCAGCTCAATATTCAGTGAGGACAGGTCCTTTTTAAGTCGAAATGTGCAAAACAGCATCCTATCGCTCTGAAACGGCTGTTTTGCTCTCCACCACATTTACTGTCAGACTGGCCGAATTAGACCGATTCTGCCTCTTTCTTGCCTCTACATGTGAAGAACAGGGTGCTTGTGAGCATATTGTGCAGTTTCAAGCAGGTAGCTGGCTTGGAACGGGACCGGTGGGGCAGAGCAATCCTAGCGGCTCGCCCGAGCAGTGGAAGCCGGCGAGGGTGCGCGTTCAGCCGGATGAATGGGGCGCTGTCAGGGCCCCTCTCGTGGAGGATAAAAATCATGCTTTTTCCCTCATTACACATCCCATGCGAGCTTGTAATGATAAAACCTCATCCAAATCACACATTGCAGCTCAATATTCAGTGAGGACAGGGCCTTTTTAAGTCGAAATGTGCAAAACAGCATCCTATCGCTCTGAAACGGCTGTTTTGCTCTCCACCACATTTACTGTCAGACTGGCCGAATTAGACCGATTCTGCCTCTTTCTTGCCTCTACATGTGAAGAACAGGGTGCTTGTGAGCATATTGTGCAGTTTCAAGCAGGTAGCTGGCTTGGAACGGGACCGGTGGGGCAGAGCAATCCTAGCGGCTCGCCCGAGCAGTGGAAGCCGGCGAGGGTGCGCGTTCAGCCGGATGAATGGGGCGCTGTCAGGGCCCCTCTCGTGGAGGATAAAAATCATGCTTTTTCCCTCATTACACATCCCATGCGAGCTTGTAATGATAAAACCTGATCCAAATCACACATTGCAGCTCAATATTCAGTGAGGACAGGGCCTTTTTAAGTCGAAATGTGCAAAACAGCATCCTATCGCTCTGAAACGGCTGTTTTGCTCTCCACCACATTTACTGTCGAGACTGGCCGAATTAGACCGATTCTGCCTCTTTCTTGCCTCTACATGTGAAGAACAGGGTGCTTGTGAGCATATTGTGCAGTTTCAAGCAGGTAGCTGGCTTGGAACGGGACCGGTGGGGCAGAGCAATCCTAGCGGCTCGCCCGAGCAGTGGAAGCCGGCGAGGGTGCGCGTTCAGCCGGATGAATGGGGCGCTGTCAGGGCCCCTCTCGTGGAGGATAAAAATCATGCTTTTTCCCTCATTACACATCCCATGCGAGCTTGTAATGATAAAACCTGATCCAAATCACACATTGCAGCTCAATATTCAGTGAGGACAGGGCCTTTTTAAGTCGAAATGTGCAAAACAGCATCCTATCGCTCTGAAACGGCTGTTTTGCTCTCCACCACATTTACTGTCAGACTGGCCGAATTAGACCGATTCTGCCTCTTTCTTGCCTCTACATGTGAAGAACAGGGTGCTTGTGAGCATATTGTGCAGTTTCAAGCAGGTAGCTGGCTTGGAACGGGACCGGTGGGGCAGAGCAATCCTAGCGGCTCGCCGAGCAGTGGAAGCCGGCGAGGGTGCGCGTTCAGCCGGATGAATGGGGCGCTGTCAGGGCCCCTCTCGTGGAGGATAAAAATCATGCTTTTTCCCTCATTACACATCCCATGCGAGCTTGTAATGATAAAACCTCATCCAAATCACACATTGCAGCTCAATATTCAGTGAGGACAGGGCCTTTTTAAGTCGAAATGTGCAAAACAGCATCCTATCGCTCTGAAACGGCTGTTTTGCTCTCCACCACATTTACTGTCAGACTGGCCGAATTAGACCGATTCTGCCTCTTTCTTGCCTCTACATGTGAAGAACAGGGTGCTTGTGAGCATATTGTGCAGTTTCAAGCAGGTAGCTGGCTTGGAACGGGACCGGTGGGGCAGAGCAATCCTAGCGGCTCGCCCGAGCAGTGGAAGCCGGCGAGGGTGCGCGTTCAGCGGATGAATGGGGCGCTGTCAGGGCCCCTCTCGTGGAGGATAAAAATCATGCTTTTTCCCTCATTACACATCCCATGCGAGCTTGTAATGATAAAACCTGATCCAAATCACACATTGCAGCTCAATATTCAGTGAGGACAGGTCATTTTTAAGTCGAAATGTTCAAAACAGCATCCTATCGCTCTGAAACGGCTGTTTTGCTCTCCACCACATTTACTGTCAGACTGGCCGAATTAGACCGATTCTGCCTCTTTCTTGCCTCTACATGTGAAGAACAGGGTGCTTGTGAGCATATTGTGCAGTTTCAAGCAGGTAGCTGGCTTGGAACGGGACCGGTGGGGCAGAGCAATCCTAGCGGCTCGCCCGAGCAGTGGAAGCCGGCGAGGGTGCGCGTTCAGCCGGATGAATGGGGCGCTGTCAGGGCCCCTCTCGTGGAGGATAAAAATCATGCTTTTTCCCTCATTACACATCCCATGCGAGCTTGTAATGATAAAACCTGATCCAAATCACACATTGCAGCTCAATATTCAGTGAGGACAGGGCCTTTTTAAGTCGAAATGTGCAAAACAGCATCCTATCGCTCTGAAACGGCTGTTTTGCTCTCCACCACATTTACTGTCAGACTGGCCGAATTAGACCGATTCTGCCTCTTTCTTGCCTCTACATGTGAAGAACAGGGTGCTTGTGAGCATATTGTGCAGTTTCCAGCAGGTAGCTGGCTTGGAACGGGACCGGTGGGGCAGAGCAATCCTAGCGGCTCGCCCGAGCAGTGGAAGCCGGCGAGGGTGCGCGTTCAGCCGATGAATGGGGCGCTGTCAGGGCCCCTCTCGTGGAGGATAAAAATCATGCTTTTTCCCTCATTACACATCCCATGCGAGCTTGTAATGATAAAACCTCATCCAAATCACACATTGCAGCTCAATATTCAGTGAGGACAGGGCCTTTTAAAGTCGAAATGTGCAAAAAAGCATCCTATCGCTCTGAAACGGCTGTTTTGCTCTCCACCACATTTACTGTCAGACTGGCCGAATTAGACCGATTCTGCCTCTTTCTTGCCTCTACATGTGAAGAACAGGGTGCTTGTGAGCATATTGTGCAGTTTCAAGCAGGTAGCTGCCTTGGAACGGGACCGGTGGGGCAGAGCAATCCTAGCGGCTCGCCCGAGCAGTGGAAGCCGGCGAGGGTGCGCGTTCAGCCGGATGAATGGGGCGCTGTCAGGGCCCCTCTCGTGGAGGATAAAAATCATGCTTTTTCCCTCATTACACATCCCATGCGAGCTTGTAATGATAAAACCTGATCTAAATCACACATTGCAGCTCAATATTCAGTGAGGACAGGGCCTTTTTAAGTCGAAATGTGCAAAAAAGCTTCCTATCGCTCTGAAACGGCTGTTTTGCTCTCCACCACATTTACTGTCAGACTGGCCGAATTAGACCGATTCTGCCTCTTTCTTGCCTCTACATGTGAAGAACAGGGTGCTTGTGAGCATATTGTGCAGTTTCAAGCAGGTAGCTGGCTTGGAACGGGACGGTGGGGCAGAGCAATCCTAGCGGCTCGCCCGAGCAGTGGAAGCCGGCGAGGGTGCGCGTTCAGCCGGATGAATGGGGCGCTGTCAGGGCCCCTCTCGTGGAGGATAAAAATCATGCTTTTTCCCTCATTACACATCCCATGCGAGCTTGTAATGATAAAACCTGATCCAAATCACACATTGCAGCTCAATATTCAGTGAGGACAGGGCCTTTTTAAGTCGAAATGTGCAAAACAGCATCCTATCGCTCTGAAACGGGCTGTTTTGCTCTCCACCACATTTACTGTCAGACTGGCCGAATTAGACCGATTCTGCCTCTTTCTTGCCTCTACATGTGAAGAACAGGGTGCTTGTGAGCATATTGTGCAGTTTCAAGCAGGTAGCTGGCTTGGAACGGGACCGGTGGGGGCAGAGCAATCCTAGCGGCTCGCCCGAGCAGTGGAAGCCGGCGAGGGTGCGCGTTCAGCCGGATGAATGGGGCGCTGTCAGGGCCCCTCTCGTGGAGGATAAAAATCATGCTTTTTCCCTCATTACACATCCCATGCGAGCTTGTAATGATAAAACCTGATCCAAATCACACATTGCAGCTCAATATTCAGTGAGGACAGGGCCTTTTTAAGTCGAAATGTGCAAAACAGCATCCTATCGCTCTGAAACGGCTGTTTTGCTCTCCACCACATTTACTGTCAGACTGGCCGAATTAGACCGATTCTGCCTCTTTCTTGCCTCTACATGTGAAGAACAGGGTGCTTGTGAGCATATTGTGCAGTTTCAAGCAGGTAGCTGGCTTGGAACGGGACCGGTGGGGCAGAGCAATCCTAGCGGCTCGCCCGAGCAGTGGAAGCCGGCGAGGGTGCGCGTTCAGCCGGATGAATGGGGCGCTGTCAGGGCCCCTCTCGTGGAGGATAAAAATCATGCTTTTTCCCTCATTACACATCCCATGCGAGCTTGTAATGATAAAACCTGATCCAAATCACACATTGCAGCTCAATATTCAGTGAGGACAGGTCATTTTTAAGTCGAAATGTTCAAAACAGCATCCTATCGCTCTGAAACGGCTGTTTTGCTCTCCACCACATTTACTGTCAGACTGGCCGAATTAGACCGATTCTGCCTCTTTCTTGCCTCTACATGTGAAGAACAGGGTGCTTGTGAGCATATTGTGCAGTTTCAAGCAGGTAGCTGGCTTGGAACGGGACCGGTGGGGCAGAGCAATCCTAGCGGCTCGCCCGAGCAGTGGAAGCCGGCGAGGGTGCGCGTTCAGCCGGATGAATGGGGCGCTGTCAGGGCCCCTCTCGTGGAGGATAAAAATCATGCTTTTTCCCTCATTACACATCCCATGCGAGCTTGTAATGATAAAACCTCATCCAAATCACACATTGCAGCTCAATATTCAGTGAGGACAGGGCCTTTTTAAGTCGAAATGTGCAAAACAGCATCCTATCGCTCTGAAACGGCTGTTTTGCTCTCCACCACATTTACTGTCAGACTGGCCGAATTAGACCGATTCTGCCTCTTTCTTGCCTCTACATGTGAAGAACAGGGTGCTTGTGAGCATATTGTGCAGTTTCAAGCAGGTAGCTGGCTTGGAACGGGACCGGTGGGGCAGAGCAATCCTAGCGGCTCGCCCGAGCAGTGGAAGCCGGCGAGGGTGCGCGTTCAGCCGGATGAATGGGGCGCTGTCAGGGCCCCTCTCGTGGAGGATAAAAATCATGCTTTTTCCCTCATTACACATCCCATGCGAGCTTGTAATGATAAAACCTGATCCAAATCACACATTGCAGCTCAATATTCAGTGAGGACAGGGCCTTTTTAAGTCGAAATGTGCAAAACAGCATCCTATCGCTCTGAAACGGCTGTTTTGCTCTCCACCACATTTACTGTCAGACTGGCCGAATTAGACCGATTCTGCCTCTTTCTTGCCTCTACATGTGAAGAACAGGGTGCTTGTGAGCATATTGTGCAGTTTCAAGCAGGTAGCTGGCTTGGAACGGGACCGGTGGGGCAGAGCAATCCTAGCGGCTCGCCCGAGCAGTGGAAGCCGGCGAGGGTGCGCGTTCAGCCGGATGAATGGGGCGCTGTCAGGGCCCCTCTCGTGGAGGATAAAAATCATGCTTTTTCCCTCATTACACATCCCATGCGAGCTTGTAATGATAAAACCTGATCCAAATCACACATTGCAGCTCAATATTCAGTGAGGACAGGGCCTTTTTAAGTCGAAATGTGCAAAACAGCATCCTATCGCTCTGAAACGGCTGTTTTGCTCTCCACCACATTTACTGTCAGACTGGCCGAATTAGACCGATTCTGCCTCTTTCTTGCCTCTACATGTGAAGAACAGGGTGCTTGTGAGCATATTGTGCAGTTTCCAGCAGGTAGCTGGCTTGGAACGGGACCGGTGGGGCAGAGCAATCCTAGCGGCTCGCCCGAGCAGTGGAAGCCGGCGAGGGTGCGCGTTCAGCCGGATGAATGGGGCGCTGTCAGGGCCCCTCTCGTGGAGGATAAAAATCATGCTTTTTCCCTCATTACACATCCCATGCGAGCTTGTAATGATAAAACCTCATCCAAATCACACATTGCAGCTCAATATTCAGTGAGGACAGGGCCTTTTTAAGTCGAAATGTGCAAAAAAGCATCCTATCGCTCTGAAACGGCTGTTTTGCTCTCCACCACATTTACTGTCAGACTGGCCGAATTAGACCGATTCTGCCTCTTTCTTGCCTCTACATGTGAAGAACAGGGTGCTTGTGAGCATATTGTGCAGTTTCAAGCAGGTAGCTGCCTTGGAACGGGACCGGTGGGGCAGAGCAATCCTAGCGGCTCGCCCGAGCAGTGGAAGCCGGCGAGGGTGCGCGTTCAGCCGGATGAATGGGGCGCTGTCAGGGCCCCTCTCGTGGAGGATAAAAATCATGCTTTTTCCCTCATTACACATCCCATGCGAGCTTGTAATGATAAAACCTGATCTAAATCACACATTGCAGCTCAATATTCAGTGAGGACAGGGCCTTTTTAAGTCGAAATGTGCAAAAAAGCTTCCTATCGCTCTGAAACGGCTGTTTTGCTCTCCACCACATTTACTGTCAGACTGGCCGAATTAGACCGATTCTGCCTCTTTCTTGCCTCTACATGTGAAGAACAGGGTGCTTGTGAGCATATTGTGCAGTTTCAAGCAGGTAGCTGGCTTGGAACGGGACCGGTGGGGCAGAGCAATCCTAGCGGCTCGCCCGAGCAGTGGAAGCCGGCGAGGGTGCGCGTTCAGCCGGATGAATGGGGCGCTGTCAGGGCCCCTCTCGTGGAGGATAAAAATCATGCTTTTTCCCTCATTACACATCCCATGCGAGCTTGTAATGATAAAACCTGATCCAAATCACACATTGCAGCTCAATATTCAGTGAGGACAGGGCCTTTTTAAGTCGAAATGTGCAAAACAGCATCCTATCGCTCTGAAACGGCTGTTTTGCTCTCCACCACATTTACTGTGAGACTGGCCGAATTAGACCGATTCTGCCTCTTTCTTGCCTCTACATGTGAAGAACAGGGTGCTTGTGAGCATATTGTGCAGTTTCAAGCAGGTAGCTGGCTTGGAACGGGACCGGTGGGGCAGAGCAATCCTAGCGGCTCGCCCGAGCAGTGGAAGCCGGCGAGGGTGCGCGTTCAGCCGGATGAATGGGGCGCTGTCAGGGCCCCTCTCGTGGAGGATAAAAATCATGCTTTTTCCCTCATTACACATCCCATGCGAGCTTGTAATGATAAAACCTCATCCAAATCACACATTGCAGCTCAATATTCAGTGAGGACAGGGCCTTTTTAAGTCGAAATGTGCAAAAAAGCATCCTATCGCTCTGAAACGGCTGTTTTGCTCTCCACCACATTTACTGTGAGACTGGCCGAATTAGACCGATTCTGCCTCTTTCTTGCCTCTACATGTGAAGAACAGGGTGCTTGTGAGCATATTGTGCAGTTTCAAGCAGGTAGCTGGCTTGGAACGGGACCGGTGGGGCAGAGCAATCCTAGCGGCTCGCCCGAGCAGTGGAAGCCGGCGAGGGTGCGCGTTCAGCCGGATGAATGGGGCGCTGTCAGGGCCCCTCTCGTGGAGGATAAAAATCATGCTTTTTCCCTCATTACACATCCCATGCGAGCTTGTAATGATAAAACCTGATCCAAATCACACATTGCAGCTCAATATTCAGTGAGGACAGGGCCTTTTTAAGTCGAAATGTGCAAAACAGCATCCTATCGCTCTGAAACGGCTGTTTTGCTCTCCACCACATTTACTGTCAGACTGGCCGAATTAGACCGATTCTGCCTCTTTCTTGCCTCTACATGTGAAGAACAGGGTGCTTGTGAGCATATTGTGCAGTTTCAAGCAGGTAGCTGGCTTGGAACGGGACCGGTGGGGCAGAGCAATCCTAGCGGCTCGCCCGAGCAGTGGAAGCCGGCGAGGGTGCGCGTTCAGCCGGATGAATGGGGCGCTGTCAGGGCCCCTCTCGTGGAGGATAAAAATCATGCTTTTTCCCTCATTAAACATCCCATGCGAGCTTGTAATGATAAAACCTGATCCAAATCACACATTGCAGCTCAATATTCAGTGAGGACAGGGCCTTTTTAAGTCGAAATGTGCAAAACAGCATCCTATCGCTCTGAAACGGCTGTTTTGCTCTCCACCACATTTACTGTCAGACTGGCCGAATTAGACCGATTCTGCCTCTTTCTTGCCTCTACATGTGAAGAACAGGGTGCTTGTGAGCATATTGTGCAGTTTCAAGCAGGTAGCTGGCTTGGAACGGGACCGGTGGGGCAGAGCAATCCTAGCGGCTCGCCCGAGCAGTGGAAGCCGGCGAGGGTGCGCGTTCAGCCGGATGAATGGGGCGCTGTCAGGGCCCCTCTCGTGGAGGATAAAAATCATGCTTTTTCCCTCATTACACATCCCATGCGAGCTTGTAATGATAAAACCTCATCCAAATCACACATTGCAGCTCAATATTCAGTGAGGACAGGGCCTTTTTAAGTCGAAATGTGCAAAAAAGCATCCTATCGCTCTGAAACGGCTGTTTTGCTCTCCACCACATTTACTGTGAGACTGGCCGAATTAGACCGATTCTGCCTCTTTCTTGCCTCTACATGTGAAGAACAGGGTGCTTGTGAGCATATTGTGCAGTTTCAAGCAGGTAGCTGGCTTGGAACGGGACCGGTGGGGCAGAGCAATCCTAGCGGCTCGCCCGAGCAGTGGAAGCCGGCGAGGGTGCGCGTTCAGCCGGATGAATGGGGCGCTGTCAGGGCCCCTCTCGTGGAGGATAAAAATCATGCTTTTTCCCTCATTACACATCCCATGCGAGCTTGTAATGATAAAACCTGATCCAAATCACACATTGCAGCTCAATATTCAGTGAGGACAGGGCCTTTTTAAGTCGAAATGTGCAAAACAGCATCCTATCGCTCTGAAACGGCTGTTTTGCTCTCCACCACATTTACTGTCAGACTGGCCGAATTAGACCGATTCTGCCTCTTTCTTGCCTCTACATGTGAAGAACAGGGTGCTTGTGAGCATATTGTGCAGTTTCAAGCAGGTAGCTGGCTTGGAACGGGACCGGTGGGGCAGAGCAATCCTAGCGGCTCGCCCGAGCAGTGGAAGCCGGCGAGGGTGCGCGTTCAGCCGGATGAATGGGGCGCTGTCAGGGCCCCTCTCGTGGAGGATAAAAATCATGCTTTTTCCCTCATTACACATCCCATGCGAGCTTGTAATGATAAAACCTGATCCAAATCACACATTGCAGCTCAATATTCAGTGAGGACAGGGCCTTTTTAAGTCGAAATGTGCAAAACAGCATCCTATCGCTCTGAAACGGCTGTTTTGCTCTCCACCACATTTACTGTCAGACTGGCCGAATTAGACCGATTCTGCCTCTTTCTTGCCTCTACATGTGAAGAACAGGGTGCTTGTGAGCATATTGTGCAGTTTCAAGCAGGTAGCTGGCTTGGAACGGGACCGGTGGGGCAGAGCAATCCTAGCGGCTCGAACGAGCAGTGGAAGCCGGCGAGGGTGCGCGTTCAGCCGGATGAATGGGGCGCTGTCAGGGCCCCTCTCGTGGAGGATAAAAATCATGCTTTTTCCCTCATTACACATCCCATGCGAGCTTGTAATGATAAAACCTCATCCAAATCACACATTGCAGCTCAATATTCAGTGAGGACAGGGCCTTTTTAAGTCGAAATGTGCAAAACAGCATCCTATCGCTCTGAAACGGCTGTTTTGCTCTCCACCACATTTACTGTCAGACTGGCCGAATTAGACCGATTCTGCCTCTTTCTTGCCTCTACATGTGAAGAACAGGGTGCTTGTGAGCATATTGTGCAGTTTCAAGCAGGTAGCTGGCTTGGAACGGGACCGGTGGGGCAGAGCAATCCTAGCGGCTCGCCCGAGCAGTGGAAGCCGGCGAGGGTGCGCGTTCAGCCGGATGAATGGGGCGCTGTCAGGGCCCCTCTCGTGGAGGATAAAAATCATGCTTTTTCCCTCATTACACATCCCATGCGAGCTTGTAATGATAAAACCTGATCTAAATCACACATTGCAGCTCAATATTCAGTGAGGACAGGGCCTTTTTAAGTCGAAATGTGCAAAAAAGCTTCCTATCGCTCTGAAACGGCTGTTTTGCTCTCCACCACATTTACTGTCAGACTGGCCGAATTAGACCGATTCTGCCTCTTTCTTGCCTCTACATGTGAAGAACAGGGTGCTTGTGAGCATATTGTGCAGTTTCAAGCAGGTAGCTGGCTTGGAACGGGACCGGTGGGGCAGAGCAATCCTAGCGGCTCGCCCGAGCAGTGGAAGCCGGCGAGGGTGCGCGTTCAGCCGGATGAATGGGGCGCTGTCAGGGCCCCTCTCGTGGAGGATAAAAATCATGCTTTTTCCCTCATTACACATCCCATGCGAGCTTGTAATGATAAAACCTCATCCAAATCACACATTGCAGCTCAATATTCAGTGAGGACAGGGCCTTTTTAAGTCGAAATGTGCAAAACAGCATCCTATCGCTCTGAAACGGCTGTTTTGCTCTCCACCACATTTACTGTGAGACTGGCCGAATTAGACCGATTCTGCCTCTTTCTTGCCTCTACATGTGAAGAACAGGGTGCTTGTGAGCATATTGTGCAGTTTCAAGCAGGTAGCTGGCTTGGAACGGGACCGGTGGGGCAGAGCAATCCTAGCGGCTCGCCCGAGCAGTGGAAGCCGGCGAGGGTGCGCGTTCAGCCGGATGAATGGGGCGCTGTCAGGGCCCCTCTCGTGGAGGATAAAAATCATGCTTTTTCCCTCATTACACATCCCATGCGAGCTTGTAATGATAAAACCTCATCCAAATCACACATTGCAGCTCAATATTCAGTGAGGACAGGGCCTTTTTAAGTCGAAATGTGCAAAAAAGCATCCTATCGCTCTGAAACGGCTGTTTTGCTCTCCACCACATTTACTGTGAGACTGGCCGAATTAGACCGATTCTGCCTCTTTCTTGCCTCTACATGTGAAGAACAGGGTGCTTGTGAGCATATTGTGCAGTTTCAAGCAGGTAGCTGGCTTGGAACGGGACCGGTGGGGCAGAGCAATCCTAGCGGCTCGCCCGAGCAGTGGAAGCCGGCGAGGGTGCGCGTTCAGCCGGATGAATGGGGCGCTGTCAGGGCCCCTCTCGTGGAGGATAAAAATCATGCTTTTTCCCTCATTACACATCCCATGCGAGCTTGTAATGATAAAACCTGATCCAAATCACACATTGCAGCTCAATATTCAGTGAGGACAGGGCCTTTTTAAGTCGAAATGTGCAAAACAGCATCCTATCGCTCTGAAACGGCTGTTTTGCTCTCCACCACATTTACTGTCAGACTGGCCGAATTAGACCGATTCTGCCTCTTTCTTGCCTCTACATGTGAAGAACAGGGTGCTTGTGAGCATATTGTGCAGTTTCAAGCAGGTAGCTGGCTTGGAACGGGACCGGTGGGGCAGAGCAATCCTAGCGGCTCGCCCGAGCAGTGGAAGCCGGCGAGGGTGCGCGTTCAGCCGGATGAATGGGGCGCTGTCAGGGCCCCTCTCGTGGAGGATAAAAATCATGCTTTTTCCCTCATTACACATCCCATGCGAGCTTGTAATGATAAAACCTGATCCAAATCACACATTGCAGCTCAATATTCAGTGAGGACAGGGCCTTTTTAAGTCGAAATGTGCAAAACAGCATCCTATCGCTCTGAAACGGCTGTTTTGCTCTCCACCACATTTACTGTCAGACTGGCCGAATTAGACCGATTCTGCCTCTTTCTTGCCTCTACATGTGAAGAACAGGGTGCTTGTGAGCATATTGTGCAGTTTCAAGCAGGTAGCTGGCTTGGAACGGGACCGGTGGGGCAGAGCAATCCTAGCGGCTCGCCCGAGCAGTGGAAGCCGGCGAGGGTGCGCGTTCAGCCGGATGAATGGGGCGCTGTCAGGGCCCCTCTCGTGGAGGATAAAAATCATGCTTTTTCCCTCATTACACATCCCATGCGAGCTTGTAATGATAAAACCTGATCCAAATCACACATTGCAGCTCAATATTCAGTGAGGACAGGGCCTTTTTAAGTCGAAATGTGCAAAACAGCATCCTATCGCTCTGAAACGGCTGTTTTGCTCTCCACCACATTTACTGTCAGACTGGCCGAATTAGACCGATTCTGCCTCTTTCTTGCCTCTACATGTGAAGAACAGGGTGCTTGTGAGCATATTGTGCAGTTTCAAGCAGGTAGCTGGCTTGGAACGGGACCGGTGGGGCAGAGCAATCCTAGCGGCTCGCCCGAGCAGTGGAAGCCGGCGAGGGTGCGCGTTCAGCCGGATGAATGGGGCGCTGTCAGGGCCCCTCTCGTGGAGGATAAAAATCATGCTTTTTCCCTCATTACACATCCCATGCGAGCTTGTAATGATAAAACCTGATCCAAATCACACATTGCAGCTCAATATTCAGTGAGGACAGGGCCTTTTTAAGTCGAAATGTGCAAAACAGCATCCTATCGCTCTGAAACGGCTGTTTTGCTCTCCACCACATTTACTGTCAGACTGGCCGAATTAGACCGATTCTGCCTCTTTCTTGCCTCTACATGTGAAGAACAGGGTGCTTGTGAGCATATTGTGCAGTTTCAAGCAGGTAGCTGGCTTGGAACGGGACCGGTGGGGCAGAGCAATCCTAGCGGCTCGCCCGAGCAGTGGAAGCCGGCGAGGGTGCGCGTTCAGCCGGATGAATGGGGCGCTGTCAGGGCCCCTCTCGTGGAGGATAAAAATCATGCTTTTTCCCTCATTACACATCCCATGCGAGCTTGTAATGATAAAACCTGATCCAAATCACACATTGCAGCTCAATATTCAGTGAGGACAGGGCCTTTTTAAGTCGAAATGTGCAAAACAGCATCCTATCGCTCTGAAACGGCTGTTTTGCTCTCCACCACATTTACTGTCAGACTGGCCGAATTAGACCGATTCTGCCTCTTTCTTGCCTCTACATGTGAAGAACAGGGTGCTTGTGAGCATATTGTGCAGTTTCCAGCAGGTAGCTGGCTTGGAACGGGACCGGTGGGGCAGAGCAATCCTAGCGGCTCGCCCGAGCAGTGGAAGCCGGCGAGGGTGCGCGTTCAGCCGGATGAATGGGGCGCTGTCAGGGCCCCTCTCGTGGAGGATAAAAATCATGCTTTTTCCCTCATTACACATCCCATGCGAGCTTGTAATGATAAAACCTCATCCAAATCACACATTGCAGCTCAATATTCAGTGAGGACAGGGCCTTTTAAAGTCGAAATGTGCAAAAAAGCATCCTATCGCTCTGAAACGGCTGTTTTGCTCTCCACCACATTTACTGTCAGACTGGCCGAATTAGACCGATTCTGCCTCTTTCTTGCCTCTACATGTGAAGAACAGGGTGCTTGTGAGCATATTGTGCAGTTTCCAGCAGGTAGCTGGCTTGGAACGGGACCGGTGGGGCAGAGCAATCCTAGCGGCTCGCCCGAGCAGTGGAAGCCGGCGAGGGTGCGCGTTCAGCCGGATGAATGGGGCGCTGTCAGGGCCCCTCTCGTGGAGGATAAAAATCATGCTTTTTCCCTCATTACACATCCCATGCGAGCTTGTAATGATAAAACCTCATCCAAATCACACATTGCAGCTCAATATTCAGTGAGGACAGGGCCTTTTAAAGTCGAAATGTGCAAAAAAGCATCCTATCGCTCTGAAACGGCTGTTTTGCTCTCCACCACATTTACTGTCAGACTGGCCGAATTAGACCGATTCTGCCTCTTTCTTGCCTCTACATGTGAAGAACAGGGTGCTTGTGAGCATATTGTGCAGTTTCCAGCAGGTAGCTGGCTTGGAACGGGACCGGTGGGGCAGAGCAATCCTAGCGGCTCGCCCGAGCAGTGGAAGCCGGCGAGGGTGCGCGTTCAGCCGGATGAATGGGGCGCTGTCAGGGCCCCTCTCGTGGAGGATAAAAATCATGCTTTTTCCCTCATTACACATCCCATGCGAGCTTGTAATGATAAAACCTCATCCAAATCACACATTGCAGCTCAATATTCAGTGAGGACAGGGCCTTTTAAAGTCGAAATGTGCAAAAAAGCATCCTATCGCTCTGAAACGGCTGTTTTGCTCTCCACCACATTTACTGTCAGACTGGCCGAATTAGACCGATTCTGCCTCTTTCTTGCCTCTACATGTGAAGAACAGGGTGCTTGTGAGCATATTGTGCAGTTTCCAGCAGGTAGCTGGCTTGGAACGGGACCGGTGGGGCAGAGCAATCCTAGCGGCTCGCCCGAGCAGTGGAAGCCGGCGAGGGTGCGCGTTCAGCCGGATGAATGGGGCGCTGTCAGGGCCCCTCTCGTGGAGGATAAAAATCATGCTTTTTCCCTCATTACACATCCCATGCGAGCTTGTAATGATAAAACCTCATCCAAATCACACATTGCAGCTCAATATTCAGTGAGGACAGGGCCTTTTAAAGTCGAAATGTGCAAAAAAGCATCCTATCGCTCTGAAACGGCTGTTTTGCTCTCCACCACATTTACTGTCAGACTGGCCGAATTAGACCGATTCTGCCTCTTTCTTGCCTCTACACGTGAAGAACAGGGTGCTTGTGAGCATATTGTGCAGTTTCAAGCAGGTAGCTGCCTTGGAACGGGACCGGTGGGGCAGAGCAATCCTAGCGGCTCGCCCGAGCAGTGGAAGCCGGCGAGGGTGCGCGTTCAGCCGGATGAATGGGGCGCTGTCAGGGCCCCTCTCGTGGAGGATAAAAATCATGCTTTTTCCCTCATTACACATCCCATGCGAGCTTGTAATGATAAAACCTGATCTAAATCACACATTGCAGCTCAATATTCAGTGAGGACAGGGCCTTTTTAAGTCGAAATGTGCAAAAAAGCTTCCTATCGCTCTGAAACGGCTGTTTTGCTCTCCACCACATTTACTGTCAGACTGGCCGAATTAGACCGATTCTGCCTCTTTCTTGCCTCTACATGTGAAGAACAGGGTGCTTGTGAGCATATTGTGCAGTTTCAAGCAGGTAGCTGGCTTGGAACGGGACCGGTGGGGCAGAGCAATCCTAGCGGCTCGCCCGAGCAGTGGAAGCCGGCGAGGGTGCGCGTTCAGCCGGATGAATGGGGCGCTGTCAGGGCCCCTCTCGTGGAGGATAAAAATCATGCTTTTTCCCTCATTACACATCCCATGCGACCTTGTAATGATAAAACCTCATCCAAATCACACATTGCAGCTCAATATTCAGTGAGGACAGGGCCTTTTTAAGTCGAAATGTGCAAAACAGCATCCTATCGCTCTGAAACGGCTGTTTTGCTCTCCACCACATTTACTGTCAGACTGGCCGAATTAGACCGATTCTGCCTCTTTCTTGCCTCTACATGTGAAGAACAGGGTGCTTGTGAGCATATTGTGCAGTTTCAAGCAGGTAGCTGGCTTGGAACGGGACCGGTGGGGCAGAGCAATCCTAGCGGCTCGCCCGAGCAGTGGAAGCCGGCGAGGGTGCGCGTTCAGCCGGATGAATGGGGCGCTGTCAGGGCCCCTCTCGTGGAGGATAAAAATCATGCTTTTTCCCTCATTACACATCCCATGCGAGCTTGTAATGATAAAACCTCATCCAAATCACACATTGCAGCTCAATATTCAGTGAGGACAGGGCCTTTTTAAGTCGAAATGTGCAAAAAAGCATCCTATCGCTCTGAAACGGCTGTTTTGCTCTCCACCACATTTACTGTGAGACTGGCCGAATTAGACCGATTCTGCCTCTTTCTTGCCTCTACATGTGAAGAACAGGGTGCTTGTGAGCATATTGTGCAGTTTCAAGCAGGTAGCTGGCTTGGAACGGGACCGGTGGGGCAGAGCAATCCTAGCGGCTCGCCCGAGCAGTGGAAGCCGGCGAGGGTGCGCGTTCAGCCGGATGAATGGGGCGCTGTCAGGGCCCCTCTCGTGGAGGATAAAAATCATGCTTTTTCCCTCATTACACATCCCATGCGAGCTTGTAATGATAAAACCTGATCCAAATCACACATTGCAGCTCAATATTCAGTGAGGACAGGGCCTTTTTAAGTCGAAATGTGCAAAACAGCATCCTATCGCTCTGAAACGGCTGTTTTGCTCTCCACCACATTTACTGTCAGACTGGCCGAATTAGACCGATTCTGCCTCTTTCTTGCCTCTACATGTGAAGAACAGGGTGCTTGTGAGCATATTGTGCAGTTTCAAGCAGGTAGCTGGCTTGGAACGGGACCGGTGGGGCAGAGCAATCCTAGCGGCTCGCCCGAGCAGTGGAAGCCGGCGAGGGTGCGCGTTCAGCCGGATGAATGGGGCGCTGTCAGGGCCCCTCTCGTGGAGGATAAAAATCATGCTTTTTCCCTCATTACACATCCCATGCGAGCTTGTAATGATAAAACCTGATCCAAATCACACATTGCAGCTCAATATTCAGTGAGGACAGGGCCTTTTTAAGTCGAAATGTGCAAAACAGCATCCTATCGCTCTGAAACGGCTGTTTTGCTCTCCACCACATTTACTGTCAGACTGGCCGAATTAGACCGATTCTGCCTCTTTCTTGCCTCTACATGTGAAGAACAGGGTGCTTGTGAGCATATTGTGCAGTTTCAAGCAGGTAGCTGGCTTGGAACGGGACCGGTGGGGCAGAGCAATCCTAGCGGCTCGCCCGAGCAGTGGAAGCCGGCGAGGGTGCGCGTTCAGCCGGATGAATGGGGCGCTGTCAGGGCCCCTCTCGTGGAGGATAAAAATCATGCTTTTTCCCTCATTACACATCCCATGCGAGCTTGTAATGATAAAACCTCATCCAAATCACACATTGCAGCTCAATATTCAGTGAGGACAGGTCATTTTTAAGTCGAAATGTTCAAAACAGCATCCTATCGCTCTGAAACGGCTGTTTTGCTCTCCACCACATTTACTGTCAGACTGGCCGAATTAGACCGATTCTGCCTCTTTCTTGCCTCTACATGTGAAGAACAGGGTGCTTGTGAGCATATTGTGCAGTTTCAAGCAGGTAGCTGGCTTGGAACGGGACCGGTGGGGCAGAGCAATCCTAGCGGCTCGCCCGAGCAGTGGAAGCCGGCGAGGGTGCGCGTTCAGCCGGATGAATGGGGCGCTGTCAGGGCCCCTCTCGTGGAGGATAAAAATCATGCTTTTTCCCTCATTACACATCCCATGCGAGCTTGTAATGATAAAACCTGATCCAAATCACACATTGCAGCTCAATATTCAGTGAGGACAGGGCCTTTTTAAGTCGAAATGTGCAAAACAGCATCCTATCGCTCTGAAACGGCTGTTTTGCTCTCCACCACATTTACTGTCAGACTGGCCGAATTAGACCGATTCTGCCTCTTTCTTGCCTCTACATGTGAAGAACAGGGTGCTTGTGAGCATATTGTGCAGTTTCAAGCAGGTAGCTGGCTTGGAACGGGACCGGTGGGGCAGAGCAATCCTAGCGGCTCGCCCGAGCAGTGGAAGCCGGCGAGGGTGCGCGTTCAGCCGGATGAATGGGGCGCTGTCAGGGCCCCTCTCGTGGAGGATAAAAATCATGCTTTTTCCCTCATTACACATCCCATGCGAGCTTGTAATGATAAAACCTCATCCAAATCACACATTGCAGCTCAATATTCAGTGAGGACAGGGCCTTTTTAAGTCGAAATGTGCAAAACAGCATCCTATCGCTCTGAAACGGCTGTTTTGCTCTCCACCACATTTACTGTCAGACTGGCCGAATTAGACCGATTCTGCCTCTTTCTTGCCTCTACATGTGAAGAACAGGGTGCTTGTGAGCATATTGTGCAGTTTCCAGCAGGTAGCTGGCTTGGAACGGGACCGGTGGGGCAGAGCAATCCTAGCGGCTCGCCCGAGCAGTGGAAGCCGGCGAGGGTGCGCGTTCAGCCGGATGAATGGGGCGCTGTCAGGGCCCCTCTCGTGGAGGATAAAAATCATGCTTTTTCCCTCATTACACATCCCATGCGAGCTTGTAATGATAAAACCTGATCCAAATCACACATTGCAGCTCAATATTCAGTGAGGACAGGGCCTTTTTAAGTCGAAATGTGCAAAACAGCATCCTATCGCTCTGAAACGGCTGTTTTGCTCTCCACCACATTTACTGTCAGACTGGCCGAATTAGACCGATTCTGCCTCTTTCTTGCCTCTACATGTGAAGAACAGGGTGCTTGTGAGCATATTGTGCAGTTTCCAGCAGGTAGCTGGCTTGGAACGGGACCGGTGGGGCAGAGCAATCCTAGCGGCTCGCCCGAGCAGTGGAAGCCGGCGAGGGTGCGCGTTCAGCCGGATGAATGGGGCGCTGTCAGGGCCCCTCTCGTGGAGGATAAAAATCATGCTTTTTCCCTCATTACACATCCCATGCGAGCTTGTAATGATAAAACCTCATCCAAATCACACATTGCAGCTCAATATTCAGTGAGGACAGGGCCTTTTAAAGTCGAAATGTGCAAAAAAGCATCCTATCGCTCTGAAACGGCTGTTTTGCTCTCCACCACATTTACTGTCAGACTGGCCGAATTAGACCGATTCTGCCTCTTTCTTGCCTCTACATGTGAAGAACAGGGTGCTTGTGAGCATATTGTGCAGTTTCCAGCAGGTAGCTGGCTTGGAACGGGACCGGTGGGGCAGAGCAATCCTAGCGGCTCGCCCGAGCAGTGGAAGCCGGCGAGGGTGCGCGTTCAGCCGGATGAATGGGGCGCTGTCAGGGCCCCTCTCGTGGAGGATAAAAATCATGCTTTTTCCCTCATTACACATCCCATGCGAGCTTGTAATGATAAAACCTCATCCAAATCACACATTGCAGCTCAATATTCAGTGAGGACAGGGCCTTTTTAAGTCGAAATGTGCAAAAAAGCATCCTATCGCTCTGAAACGGCTGTTTTGCTCTCCACCACATTTACTGTGAGACTGGCCGAATTAGACCGATTCTGCCTCTTTCTTGCCTCTACATGTGAAGAACAGGGTGCTTGTGAGCATATTGTGCAGTTTCAAGCAGGTAGCTGGCTTGGAACGGGACCGGTGGGGCAGAGCAATCCTAGCGGCTCGCCCGAGCAGTGGAAGCCGGCGAGGGTGCGCGTTCAGCCGGATGAATGGGGCGCTGTCAGGGCCCCTCTCGTGGAGGATAAAAATCATGCTTTTTCCCTCATTACACATCCCATGCGAGCTTGTAATGATAAAACCTGATCCAAATCACACATTGCAGCTCAATATTCAGTGAGGACAGGGCCTTTTTAAGTCGAAATGTGCAAAACAGCATCCTATCGCTCTGAAACGGCTGTTTTGCTCTCCACCACATTTACTGTCAGACTGGCCGAATTAGACCGATTCTGCCTCTTTCTTGCCTCTACATGTGAAGAACAGGGTGCTTGTGAGCATATTGTGCAGTTTCAAGCAGGTAGCTGGCTTGGAACGGGACCGGTGGGGCAGAGCAATCCTAGCGGCTCGCCCGAGCAGTGGAAGCCGGCGAGGGTGCGCGTTCAGCCGGATGAATGGGGCGCTGTCAGGGCCCCTCTCGTGGAGGATAAAAATCATGCTTTTTCCCTCATTACACATCCCATGCGAGCTTGTAATGATAAAACCTGATCCAAATCACACATTGCAGCTCAATATTCAGTGAGGACAGGGCCTTTTTAAGTCGAAATGTGCAAAACAGCATCCTATCGCTCTGAAACGGCTGTTTTGCTCTCCACCACATTTACTGTGAGACTGGCCGAATTAGACCGATTCTGCCTCTTTCTTGCCTCTACATGTGAAGAACAGGGTGCTTGTGAGCATATTGTGCAGTTTCAAGCAGGTAGCTGGCTTGGAACGGGACCGGTGGGGCAGAGCAATCCTAGCGGCTCGCCCGAGCAGTGGAAGCCGGCGAGGGTGCGCGTTCAGCCGGATGAATGGGGCGCTGTCAGGGCCCCTCTCGTGGAGGATAAAAATCATGCTTTTTCCCTCATTACACATCCCATGCGAGCTTGTAATGATAAAACCTCATCCAAATCACACATTGCAGCTCAATATTCAGTGAGGACAGGGCCTTTTTAAGTCGAAATGTGCAAAAAAGCATCCTATCGCTCTGAAACGGCTGTTTTGCTCTCCACCACATTTACTGTCAGACTGGCCGAATTAGACCGATTCTGCCTCTTTCTTGCCTCTACATGTGAAGAACAGGGTGCTTGTGAGCATATTGTGCAGTTTCAAGCAGGTAGCTGGCTTGGAACGGGACCGGTGGGGCAGAGCAATCCTAGCGGCTCGCCCGAGCAGTGGAAGCCGGCGAGGGTGCGCGTTCAGCCGGATGAATGGGGCGCTGTCAGGGCCCCTCTCGTGGAGGATAAAAATCATGCTTTTTCCCTCATTACACATCCCATGCGAGCTTGTAATGATAAAACCTGATCCAAATCACACATTGCAGCTCAATATTCAGTGAGGACAGGGCCTTTTTAAGTCGAACTGTGCAAAACAGCATCCTATCGCTCTGAAACGGCTGTTTTGCTCTCCACCACATTTACTGTCAGACTGGCCGAATTAGACCGATTCTGCCTCTTTCTTGCCTCTACATGTGAAGAACAGGGTGCTTGTGAGCATATTGTGCAGTTTCCAGCAGGTAGCTGGCTTGGAACGGGACCGGTGGGGCAGAGCAATCCTAGCGGCTCGCCCGAGCAGTGGAAGCCGGCGAGGGTGCGCGTTCAGCCGGATGAATGGGGCGCTGTCAGGGCCCCTCTCGTGGAGGATAAAAATCATGCTTTTTCCCTCATTACACATCCCATGCGAGCTTGTAATGATAAAACCTCATCCAAATCACACATTGCAGCTCAATATTCAGTGAGGACAGGGCCTTTTTAAGTCGAAATGTGCAAAAAAGCATCCTATCGCTCTGAAACGGCTGTTTTGCTCTCCACCACATTTACTGTCAGACTGGCCGAATTAGACCGATTCTGCCTCTTTCTTGCCTCTACATGTGAAGAACAGGGTGCTTGTGAGCATATTGTGCAGTTTCAAGCAGGTAGCTGCCTTGGAACGGGACCGGTGGGGCAGAGCAATCCTAGCGGCTCGCCCGAGCAGTGGAAGCCGGCGAGGGTGCGCGTTCAGCCGGATGAATGGGGCGCTGTCAGGGCCCCTCTCGTGGAGGATAAAAATCATGCTTTTTCCCTCATTACACATCCCATGCGAGCTTGTAATGATAAAACCTGATCTAAATCACACATTGCAGCTCAATATTCAGTGAGGACAGGGCCTTTTTAAGTCGAAATGTGCAAAAAAGCTTCCTATCGCTCTGAAACGGCTGTTTTGCTCTCCACCACATTTACTGTCAGACTGGCCGAATTAGACCGATTCTGCCTCTTTCTTGCCTCTACATGTGAAGAACAGGGTGCTTGTGAGCATATTGTGCAGTTTCAAGCAGGTAGCTGGCTTGGAACGGGACCGGTGGGGCAGAGCAATCCTAGCGGCTCGCCCGAGCAGTGGAAGCCGGCGAGGGTGCGCGTTCAGCCGGATGAATGGGGCGCTGTCAGGGCCCCTCTCGTGGAGGATAAAAATCATGCTTTTTCCCTCATTACACATCCCATGCGAGCTTGTAATGATAAAACCTCATCCAAATCACACATTGCAGCTCAATATTCAGTGAGGACAGGGCCTTTTTAAGTCGAAATGTGCAAAACAGCATCCTATCGCTCTGAAACGGCTGTTTTGCTCTCCACCACATTTACTGTGAGACTGGCCGAATTAGACCGATTCTGCCTCTTTCTTGCCTCTACATGTGAAGAACAGGGTGCTTGTGAGCATATTGTGCAGTTTCAAGCAGGTAGCTGGCTTGGAACGGGACCGGTGGGGCAGAGCAATCCTAGCGGCTCGCCCGAGCAGTGGAAGCCGGCGAGGGTGCGCGTTCAGCCGGATGAATGGGGCGCTGTCAGGGCCCCTCTCGTGGAGGATAAAAATCATGCTTTTTCCCTCATTACACATCCCATGCGAGCTTGTAATGATAAAACCTCATCCAAATCACACATTGCAGCTCAATATTCAGTGAGGACAGGGCCTTTTTAAGTCGAAATGTGCAAAAAAGCATCCTATCGCTCTGAAACGGCTGTTTTGCTCTCCACCACATTTACTGTGAGACTGGCCGAATTAGACCGATTCTGCCTCTTTCTTGCCTCTACATGTGAAGAACAGGGTGCTTGTGAGCATATTGTGCAGTTTCAAGCAGGTAGCTGGCTTGGAACGGGACCGGTGGGGCAGAGCAATCCTAGCGGCTCGCCCGAGCAGTGGAAGCCGGCGAGGGTGCGCGTTCAGCCGGATGAATGGGGCGCTGTCAGGGCCCCTCTCGTGGAGGATAAAAATCATGCTTTTTCCCTCATTACACATCCCATGCGAGCTTGTAATGATAAAACCTGATCCAAATCACACATTGCAGCTCAATATTCAGTGAGGACAGGGCCTTTTTAAGTCGAAATGTGCAAAACAGCATCCTATCGCTCTGAAACGGCTGTTTTGCTCTCCACCACATTTACTGTCAGACTGGCCGAATTAGACCGATTCTGCCTCTTTCTTGCCTCTACATGTGAAGAACAGGGTGCTTGTGAGCATATTGTGCAGTTTCAAGCAGGTAGCTGGCTTGGAACGGGACCGGTGGGGCAGAGCAATCCTAGCGGCTCGCCCGAGCAGTGGAAGCCGGCGAGGGTGCGCGTTCAGCCGGATGAATGGGGCGCTGTCAGGGCCCCTCTCGTGGAGGATAAAAATCATGCTTTTTCCCTCATTACACATCCCATGCGAGCTTGTAATGATAAAACCTCATCCAAATCACACATTGCAGCTCAATATTCAGTGAGGACAGGTCATTTTTAAGTCGAAATGTTCAAAACAGCATCCTATCGCTCTGACACGGCTGTTTTGCTCTCCACCACATTTACTGTCAGACTGGCCGAATTAGACCGATTCTGCCTCTTTCTTGCCTCTACATGTGAAGAACAGGGTGCTTGTGAGCATATTGTGCAGTTTCAAGCAGGTAGCTGGCTTGGAACGGGACCGGTGGGGCAGAGCAATCCTAGCGGCTCGCCCGAGCAGTGGAAGCCGGCGAGGGTGCGCGTTCAGCCGGATGAATGGGGCGCTGTCAGGGCCCCTCTCGTGGAGGATAAAAATCATGCTTTTTCCCTCATTACACATCCCATGCGAGCTTGTAATGATAAAACCTGATCCAAATCACACATTGCAGCTCAATATTCAGTGAGGACAGGGCCTTTTTAAGTCGAAATGTGCAAAACAGCATCCTATCGCTCTGAAACGGCTGTTTTGCTCTCCACCACATTTACTGTCAGACTGGCCGAATTAGACCGATTCTGCCTCTTTCTTGCCTCTACATGTGAAGAACAGGGTGCTTGTGAGCATATTGTGCAGTTTCAAGCAGGTAGCTGGCTTGGAACGGGACCGGTGGGGCAGAGCAATCCTAGCGGCTCGCCCGAGCAGTGGAAGCCGGCGAGGGTGCGCGTTCAGCCGGATGAATGGGGCGCTGTCAGGGCCCCTCTCGTGGAGGATAAAAATCATGCTTTTTCCCTCATTACACATCCCATGCGAGCTTGTAATGATAAAACCTCATCCAAATCACACATTGCAGCTCAATATTCAGTGAGGACAGGGCCTTTTTAAGTCGAAATGTGCAAAACAGCATCCTATCGCTCTGAAACGGCTGTTTTGCTCTCCACCACATTTACTGTCAGACTGGCCGAATTAGACCGATTCTGCCTCTTTCTTGCCTCTACATGTGAAGAACAGGGTGCTTGTGAGCATATTGTGCAGTTTCCAGCAGGTAGCTGGCTTGGAACGGGACCGGTGGGGCAGAGCAATCCTAGCGGCTCGCCCGAGCAGTGGAAGCCGGCGAGGGTGCGCGTTCAGCCGGATGAATGGGGCGCTGTCAGGGCCCCTCTCGTGGAGGATAAAAATCATGCTTTTTCCCTCATTACACATCCCATGCGAGCTTGTAATGATAAAACCTGATCCAAATCACACATTGCAGCTCAATATTCAGTGAGGACAGGGCCTTTTTAAGTCGAAATGTGCAAAACAGCATCCTATCGCTCTGAAACGGCTGTTTTGCTCTCCACCACATTTACTGTCAGACTGGCCGAATTAGACCGATTCTGCCTCTTTCTTGCCTCTACATGTGAAGAACAGGGTGCTTGTGAGCATATTGTGCAGTTTCCAGCAGGTAGCTGGCTTGGAACGGGACCGGTGGGGCAGAGCAATCCTAGCGGCTCGCCCGAGCAGTGGAAGCCGGCGAGGGTGCGCGTTCAGCCGGATGAATGGGGCGCTGTCAGGGCCCCTCTCGTGGAGGATAAAAATCATGCTTTTTCCCTCATTACACATCCCATGCGAGCTTGTAATGATAAAACCTCATCCAAATCACACATTGCAGCTCAATATTCAGTGAGGACAGGGCCTTTTAAAGTCGAAATGTGCAAAAAAGCATCCTATCGCTCTGAAACGGCTGTTTTGCTCTCCACCACATTTACTGTCAGACTGGCCGAATTAGACCGATTCTGCCTCTTTCTTGCCTCTACATGTGAAGAACAGGGTGCTTGTGAGCATATTGTGCAGTTTCCAGCAGGTAGCTGGCTTGGAACGGGACCGGTGGGGCAGAGCAATCCTAGCGGCTCGCCCGAGCAGTGGAAGCCGGCGAGGGTGCGCGTTCAGCCGGATGAATGGGGCGCTGTCAGGGCCCCTCTCGTGGAGGATAAAAATCATGCTTTTTCCCTCATTACACATCCCATGCGAGCTTGTAATGATAAAACCTCATCCAAATCACACATTGCAGCTCAATATTCAGTGAGGACAGGGCCTTTTTAAGTCGAAATGTGCAAAAAAGCATCCTATCGCTCTGAAACGGCTGTTTTGCTCTCCACCACATTTACTGTGAGACTGGCCGAATTAGACCGATTCTGCCTCTTTCTTGCCTCTACATGTGAAGAACAGGGTGCTTGTGAGCATATTGTGCAGTTTCAAGCAGGTAGCTGGCTTGGAACGGGACCGGTGGGGCAGAGCAATCCTAGCGGCTCGCCCGAGCAGTGGAAGCCGGCGAGGGTGCGCGTTCAGCCGGATGAATGGGGCGCTGTCAGGGCCCCTCTCGTGGAGGATAAAAATCATGCTTTTTCCCTCATTACACATCCCATGCGAGCTTGTAATGATAAAACCTGATCCAAATCACACATTGCAGCTCAATATTCAGTGAGGACAGGGCCTTTTTAAGTCGAAATGTGCAAAACAGCATCCTATCGCTCTGAAACGGCTGTTTTGCTCTCCACCACATTTACTGTCAGACTGGCCGAATTAGACCGATTCTGCCTCTTTCTTGCCTCTACATGTGAAGAACAGGGTGCTTGTGAGCATATTGTGCAGTTTCAAGCAGGTAGCTGGCTTGGAACGGGACCGGTGGGGCAGAGCAATCCTAGCGGCTCGCCCGAGCAGTGGAAGCCGGCGAGGGTGCGCGTTCAGCCGGATGAATGGGGCGCTGTCAGGGCCCCTCTCGTGGAGGATAAAAATCATGCTTTTTCCCTCATTACACATCCCATGCGAGCTTGTAATGATAAAACCTGATCCAAATCACACATTGCAGCTCAATATTCAGTGAGGACAGGGCCTTTTTAAGTCGAAATGTGCAAAACAGCATCCTATCGCTCTGAAACGGCTGTTTTGCTCTCCACCACATTTACTGTCAGACTGGCCGAATTAGACCGATTCTGCCTCTTTCTTGCCTCTACATGTGAAGAACAGGGTGCTTGTGAGCATATTGTGCAGTTTCAAGCAGGTAGCTGGCTTGGAACGGGACCGGTGGGGCAGAGCAATCCTAGCGGCTCGCCCGAGCAGTGGAAGCCGGCGAGGGTGCGCGTTCAGCCGGATGAATGGGGCGCTGTCAGGGCCCCTCTCGTGGAGGATAAAAATCATGCTTTTTCCCTCATTACACATCCCATGCGAGCTTGTAATGATAAAACCTCATCCAAATCACACATTGCAGCTCAATATTCAGTGAGGACAGGGCCTTTTTAAGTCGAAATGTGCAAAAAAGCATCCTATCGCTCTGAAACGGCTGTTTTGCTCTCCACCACATTTACTGTCAGACTGGCCGAATTAGACCGATTCTGCCTCTTTCTTGCCTCTACATGTGAAGAACAGGGTGCTTGTGAGCATATTGTGCAGTTTCAAGCAGGTAGCTGGCTTGGAACGGGACCGGTGGGGCAGAGCAATCCTAGCGGCTCGCCCGAGCAGTGGAAGCCGGCGAGGGTGCGCGTTCAGCCGGATGAATGGGGCGCTGTCAGGGCCCCTCTCGTGGAGGATAAAAATCATGCTTTTTCCCTCATTACACATCCCATGCGAGCTTGTAATGATAAAACCTGATCCAAATCACACATTGCAGCTCAATATTCAGTGAGGACAGGGCCTTTTTAAGTCGAACTGTGCAAAACAGCATCCTATCGCTCTGAAACGGCTGTTTTGCTCTCCACCACATTTACTGTCAGACTGGCCGAATTAGACCGATTCTGCCTCTTTCTTGCCTCTACATGTGAAGAACAGGGTGCTTGTGAGCATATTGTGCAGTTTCCAGCAGGTAGCTGGCTTGGAACGGGACCGGTGGGGCAGAGCAATCCTAGCGGCTCGCCCGAGCAGTGGAAGCCGGCGAGGGTGCGCGTTCAGCCGGATGAATGGGGCGCTGTCAGGGCCCCTCTCGTGGAGGATAAAAATCATGCTTTTTCCCTCATTACACATCCCATGCGAGCTTGTAATGATAAAACCTCATCCAAATCACACATTGCAGCTCAATATTCAGTGAGGACAGGGCCTTTTTAAGTCGAAATGTGCAAAAAAGCATCCTATCGCTCTGAAACGGCTGTTTTGCTCTCCACCACATTTACTGTCAGACTGGCCGAATTAGACCGATTCTGCCTCTTTCTTGCCTCTACATGTGAAGAACAGGGTGCTTGTGAGCATATTGTGCAGTTTCAAGCAGGTAGCTGCCTTGGAACGGGACCGGTGGGGCAGAGCAATCCTAGCGGCTCGCCCGAGCAGTGGAAGCCGGCGAGGGTGCGCGTTCAGCCGGATGAATGGGGCGCTGTCAGGGCCCCTCTCGTGGAGGATAAAAATCATGCTTTTTCCCTCATTACACATCCCATGCGAGCTTGTAATGATAAAACCTGATCTAAATCACACATTGCAGCTCAATATTCAGTGAGGACAGGGCCTTTTTAAGTCGAAATGTGCAAAAAAGCTTCCTATCGCTCTGAAACGGCTGTTTTGCTCTCCACCACATTTACTGTCAGACTGGCCGAATTAGACCGATTCTGCCTCTTTCTTGCCTCTACATGTGAAGAACAGGGTGCTTGTGAGCATATTGTGCAGTTTCAAGCAGGTAGCTGGCTTGGAACGGGACCGGTGGGGCAGAGCAATCCTAGCGGCTCGCCCGAGCAGTGGAAGCCGGCGAGGGTGCGCGTTCAGCCGGATGAATGGGGCGCTGTCAGGGCCCCTCTCGTGGAGGATAAAAATCATGCTTTTTCCCTCATTACACATCCCATGCGAGCTTGTAATGATAAAACCTCATCCAAATCACACATTGCAGCTCAATATTCAGTGAGGACAGGGCCTTTTTAAGTCGAAATGTGCAAAACAGCATCCTATCGCTCTGAAACGGCTGTTTTGCTCTCCACCACATTTACTGTGAGACTGGCCGAATTAGACCGATTCTGCCTCTTTCTTGCCTCTACATGTGAAGAACAGGGTGCTTGTGAGCATATTGTGCAGTTTCAAGCAGGTAGCTGGCTTGGAACGGGACCGGTGGGGCAGAGCAATCCTAGCGGCTCGCCCGAGCAGTGGAAGCCGGCGAGGGTGCGCGTTCAGCCGGATGAATGGGGCGCTGTCAGGGCCCCTCTCGTGGAGGATAAAAATCATGCTTTTTCCCTCATTACACATCCCATGCGAGCTTGTAATGATAAAACCTCATCCAAATCACACATTGCAGCTCAATATTCAGTGAGGACAGGGCCTTTTTAAGTCGAAATGTGCAAAAAAGCATCCTATCGCTCTGAAACGGCTGTTTTGCTCTCCACCACATTTACTGTGAGACTGGCCGAATTAGACCGATTCTGCCTCTTTCTTGCCTCTACATGTGAAGAACAGGGTGCTTGTGAGCATATTGTGCAGTTTCAAGCAGGTAGCTGGCTTGGAACGGGACCGGTGGGGCAGAGCAATCCTAGCGGCTCGCCCGAGCAGTGGAAGCCGGCGAGGGTGCGCGTTCAGCCGGATGAATGGGGCGCTGTCAGGGCCCCTCTCGTGGAGGATAAAAATCATGCTTTTTCCCTCATTACACATCCCATGCGAGCTTGTAATGATAAAACCTGATCCAAATCACACATTGCAGCTCAATATTCAGTGAGGACAGGGCCTTTTTAAGTCGAAATGTGCAAAACAGCATCCTATCGCTCTGAAACGGCTGTTTTGCTCTCCACCACATTTACTGTCAGACTGGCCGAATTAGACCGATTCTGCCTCTTTCTTGCCTCTACATGTGAAGAACAGGGTGCTTGTGAGCATATTGTGCAGTTTCAAGCAGGTAGCTGGCTTGGAACGGGACCGGTGGGGCAGAGCAATCCTAGCGGCTCGCCCGAGCAGTGGAAGCCGGCGAGGGTGCGCGTTCAGCCGGATGAATGGGGCGCTGTCAGGGCCCCTCTCGTGGAGGATAAAAATCATGCTTTTTCCCTCATTACACATCCCATGCGAGCTTGTAATGATAAAACCTGATCCAAATCACACATTGCAGCTCAATATTCAGTGAGGACAGGGCCTTTTTAAGTCGAAATGTGCAAAACAGCATCCTATCGCTCTGAAACGGCTGTTTTGCTCTCCACCACATTTACTGTCAGACTGGCCGAATTAGACCGATTCTGCCTCTTTCTTGCCTCTACATGTGAAGAACAGGGTGCTTGTGAGCATATTGTGCAGTTTCAAGCAGGTAGCTGGCTTGGAACGGGACCGGTGGGGCAGAGCAATCCTAGCGGCTCGCCCGAGCAGTGGAAGCCGGCGAGGGTGCGCGTTCAGCCGGATGAATGGGGCGCTGTCAGGGCCCCTCTCGTGGAGGATAAAAATCATGCTTTTTCCCTCATTACACATCCCATGCGAGCTTGTAATGATAAAACCTGATCCAAATCACACATTGCAGCTCAATATTCAGTGAGGACAGGGCCTTTTTAAGTCGAAATGTGCAAAACAGCATCCTATCGCTCTGAAACGGCTGTTTTGCTCTCCACCACATTTACTGTCAGACTGGCCGAATTAGACCGATTCTGCCTCTTTCTTGCCTCTACATGTGAAGAACAGGGTGCTTGTGAGCATATTGTGCAGTTTCAAGCAGGTAGCTGGCTTGGAACGGGACCGGTGGGGCAGAGCAATCCTAGCGGCTCGCCCGAGCAGTGGAAGCCGGCGAGGGTGCGCGTTCAGCCGGATGAATGGGGCGCTGTCAGGGCCCCTCTCGTGGAGGATAAAAATCATGCTTTTTCCCTCATTACACATCCCATGCGAGCTTGTAATGATAAAACCTGATCCAAATCACACATTGCAGCTCAATATTCAGTGAGGACAGGTCATTTTTAAGTCGAAATGTTCAAAACAGCATCCTATCGCTCTGAAACGGCTGTTTTGCTCTCCACCACATTTACTGTCAGACTGGCCGAATTAGACCGATTCTGCCTCTTTCTTGCCTCTACATGTGAAGAACAGGGTGCTTGTGAGCATATTGTGCAGTTTCAAGCAGGTAGCTGGCTTGGAACGGGACCGGTGGGGCAGAGCAATCCTAGCGGCTCGCCCGAGCAGTGGAAGCCGGCGAGGGTGCGCGTTCAGCCGGATGAATGGGGCGCTGTCAGGGCCCCTCTCGTGGAGGATAAAAATCATGCTTTTTCCCTCATTACACATCCCATGCAAGCTTGTAATGATAAAACCTGATCCAAATCACACATTGCAGCTCAATATTCAGTGAGGACAGGGCCTTTTTAAGTCGAAATGTGCAAAACAGCATCCTATCGCTCTGAAACGGCTGTTTTGCTCTCCACCACATTTACTGTCAGACTGGCCGAATTAGACCGATTCTGCCTCTTTCTTGCCTCTACATGTGAAGAACAGGGTGCTTGTGAGCATATTGTGCAGTTTCAAGCAGGTAGCTGGCTTGGAACGGGACCGGTGGGGCAGAGCAATCCTAGCGGCTCGCCCGAGCAGTGGAAGCCGGCGAGGGTGCGCGTTCAGCCGGATGAATGGGGCGCTGTCAGGGCCCCTCTCGTGGAGGATAAAAATCATGCTTTTTCCCTCATTACACATCCCATGCGAGCTTGTAATGATAAAACCTGATCCAAATCACACATTGCAGCTCAATATTCAGTGAGGACAGGGCCTTTTTAAGTCGAAATGTGCAAAACAGCATCCTATCGCTCTGAAACGGCTGTTTTGCTCTCCACCACATTTACTGTCAGACTGGCCGAATTAGACCGATTCTGCCTCTTTCTTGCCTCTACATGTGAAGAACAGGGTGCTTGTGAGCATATTGTGCAGTTTCCAGCAGGTAGCTGGCTTGGAACGGGACCGGTGGGGCAGAGCAATCCTAGCGGCTCGCCCGAGCAGTGGAAGCCGGCGAGGGTGCGCGTTCAGCCCTAATGAATGGGGCGCTGTCAGGGCCCCTCTCGTGGAGGATAAAAATCATGCTTTTTCCCTCATTACACATCCCATGCGAGCTTGTAATGATAAAACCTCATCCAAATCACACATTGCAGCTCAATATTCAGTGAGGACAGGGCCTTTTAAAGTCGAAATGTGCAAAAAAGCATCCTATCGCTCTGAAACGGCTGTTTTGCTCTCCACCACATTTACTGTCAGACTGGCCGAATTAGACCGATTCTGCCTCTTTCTTGCCTCTACATGTGAAGAACAGGGTGCTTGTGAGCATATTGTGCAGTTTCCAGCAGGTAGCTGGCTTGGAACGGGACCGGTGGGGCAGAGCAATCCTAGCGGCTCGCCCGAGCAGTGGAAGCCGGCGAGGGTGCGCGTTCAGCCGGATGAATGGGGCGCTGTCAGGGCCCCTCTCGTGGAGGATAAAAATCATGCTTTTTCCCTCATTACACATCCCATGCGAGCTTGTAATGATAAAACCTCATCCAAATCACACATTGCAGCTCAATATTCAGTGAGGACAGGGCCTTTTAAAGTCGAAATGTGCAAAAAAGCATCCTATCGCTCTGAAACGGCTGTTTTGCTCTCCACCACATTTACTGTCAGACTGGCCGAATTAGACCGATTCTGCCTCTTTCTTGCCTCTACATGTGAAGAACAGGGTGCTTGTGAGCATATTGTGCAGTTTCCAGCAGGTAGCTGGCTTGGAACGGGACCGGTGGGGCAGAGCAATCCTAGCGGCTCGCCCGAGCAGTGGAAGCCGGCGAGGGTGCGCGTTCAGCCGGATGAATGGGGCGCTGTCAGGGCCCCTCTCGTGGAGGATAAAAATCATGCTTTTTCCCTCATTACACATCCCATGCGAGCTTGTAATGATAAAACCTGATCTAAATCACACATTGCAGCTCAATATTCAGTGAGGACAGGGCCTTTTTAAGTCGAAATGTGCAAAAAAGCTTCCTATCGCTCTGAAACGGCTGTTTTGCTCTCCACCACATTTACTGTCAGACTGGCCGAATTAGACCGATTCTGCCTCTTTCTTGCCTCTACATGTGAAGAACAGGGTGCTTGTGAGCATATTGTGCAGTTTCAAGCAGGTAGCTGGCTTGGAACGGGACCGGTGGGGCAGAGCAATCCTAGCGGCTCGCCCGAGCAGTGGAAGCCGGCGAGGGTGCGCGTTCAGCCGGATGAATGGGGCGCTGTCAGGGCCCCTCTCGTGGAGGATAAAAATCATGCTTTTTCCCTCATTACACATCCCATGCGAGCTTGTAATGATAAAACCTCATCCAAATCACACATTGCAGCTCAATATTCAGTGAGGACAGGGCCTTTTTAAGTCGAAATGTGCAAAACAGCATCCTATCGCTCTGAAACGGCTGTTTTGCTCTCCACCACATTTACTGTGAGACTGGCCGAATTAGACCGATTCTGCCTCTTTCTTGCCTCTACATGTGAAGAACAGGGTGCTTGTGAGCATATTGTGCAGTTTCAAGCAGGTAGCTGGCTTGGAACGGGACCGGTGGGGCAGAGCAATCCTAGCGGCTCGCCCGAGCAGTGGAAGCCGGCGAGGGTGCGCGTTCAGCCGGATGAATGGGGCGCTGTCAGGGCCCCTCTCGTGGAGGATAAAAATCATGCTTTTTCCCTCATTACACATCCCATGCGAGCTTGTAATGATAAAACCTCATCCAAATCACACATTGCAGCTCAATATTCAGTGAGGACAGGGCCTTTTTAAGTCGAAATGTGCAAAAAAGCATCCTATCGCTCTGAAACGGCTGTTTTGCTCTCCACCACATTTACTGTGAGACTGGCCGAATTAGACCGATTCTGCCTCTTTCTTGCCTCTACATGTGAAGAACAGGGTGCTTGTGAGCATATTGTGCAGTTTCAAGCAGGTAGCTGGCTTGGAACGGGACCGGTGGGGCAGAGCAATCCTAGCGGCTCGCCCGAGCAGTGGAAGCCGGCGAGGGTGCGCGTTCAGCCGGATGAATGGGGCGCTGTCAGGGCCCCTCTCGTGGAGGATAAAAATCATGCTTTTTCCCTCATTACACATCCCATGCGAGCTTGTAATGATAAAACCTGATCCAAATCACACATTGCAGCTCAATATTCAGTGAGGACAGGGCCTTTTTAAGTCGAAATGTGCAAAACAGCATCCTATCGCTCTGAAACGGCTGTTTTGCTCTCCACCACATTTACTGTCAGACTGGCCGAATTAGACCGATTCTGCCTCTTTCTTGCCTCTACATGTGAAGAACAGGGTGCTTGTGAGCATATTGTGCAGTTTCAAGCAGGTAGCTGGCTTGGAACGGGACCGGTGGGGCAGAGCAATCCTAGCGGCTCGCCCGAGCAGTGGAAGCCGGCGAGGGTGCGCGTTCAGCCGGATGAATGGGGCGCTGTCAGGGCCCCTCTCGTGGAGGATAAAAATCATGCTTTTTCCCTCATTACACATCCCATGCGAGCTTGTAATGATAAAACCTGATCCAAATCACACATTGCAGCTCAATATTCAGTGAGGACAGGGCCTTTTTAAGTCGAAATGTGCAAAACAGCATCCTATCGCTCTGAAACGGCTGTTTTGCTCTCCACCACATTTACTGTCAGACTGGCCGAATTAGACCGATTCTGCCTCTTTCTTGCCTCTACATGTGAAGAACAGGGTGCTTGTGAGCATATTGTGCAGTTTCAAGCAGGTAGCTGGCTTGGAACGGGACCGGTGGGGCAGAGCAATCCTAGCGGCTCGCCCGAGCAGTGGAAGCCGGCGAGGGTGCGCGTTCAGCCGGATGAATGGGGCGCTGTCAGGGCCCCTCTCGTGGAGGATAAAAATCATGCTTTTTCCCTCATTACACATCCCATGCGAGCTTGTAATGATAAAACCTCATCCAAATCACACATTGCAGCTCAATATTCAGTGAGGACAGGGCCTTTTTAAGTCGAAATGTGCAAAACAGCATCCTATCGCTCTGAAACGGCTGTTTTGCTCTCCACCACATTTACTGTCAGACTGGCCGAATTAGACCGATTCTGCCTCTTTCTTGCCTCTACATGTGAAGAACAGGGTGCTTGTGAGCATATTGTGCAGTTTCAAGCAGGTAGCTGGCTTGGAACGGGACCGGTGGGGCAGAGCAATCCTAGCGGCTCGCCCGAGCAGTGGAAGCCGGCGAGGGTGCGCGTTCAGCCGGATGAATGGGGCGCTGTCAGGGCCCCTCTCGTGGAGGATAAAAATCATGCTTTTTCCCTCATTACACATCCCATGCGAGCTTGTAATGATAAAACCTGATCCAAATCACACATTGCAGCTCAATATTCAGTGAGGACAGGTCATTTTTAAGTCGAAATGTTCAAAACAGCATCCTATCGCTCTGAAACGGCTGTTTTGCTCTCCACCACATTTACTGTCAGACTGGCCGAATTAGACCGATTCTGCCTCTTTCTTGCCTCTACATGTGAAGAACAGGGTGCTTGTGAGCATATTGTGCAGTTTCAAGCAGGTAGCTGGCTTGGAACGGGACCGGTGGGGCAGAGCAATCCTAGCGGCTCGCCCGAGCAGTGGAAGCCGGCGAGGGTGCGCGTTCAGCCGGATGAATGGGGCGCTGTCAGGGCCCCTCTCGTGGAGGATAAAAATCATGCTTTTTCCCTCATTACACATCCCATGCAAGCTTGTAATGATAAAACCTGATCCAAATCACACATTGCAGCTCAATATTCAGTGAGGACAGGGCCTTTTTAAGTCGAAATGTGCAAAACAGCATCCTATCGCTCTGAAACGGCTGTTTTGCTCTCCACCACATTTACTGTCAGACTGGCCGAATTAGACCGATTCTGCCTCTTTCTTGCCTCTACATGTGAAGAACAGGGTGCTTGTGAGCATATTGTGCAGTTTCAAGCAGGTAGCTGGCTTGGAACGGGACCGGTGGGGCAGAGCAATCCTAGCGGCTCGCCCGAGCAGTGGAAGCCGGCGAGGGTGCGCGTTCAGCCGGATGAATGGGGCGCTGTCAGGGCCCCTCTCGTGGAGGATAAAAATCATGCTTTTTCCCTCATTACACATCCCATGCGAGCTTGTAATGATAAAACCTGATCCAAATCACACATTGCAGCTCAATATTCAGTGAGGACAGGGCCTTTTTAAGTCGAAATGTGCAAAACAGCATCCTATCGCTCTGAAACGGCTGTTTTGCTCTCCACCACATTTACTGTCAGACTGGCCGAATTAGACCGATTCTGCCTCTTTCTTGCCTCTACATGTGAAGAACAGGGTGCTTGTGAGCATATTGTGCAGTTTCCAGCAGGTAGCTGGCTTGGAACGGGACCGGTGGGGCAGAGCAATCCTAGCGGCTCGCCCGAGCAGTGGAAGCCGGCGAGGGTGCGCGTTCAGCCCTAATGAATGGGGCGCTGTCAGGGCCCCTCTCGTGGAGGATAAAAATCATGCTTTTTCCCTCATTACACATCCCATGCGAGCTTGTAATGATAAAACCTCATCCAAATCACACATTGCAGCTCAATATTCAGTGAGGACAGGGCCTTTTAAAGTCGAAATGTGCAAAAAAGCATCCTATCGCTCTGAAACGGCTGTTTTGCTCTCCACCACATTTACTGTCAGACTGGCCGAATTAGACCGATTCTGCCTCTTTCTTGCCTCTACATGTGAAGAACAGGGTGCTTGTGAGCATATTGTGCAGTTTCCAGCAGGTAGCTGGCTTGGAACGGGACCGGTGGGGCAGAGCAATCCTAGCGGCTCGCCCGAGCAGTGGAAGCCGGCGAGGGTGCGCGTTCAGCCGGATGAATGGGGCGCTGTCAGGGCCCCTCTCGTGGAGGATAAAAATCATGCTTTTTCCCTCATTACACATCCCATGCGAGCTTGTAATGATAAAACCTCATCCAAATCACACATTGCAGCTCAATATTCAGTGAGGACAGGGCCTTTTAAAGTCGAAATGTGCAAAAAAGCATCCTATCGCTCTGAAACGGCTGTTTTGCTCTCCACCACATTTACTGTCAGACTGGCCGAATTAGACCGATTCTGCCTCTTTCTTGCCTCTACATGTGAAGAACAGGGTGCTTGTGAGCATATTGTGCAGTTTCCAGCAGGTAGCTGGCTTGGAACGGGACCGGTGGGGCAGAGCAATCCTAGCGGCTCGCCCGAGCAGTGGAAGCCGGCGAGGGTGCGCGTTCAGCCGGATGAATGGGGCGCTGTCAGGGCCCCTCTCGTGGAGGATAAAAATCATGCTTTTTCCCTCATTACACATCCCATGCGAGCTTGTAATGATAAAACCTGATCTAAATCACACATTGCAGCTCAATATTCAGTGAGGACAGGGCCTTTTTAAGTCGAAATGTGCAAAAAAGCTTCCTATCGCTCTGAAACGGCTGTTTTGCTCTCCACCACATTTACTGTCAGACTGGCCGAATTAGACCGATTCTGCCTCTTTCTTGCCTCTACATGTGAAGAACAGGGTGCTTGTGAGCATATTGTGCAGTTTCAAGCAGGTAGCTGGCTTGGAACGGGACCGGTGGGGCAGAGCAATCCTAGCGGCTCGCCCGAGCAGTGGAAGCCGGCGAGGGTGCGCGTTCAGCCGGATGAATGGGGCGCTGTCAGGGCCCCTCTCGTGGAGGATAAAAATCATGCTTTTTCCCTCATTACACATCCCATGCGAGCTTGTAATGATAAAACCTCATCCAAATCACACATTGCAGCTCAATATTCAGTGAGGACAGGGCCTTTTTAAGTCGAAATGTGCAAAACAGCATCCTATCGCTCTGAAACGGCTGTTTTGCTCTCCACCACATTTACTGTCAGACTGGCCGAATTAGACCGATTCTGCCTCTTTCTTGCCTCTACATGTGAAGAACAGGGTGCTTGTGAGCATATTGTGCAGTTTCAAGCAGGTAGCTGGCTTGGAACGGGACCGGTGGGGCAGAGCAATCCTAGCGGCTCGCCCGAGCAGTGGAAGCCGGCGAGGGTGCGCGTTCAGCCGGATGAATGGGGCGCTGTCAGGGCCCCTCTCGTGGAGGATAAAAATCATGCTTTTTCCCTCATTACACATCCCATGCGAGCTTGTAATGATAAAACCTCATCCAAATCACACATTGCAGCTCAATATTCAGTGAGGACAGGGCCTTTTAAAGTCGAAATGTGCAAAAAAGCATCCTATCGCTCTGAAACGGCTGTTTTGCTCTCCACCACATTTACTGTCAGACTGGCCGAATTAGACCGATTCTGCCTCTTTCTTGCCTCTACATGTGAAGAACAGGGTGCTTGTGAGCATATTGTGCAGTTTCCAGCAGGTAGCTGGCTTGGAACGGGACCGGTGGGGCAGAGCAATCCTAGCGGCTCGCCCGAGCAGTGGAAGCCGGCGAGGGTGCGCGTTCAGCCGGATGAATGGGGCGCTGTCAGGGCCCCTCTCGTGGAGGATAAAAATCATGCTTTTTCCCTCATTACACATCCCATGCGAGCTTGTAATGATAAAACCTCATCCAAATCACACATTGCAGCTCAATATTCAGTGAGGACAGGGCCTTTTAAAGTCGAAATGTGCAAAAAAGCATCCTATCGCTCTGAAACGGCTGTTTTGCTCTCCACCACATTTACTGTCAGACTGGCCGAATTAGACCGATTCTGCCTCTTTCTTGCCTCTACATGTGAAGAACAGGGTGCTTGTGAGCATATTGTGCAGTTTCAAGCAGGTAGCTGGCTTGGAACGGGACCGGTGGGGCAGAGCAATCCTAGCGGCTCGCCCGAGCAGTGGAAGCCGGCGAGGGTGCGCGTTCAGCCGGATGAATGGGGCGCTGTCAGGGCCCCTCTCGTGGAGGATAAAAATCATGCTTTTTCCCTCATTACACATCCCATGCGAGCTTGTAATGATAAAACCTCATCCAAATCACACATTGCAGCTCAATATTCAGTGAGGACAGGGCCTTTTAAAGTCGAAATGTGCAAAAAAGCATCCTATCGCTCTGAAACGGCTGTTTTGCTCTCCACCACATTTACTGTCAGACTGGCCGAATTAGACCGATTCTGCCTCTTTCTTGCCTCTACATGTGAAGAACAGGGTGCTTGTGAGCATATTGTGCAGTTTCAAGCAGGTAGCTGCCTTGGAACGGGACCGGTGGGGCAGAGCAATCCTAGCGGCTCGCCCGAGCAGTGGAAGCCGGCGAGGGTGCGCGTTCAGCCGGATGAATGGGGCGCTGTCAGGGCCCCTCTCGTGGAGGATAAAAATCATGCTTTTTCCCTCATTACACATCCCATGCGAGCTTGTAATGATAAAACCTGATCTAAATCACACATTGCAGCTCAATATTCAGTGAGGACAGGGCCTTTTAAAGTCGAAATGTGCAAAAAAGCATCCTATCGCTCTGAAACGGCTGTTTTGCTCTCCACCACATTTACTGTCAGACTGGCCGAATTAGACCGATTCTGCCTCTTTCTTGCCTCTACATGTGAAGAACAGGGTGCTTGTGAGCATATTGTGCAGTTTCCAGCAGGTAGCTGGCTTGGAACGGGACCGGTGGGGCAGAGCAATCCTAGCGGCTCGCCCGAGCAGTGGAAGCCGGCGAGGGTGCGCGTTCAGCCGGATGAATGGGGCGCTGTCAGGGCCCCTCTCGTGGAGGATAAAAATCATGCTTTTTCCCTCATTACACATCCCATGCGAGCTTGTAATGATAAAACCTCATCCAAATCACACATTGCAGCTCAATATTCAGTGAGGACAGGGCCTTTTAAAGTCGAAATGTGCAAAAAAGCATCCTATCGCTCTGAAACGGCTGTTTTGCTCTCCACCACATTTACTGTCAGACTGGCCGAATTAGACCGATTCTGCCTCTTTCTTGCCTCTACATGTGAAGAACAGGGTGCTTGTGAGCATATTGTGCAGTTTCAAGCAGGTAGCTGCCTTGGAACGGGACCGGTGGGGCAGAGCAATCCTAGCGGCTCGCCCGAGCAGTGGAAGCCGGCGAGGGTGCGCGTTCAGCCGGATGAATGGGGCGCTGTCAGGGCCCCTCTCGTGGAGGATAAAAATCATGCTTTTTCCCTCATTACACATCCCATGCGAGCTTGTAATGATAAAACCTGATCTAAATCACACATTGCAGCTCAATATTCAGTGAGGACAGGGCCTTTTTAAGTCGAAATGTGCAAAAAAGCTTCCTATCGCTCTGAAACGGCTGTTTTGCTCTCCACCACATTTACTGTCAGACTGGCCGAATTAGACCGATTCTGCCTCTTTCTTGCCTCTACATGTGAAGAACAGGGTGCTTGTGAGCATATTGTGCAGTTTCAAGCAGGTAGCTGGCTTGGAACGGGACCGGTGGGGCAGAGCAATCCTAGCGGCTCGCCCGAGCAGTGGAAGCCGGCGAGGGTGCGCGTTCAGCCGGATGAATGGGGCGCTGTCAGGGCCCCTCTCGTGGAGGATAAAAATCATGCTTTTTCCCTCATTACACATCCCATGCGAGCTTGTAATGATAAAACCTCATCCAAATCACACATTGCAGCTCAATATTCAGTGAGGACAGGGCCTTTTTAAGTCGAAATGTGCAAAACAGCATCCTATCGCTCTGAAACGGCTGTTTTGCTCTCCACCACATTTACTGTGAGACTGGCCGAATTAGACCGATTCTGCCTCTTTCTTGCCTCTACATGTGAAGAACAGGGTGCTTGTGAGCATATTGTGCAGTTTCAAGCAGGTAGCTGGCTTGGAACGGGACCGGTGGGGCAGAGCAATCCTAGCGGCTCGCCCGAGCAGTGGAAGCCGGCGAGGGTGCGCGTTCAGCCGGATGAATGGGGCGCTGTCAGGGCCCCTCTCGTGGAGGATAAAAATCATGCTTTTTCCCTCATTACACATCCCATGCGAGCTTGTAATGATAAAACCTGATCCAAATCACACATTGCAGCTCAATATTCAGTGAGGACAGGGCCTTTTTAAGTCGAAATGTGCAAAACAGCATCCTATCGCTCTGAAACGGCTGTTTTGCTCTCCACCACATTTACTGTGAGACTGGCCGAATTAGACCGATTCTGCCTCTTTCTTGCCTCTACATGTGAAGAACAGGGTGCTTGTGAGCATATTGTGCAGTTTCAAGCAGGTAGCTGGCTTGGAACGGGACCGGTGGGGCAGAGCAATCCTAGCGGCTCGCCCGAGCAGTGGAAGCCGGCGAGGGTGCGCGTTCAGCCGGATGAATGGGGCGCTGTCAGGGCCCCTCTCGTGGAGGATAAAAATCATGCTTTTTCCCTCATTACACATCCCATGCGAGCTTGTAATGATAAAACCTGATCCAAATCACACATTGCAGCTCAATATTCAGTGAGGACAGGGCCTTTTTAAGTCGAAATGTGCAAAACAGCATCCTATCGCTCTGAAACGGCTGTTTTGCTCTCCACCACATTTACTGTCAGACTGGCCGAATTAGACCGATTCTGCCTCTTTCTTGCCTCTACATGTGAAGAACAGGGTGCTTGTGAGCATATTGTGCAGTTTCAAGCAGGTAGCTGGCTTGGAACGGGACCGGTGGGGCAGAGCAATCCTAGCGGCTCGCCCGAGCAGTGGAAGCCGGCGAGGGTGCGCGTTCAGCCGGATGAATGGGGCGCTGTCAGGGCCCCTCTCGTGGAGGATAAAAATCATGCTTTTTCCCTCATTACACATCCCATGCGAGCTTGTAATGATAAAACCTGATCCAAATCACACATTGCAGCTCAATATTCAGTGAGGACAGGGCCTTTTTAAGTCGAAATGTGCAAAACAGCATCCTATCGCTCTGAAACGGCTGTTTTGCTCTCCACCACATTTACTGTCAGACTGGCCGAATTAGACCGATTCTGCCTCTTTCTTGCCTCTACATGTGAAGAACAGGGTGCTTGTGAGCATATTGTGCAGTTTCAAGCAGGTAGCTGGCTTGGAACGGGACCGGTGGGGCAGAGCAATCCTAGCGGCTCGCCCGAGCAGTGGAAGCCGGCGAGGGTGCGCGTTCAGCCGGATGAATGGGGCGCTGTCAGGGCCCCTCTCGTGGAGGATAAAAATCATGCTTTTTCCCTCATTACACATCCCATGCGAGCTTGTAATGATAAAACCTGATCCAAATCACACATTGCAGCTCAATATTCAGTGAGGACAGGTCATTTTTAAGTCGAAATGTTCAAAACAGCATCCTATCGCTCTGAAACGGCTGTTTTGCTCTCCACCACATTTACTGTCAGACTGGCCGAATTAGACCGATTCTGCCTCTTTCTTGCCTCTACATGTGAAGAACAGGGTGCTTGTGAGCATATTGTGCAGTTTCAAGCAGGTAGCTGGCTTGGAACGGGACCGGTGGGGCAGAGCAATCCTAGCGGCTCGCCCGAGCAGTGGAAGCCGGCGAGGGTGCGCGTTCAGCCGGATGAATGGGGCGCTGTCAGGGCCCCTCTCGTGGAGGATAAAAATCATGCTTTTTCCCTCATTACACATCCCATGCGAGCTTGTAATGATAAAACCTGATCCAAATCACACATTGCAGCTCAATATTCAGTGAGGACAGGGCCTTTTTAAGTCGAAATGTGCAAAACAGCATCCTATCGCTCTGAAACGGCTGTTTTGCTCTCCACCACATTTACTGTCAGACTGGCCGAATTAGACCGATTCTGCCTCTTTCTTGCCTCTACATGTGAAGAACAGGGTGCTTGTGAGCATATTGTGCAGTTTCAAGCAGGTAGCTGGCTTGGAACGGGACCGGTGGGGCAGAGCAATCCTAGCGGCTCGCCCGAGCAGTGGAAGCCGGCGAGGGTGCGCGTTCAGCCGGATGAATGGGGCGCTGTCAGGGCCCCTCTCGTGGAGGATAAAAATCATGCTTTTTCCCTCATTACACATCCCATGCGAGCTTGTAATGATAAAACCTGATCCAAATCACACATTGCAGCTCAATATTCAGTGAGGACAGGGCCTTTTTAAGTCGAAATGTGCAAAACAGCATCCTATCGCTCTGAAACGGCTGTTTTGCTCTCCACCACATTTACTGTCAGACTGGCCGAATTAGACCGATTCTGCCTCTTTCTTGCCTCTACATGTGAAGAACAGGGTGCTTGTGAGCATATTGTGCAGTTTCCAGCAGGTAGCTGGCTTGGAACGGGACCGGTGGGGCAGAGCAATCCTAGCGGCTCGCCCGAGCAGTGGAAGCCGGCGAGGGTGCGCGTTCAGCCGGATGAATGGGGCGCTGTCAGGGCCCCTCTCGTGGAGGATAAAAATCATGCTTTTTCCCTCATTACACATCCCATGCGAGCTTGTAATGATAAAACCTCATCCAAATCACACATTGCAGCTCAATATTCAGTGAGGACAGGGCCTTTTAAAGTCGAAATGTGCAAAAAAGCATCCTATCGCTCTGAAACGGCTGTTTTGCTCTCCACCACATTTACTGTCAGACTGGCCGAATTAGACCGATTCTGCCTCTTTCTTGCCTCTACATGTGAAGAACAGGGTGCTTGTGAGCATATTGTGCAGTTTCAAGCAGGTAGCTGGCTTGGAACGGGACCGGTGGGGCAGAGCAATCCTAGCGGCTCGCCCGAGCAGTGGAAGCCGGCGAGGGTGCGCGTTCAGCCGGATGAATGGGGCGCTGTCAGGGCCCCTCTCGTGGAGGATAAAAATCATGCTTTTTCCCTCATTACACATCCCATGCGAGCTTGTAATGATAAAACCTCATCCAAATCACACATTGCAGCTCAATATTCAGTGAGGACAGGGCCTTTTTAAGTCGAAATGTGCAAAACAGCATCCTATCGCTCTGAAACGGCTGTTTTGCTCTCCACCACATTTACTGTGAGACTGGCCGAATTAGACCGATTCTGCCTCTTTCTTGCCTCTACATGTGAAGAACAGGGTGCTTGTGAGCATATTGTGCAGTTTCAAGCAGGTAGCTGGCTTGGAACGGGACCGGTGGGGCAGAGCAATCCTAGCGGCTCGCCCGAGCAGTGGAAGCCGGCGAGGGTGCGCGTTCAGCCGGATGAATGGGGCGCTGTCAGGGCCCCTCTCGTGGAGGATAAAAATCATGCTTTTTCCCTCATTACACATCCCATGCGAGCTTGTAATGATAAAACCTCATCCAAATCACACATTGCAGCTCAATATTCAGTGAGGACAGGGCCTTTTTAAGTCGAAATGTGCAAAACAGCATCCTATCGCTCTGAAACGGCTGTTTTGCTCTCCACCACATTTACTGTGAGACTGGCCGAATTAGACCGATTCTGCCTCTTTCTTGCCTCTACATGTGAAGAACAGGGTGCTTGTGAGCATATTGTGCAGTTTCAAGCAGGTAGCTGGCTTGGAACGGGACCGGTGGGGCAGAGCAATCCTAGCGGCTCGCCCGAGCAGTGGAAGCCGGCGAGGGTGCGCGTTCAGCCGGATGAATGGGGCGCTGTCAGGGCCCCTCTCGTGGAGGATAAAAATCATGCTTTTTCCCTCATTACACATCCCATGCGAGCTTGTAATGATAAAACCTGATCCAAATCACACATTGCAGCTCAATATTCAGTGAGGACAGGGCCTTTTTAAGTCGAAATGTGCAAAACAGCATCCTATCGCTCTGAAACGGCTGTTTTGCTCTCCACCACATTTACTGTGAGACTGGCCGAATTAGACCGATTCTGCCTCTTTCTTGCCTCTACATGTGAAGAACAGGGTGCTTGTGAGCATATTGTGCAGTTTCAAGCAGGTAGCTGGCTTGGAACAGGACCGGTGGGGCAGAGCAATCCTAGCGGCTCGCCCGAGCAGTGGAAGCCGGCGAGGGTGCGCGTTCAGCCGGATGAATGGGGCGCTGTCAGGGCCCCTCTCGTGGAGGATAAAAATCATGCTTTTTCCCTCATTACACATCCCATGCGAGCTTGTAATGATAAAACCTGATCCAAATCACACATTGCAGCTCAATATTCAGTGAGGACAGGGCCTTTTTAAGTCGAAATGTGCAAAACAGCATCCTATCGCTCTGAAACGGCTGTTTTGCTCTCCACCACATTTACTGTCAGACTGGCCGAATTAGACCGATTCTGCCTCTTTCTTGCCTCTACATGTGAAGAACAGGGTGCTTGTGAGCATATTGTGCAGTTTCAAGCAGGTAGCTGGCTTGGAACGGGACCGGTGGGGCAGAGCAATCCTAGCGGCTCGCCCGAGCAGTGGAAGCCGGCGAGGGTGCGCGTTCAGCCGGATGAATGGGGCGCTGTCAGGGCCCCTCTCGTGGAGGATAAAAATCATGCTTTTTCCCTCATTACACATCCCATGCGAGCTTGTAATGATAAAACCTGATCCAAATCACACATTGCAGCTCAATATTCAGTGAGGACAGGGCCTTTTTAAGTCGAAATGTGCAAAACAGCATCCTATCGCTCTGAAACGGCTGTTTTGCTCTCCACCACATTTACTGTCAGACTGGCCGAATTAGACCGATTCTGCCTCTTTCTTGCCTCTACATGTGAAGAACAGGGTGCTTGTGAGCATATTGTGCAGTTTCAAGCAGGTAGCTGGCTTGGAACGGGACCGGTGGGGCAGAGCAATCCTAGCGGCTCGCCCGAGCAGTGGAAGCCGGCGAGGGTGCGCGTTCAGCCGGATGAATGGGGCGCTGTCAGGGCCCCTCTCGTGGAGGATAAAAATCATGCTTTTTCCCTCATTACACATCCCATGCGAGCTTGTAATGATAAAACCTGATCCAAATCACACATTGCAGCTCAATATTCAGTGAGGACAGGTCATTTTTAAGTCGAAATGTTCAAAACAGCATCCTATCGCTCTGAAACGGCTGTTTTGCTCTCCACCACATTTACTGTCAGACTGGCCGAATTAGACCGATTCTGCCTCTTTCTTGCCTCTACATGTGAAGAACAGGGTGCTTGTGAGCATATTGTGCAGTTTCAAGCAGGTAGCTGGCTTGGAACGGGACCGGTGGGGCAGAGCAATCCTAGCGGCTCGCCCGAGCAGTGGAAGCCGGCGAGGGTGCGCGTTCAGCCGGATGAATGGGGCGCTGTCAGGGCCCCTCTCGTGGAGGATAAAAATCATGCTTTTTCCCTCATTACACATCCCATGCGAGCTTGTAATGATAAAACCTGATCCAAATCACACATTGCAGCTCAATATTCAGTGAGGACAGGGCCTTTTTAAGTCGAAATGTGCAAAACAGCATCCTATCGCTCTGAAACGGCTGTTTTGCTCTCCACCACATTTACTGTCAGACTGGCCGAATTAGACCGATTCTGCCTCTTTCTTGCCTCTACATGTGAAGAACAGGGTGCTTGTGAGCATATTGTGCAGTTTCAAGCAGGTAGCTGGCTTGGAACGGGACCGGTGGGGCAGAGCAATCCTAGCGGCTCGCCCGAGCAGTGGAAGCCGGCGAGGGTGCGCGTTCAGCCGGATGAATGGGGCGCTGTCAGGGCCCCTCTCGTGGAGGATAAAAATCATGCTTTTTCCCTCATTACACATCCCATGCGAGCTTGTAATGATAAAACCTGATCCAAATCACACATTGCAGCTCAATATTCAGTGAGGACAGGGCCTTTTTAAGTCGAAATGTGCAAAACAGCATCCTATCGCTCTGAAACGGCTGTTTTGCTCTCCACCACATTTACTGTCAGACTGGCCGAATTAGACCGATTCTGCCTCTTTCTTGCCTCTACATGTGAAGAACAGGGTGCTTGTGAGCATATTGTGCAGTTTCCAGCAGGTAGCTGGCTTGGAACGGGACCGGTGGGGCAGAGCAATCCTAGCGGCTCGCCCGAGCAGTGGAAGCCGGCGAGGGTGCGCGTTCAGCCGGATGAATGGGGCGCTGTCAGGGCCCCTCTCGTGGAGGATAAAAATCATGCTTTTTCCCTCATTACACATCCCATGCGAGCTTGTAATGATAAAACCTCATCCAAATCACACATTGCAGCTCAATATTCAGTGAGGACAGGGCCTTTTAAAGTCGAAATGTGCAAAAAAGCATCCTATCGCTCTGAAACGGCTGTTTTGCTCTCCACCACATTTACTGTCAGACTGGCCGAATTAGACCGATTCTGCCTCTTTCTTGCCTCTACATGTGAAGAACAGGGTGCTTGTGAGCATATTGTGCAGTTTCCAGCAGGTAGCTGGCTTGGAACGGGACCGGTGGGGCAGAGCAATCCTAGCGGCTCGCCCGAGCAGTGGAAGCCGGCGAGGGTGCGCGTTCAGCCGGATGAATGGGGCGCTGTCAGGGCCCCTCTCGTGGAGGATAAAAATCATGCTTTTTCCCTCATTACACATCCCATGCGAGCTTGTAATGATAAAACCTCATCCAAATCACACATTGCAGCTCAATATTCAGTGAGGACAGGGCCTTTTAAAGTCGAAATGTGCAAAAAAGCATCCTATCGCTCTGAAACGGCTGTTTTGCTCTCCACCACATTTACTGTCAGACTGGCCGAATTAGACCGATTCTGCCTCTTTCTTGCCTCTACATGTGAAGAACAGGGTGCTTGTGAGCATATTGTGCAGTTTCCAGCAGGTAGCTGGCTTGGAACGGGACCGGTGGGGCAGAGCAATCCTAGCGGCTCGCCCGAGCAGTGGAAGCCGGCGAGGGTGCGCGTTCAGCCGGATGAATGGGGCGCTGTCAGGGCCCCTCTCGTGGAGGATAAAAATCATGCTTTTTCCCTCATTACACATCCCATGCGAGCTTGTAATGATAAAACCTCATCCAAATCACACATTGCAGCTCAATATTCAGTGAGGACAGGGCCTTTTTAAGTCGAAATGTGCAAAAAAGCATCCTATCGCTCTGAAACGGCTGTTTTGCTCTCCACCACATTTACTGTCAGACTGGCCGAATTAGACCGATTCTGCCTCTTTCTTGCCTCTACATGTGAAGAACAGGGTGCTTGTGAGCATATTGTGCAGTTTCCAGCAGGTAGCTGGCTTGGAACGGGACCGGTGGGGCAGAGCAATCCTAGCGGCTCGCCCGAGCAGTGGAAGCCGGCGAGGGTGCGCGTTCAGCCGGATGAATGGGGCGCTGTCAGGGCCCCTCTCGTGGAGGATAAAAATCATGCTTTTTCCCTCATTACACATCCCATGCGAGCTTGTAATGATAAAACCTGATCCAAATCACACATTGCAGCTCAATATTCAGTGAGGACAGGGCCTTTTTAAGTCGAAATGTGCAAAACAGCATCCTATCGCTCTGAAACGGCTGTTTTGCTCTCCACCACATTTACTGTCAGACTGGCCGAATTAGACCGATTCTGCCTCTTTCTTGCCTCTACATGTGAAGAACAGGGTGCTTGTGAGCATATTGTGCAGTTTCCAGCAGGTAGCTGGCTTGGAACGGGACCGGTGGGGCAGAGCAATCCTAGCGGCTCGCCCGAGCAGTGGAAGCCGGCGAGGGTGCGCGTTCAGCCGGATGAATGGGGCGCTGTCAGGGCCCCTCTCGTGGAGGATAAAAATCATGCTTTTTCCCTCATTACACATCCCATGCGAGCTTGTAATGATAAAACCTGATCCAAATCACACATTGCAGCTCAATATTCAGTGAGGACAGGGCCTTTTTAAGTCGAAATGTGCAAAACAGCATCCTATCGCTCTGAAACGGCTGTTTTGCTCTCCACCACATTTACTGTGAGACTGGCCGAATTAGACCGATTCTGCCTCTTTCTTGCCTCTACATGTGAAGAACAGGGTGCTTGTGAGCATATTGTGCAGTTTCAAGCAGGTAGCTGGCTTGGAACGGGACCGGTGGGGCAGAGCAATCCTAGCGGCTCGCCCGAGCAGTGGAAGCCGGCGAGGGTGCGCGTTCAGCCGGATGAATGGGGCGCTGTCAGGGCCCCTCTCGTGGAGGATAAAAATCATGCTTTTTCCCTCATTACACATCCCATGCGAGCTTGTAATGATAAAACCTCATCCAAATCACACATTGCAGCTCAATATTCAGTGAGGACAGGGCCTTTTAAAGTCGAAATGTGCAAAAAAGCATCCTATCGCTCTGAAACGGCTGTTTTGCTCTCCACCACATTTACTGTCAGACTGGCCGAATTAGACCGATTCTGCCTCTTTCTTGCCTCTACATGTGAAGAACAGGGTGCTTGTGAGCATATTGTGCAGTTTCCAGCAGGTAGCTGGCTTGGAACGGGACCGGTGGGGCAGAGCAATCCTAGCGGCTCGCCCGAGCAGTGGAAGCCGGCGAGGGTGCGCGTTCAGCCGGATGAATGGGGCGCTGTCAGGGCCCCTCTCGTGGAGGATAAAAATCATGCTTTTTCCCTCATTACACATCCCATGCGAGCTTGTAATGATAAAACCTCATCCAAATCACACATTGCAGCTCAATATTCAGTGAGGACAGGGCCTTTTTAAGTCGAAATGTGCAAAAAAGCATCCTATCGCTCTGAAACGGCTGTTTTGCTCTCCACCACATTTACTGTGAGACTGGCCGAATTAGACCGATTCTGCCTCTTTCTTGCCTCTACATGTGAAGAACAGGGTGCTTGTGAGCATATTGTGCAGTTTCAAGCAGGTAGCTGGCTTGGAACGGGACCGGTGGGGCAGAGCAATCCTAGCGGCTCGCCCGAGCAGTGGAAGCCGGCGAGGGTGCGCGTTCAGCCGGATGAATGGGGCGCTGTCAGGGCCCCTCTCGTGGAGGATAAAAATCATGCTTTTTCCCTCATTACACATCCCATGCGAGCTTGTAATGATAAAACCTGATCCAAATCACACATTGCAGCTCAATATTCAGTGAGGACAGGGCCTTTTTAAGTCGAAATGTGCAAAACAGCATCCTATCGCTCTGAAACGGCTGTTTTGCTCTCCACCACATTTACTGTCAGACTGGCCGAATTAGACCGATTCTGCCTCTTTCTTGCCTCTACATGTGAAGAACAGGGTGCTTGTGAGCATATTGTGCAGTTTCAAGCAGGTAGCTGGCTTGGAACGGGACCGGTGGGGCAGAGCAATCCTAGCGGCTCGCCCGAGCAGTGGAAGCCGGCGAGGGTGCGCGTTCAGCCGGATGAATGGGGCGCTGTCAGGGCCCCTCTCGTGGAGGATAAAAATCATGCTTTTTCCCTCATTACACAGCTTGTAATGATAAAACCTCATCCAAATCACACATTGCAGCTCAATATTCAGTGAGGACAGGTCATTTTTAAGTCGAAATGTGCAAAACAGCATCCTATCGCTCTGAAAACGGCTGTTTTGCTCTCCACCACATTTACTGTCAGACTGGCCGAATTAGACCGATTCTGCCTCTTTCTTGCCTCTACATGTGAAGAACAGGGTGCTTGTGAGCATATTGTGCAGTTTCCAGCAGGTAGCTGGCTTGGAACGGGACCGGTGGGGCAGAGCAATCCTAGCGGCTCGCCCGAGCAGTGGAAGCCGGCGAGGGTGCGCGTTCAGCCGGATGAATGGGGCGCTGTCAGGGCCCCCTCTCGTGGAGGATAAAAATCATGCTTTTTTCCCTCATTACACATCCCATGCGAGCTTGTAATGATAAAACCTGATCCAAATCACACATTGCAGCTCAATATTCAGTGAGGACAGGGCCTTTTTAAGTCGAAATGTGCAAAACAGCATCCTATCGCTCTGAAACGGCTGTTTTGCTCTCCACCACATTTACTGTCAGACTGGCCGAATTAGACCGATTCTGCCTCTTTCTTGCCTCTACATGTGAAGAACAGGGTGCTTGTGAGCATATTGTGCAGTTTCCAGCAGGTAGCTGGCTTGGAACGGGACCGGTGGGGCAGAGCAATCCTAGCGGCTCGCCCGAGCAGTGGAAGCCGGCGAGGGTGCGCGTTCAGCCGGATGAATGGGGCGCTGTCAGGGCCCCTCTCGTGGAGGATAAAAATCATGCTTTTTCCCTCATTACACATCCCATGCGAGCTTGTAATGATAAAACCTCATCCAAATCACACATTGCAGCTCAATATTCAGTGAGGACAGGGCCTTTTTAAGTCGAAATGTGCAAAAAAGCATCCTATCGCTCTGAAACGGCTGTTTTGCTCTCCACCACATTTACTGTCGAGACTGGCCGAATTAGACCGATTCTGCCTCTTTCTTGCCTCTACATGTGAAGAACAGGGTGCTTGTGAGCATATTGTGCAGTTTCAAGCAGGTAGCTGGCTTGGAACGGGACCGGTGGGGCAGAGCAATCCTAGCGGCTCGCCCGAGCAGTGGAAGCCGGCGAGGGTGCGCGTTCAGCCGGATGAATGGGGCGCTGTCAGGGCCCCTCTCGTGGAGGATAAAAATCATGCTTTTTCCCTCATTACACATCCCATGCGAGCTTGTAATGATAAAACCTGATCCAAATCACACATTGCAGCTCAATATTCAGTGAGGACAGGGCCTTTTTAAGTCGAAATGTGCAAAAAAGCATCCTATCGCTCTGAAACGGCTGTTTTGCTCTCCACCACATTTACTGTGAGACTGGCCGAATTAGACCGATTCTGCCTCTTTCTTGCCTCTACATGTGAAGAACAGGGTGCTTGTGAGCATATTGTGCAGTTTCAAGCAGGTAGCTGGCTTGGAACGGGACCGGTGGGGCAGAGCAATCCTAGCGGCTCGCCCGAGCAGTGGAAGCCGGCGAGGGTGCGCGTTCAGCCGGATGAATGGGGCGCTGTCAGGGCCCCTCTCGTGGAGGATAAAAATCATGCTTTTTCCCTCATTACACATCCCATGCGAGCTTGTAATGATAAAACCTGATCCAAATCACACATTGCAGCTCAATATTCAGTGAGGACAGGGCCTTTTTAAGTCGAAATGTGCAAAACAGCATCCTATCGCTCTGAAACGGCTGTTTTGCTCTCCACCACATTTACTGTCAGACTGGCCGAATTAGACCGATTCTGCCTCTTTCTTGCCTCTACATGTGAAGAACAGGGTGCTTGTGAGCATATTGTGCAGTTTCAAGCAGGTAGCTGGCTTGGAACGGGACCGGTGGGGCAGAGCAATCCTAGCGGCTCGCCCGAGCAGTGGAAGCCGGCGAGGGTGCGCGTTCAGCCGGATGAATGGGGCGCTGTCAGGGCCCCTCTCGTGGAGGATAAAAATCATGCTTTTTCCCTCATTACACATCCCATGCGAGCTTGTAATGATAAAACCTCATCCAAATCACACATTGCAGCTCAATATTCAGTGAGGACAGGTCATTTTTAAGTCGAAATGTGCAAAACAGCATCCTATCGCTCTGAAACGGCTGTTTTGCTCTCCACCACATTTACTGTCAGACTGGCCGAATTAGACCGATTCTGCCTCTTTCTTGCCTCTACATGTGAAGAACAGGGTGCTTGTGAGCATATTGTGCAGTTTCCAGCAGGTAGCTGGCTTGGAACGGGACCGGTGGGGCAGAGCAATCCTAGCGGCTCGCCCGAGCAGTGGAAGCCGGCGAGGGTGCGCGTTCAGCCGGATGAATGGGGCGCTGTCAGGGCCCCTCTCGTGGAGGATAAAAATCATGCTTTTTCCCTCATTACACATCCCATGCGAGCTTGTAATGATAAAACCTCATCCAAATCACACATTGCAGCTCAATATTCAGTGAGGACAGGGCCTTTTTAAGTCGAAATGTGCAAAAATGCATCCTATCGCTCTGAAACGGCTGTTTTGCTCTCCACCACATTTACTGTCAGACTGGCCGAATTAGACCGATTCTGCCTCTTTCTTGCCTCTACATGTGAAGAACAGGGTGCTTGTGAGCATATTGTGCAGTTTCCAGCAGGTAGCTGGCTTGGAACGGGACCGGTGGGGCAGAGCAATCCTAGCGGCTCGCCCGAGCAGTGGAAGCCGGCGAGGGTGCGCGTTCAGCCGGATGAATGGGGCGCTGTCAGGGCCCCTCTCGTGGAGGATAAAAATCATGCTTTTTCCCTCATTACACATCCCATGCGAGCTTGTAATGATAAAACCTCATCCAAATCACACATTGCAGCTCAATATTCAGTGAGGACAGGGCCTTTTTAAGTCGAAATGTGCAAAAAAGCATCCTATCGCTCTGAAACGGCTGTTTTGCTCTCCACCACATTTACTGTCAGACTGGCCGAATTAGACCGATTCTGCCTCTTTCTTGCCTCTACATGTGAAGAACAGGGTGCTTGTGAGCATATTGTGCAGTTTCCAGCAGGTAGCTGGCTTGGAACGGGACCGGTGGGGCAGAGCAATCCTAGCGGCTCGCCCGAGCAGTGGAAGCCGGCGAGCGGCGAGGGTGCGCGTTCAGCCGGATGAATGGGGCGCTGTCAGGCCCCTCTCGTGGAGGATAAAAATCATGCTTTTTCCCTCATTACACATCCATGCGAGCTTGTAATGATAAAACCTGATCCAAATCACACATTGCAGCTCAATATTCAGTGAGGACAGGGCCTTTTAAGTCGAAATGTGCAAAAAAGCATCCTATCGCTCTGAAACGGCTGTTTTGCTCTCCACCACATTTACTGTCAGACTGGCCGAATTAGACCGATTCTGCCTCTTTCTTGCCTCTACATGTGAAGAACAGGGTGCTTGTGAGCATATTGTGCAGTTTCCAGCAGGTAGCTGGCTTGGAACGGGACCGGTGGGGCAGAGCAATCCTAGCGGCTCGCCCGAGCAGTGGAAGCCGGCGAGGGTGCGCGTTCAGCCGGATGAATGGGGCGCTGTCAGGGCCCCTCTCGTGGAGGATAAAAATCATGCTTTTTCCCTCATTACACATCCCATGCGAGCTTGTAATGATAAAACCTCATCCAAATCACACATTGCAGCTCAATATTCAGTGAGGACAGGGCCTTTTTAAGTCGAAATGTGCAAAAAAGCATCCTAATCGCTCTGAAACGGCTGTTTTGCTCTCCACCACATTTACTGTCAGACTGGCCGAATTAGACCGATTCTGCCTCTTTCTTGCCTCTACATGTGAAGAACAGGGTGCTTGTGAGCATATTGTGCAGTTTCCAGCAGGTAGCTGGCTTGGAACGGGACCGGTGGGGCAGAGCAATCCTAGCGGCTCGCCCGAGCAGTGGAAGCCGGCGAGGGTGCGCGTTCAGCCGGATGAATGGGGCGCTGTCAGGGCCCCTCTCGTGGAGGATAAAAATCATGCTTTTTCCCTCATTACACATCCCATGCGAGCTTGTAATGATAAAACCTCATCCAAATCACACATTGCAGCTCAATATTCAGTGAGGACAGGGCCTTTTTAAGTCGAAATGTGCAAAAAAGCATCCTATCGCTCTGAAACGGCTGTTTTGCTCTCCACCACATTTACTGTCAGACTGGCCGAATTAGACCGATTCTGCCTCTTTCTTGCCTCTACATGTGAAGAACAGGGTGCTTGTGAGCATATTGTGCAGTTTCCAGCAGGTAGCTGGCTTGGAACGGACCGGTGGGGCAGAGCAATCCTAGCGGCTCGCCCGAGCAGTGGAAGCCGGCGAGGGTGCGCGTTCAGCCGGATGAATGGGGCGCTGTCAGGGCCCCTCTCGTGGAGGATAAAAATCATGCTTTTTCCCTCATTACACATCCCATGCGAGCTTGTAATGATAAAACCTCATCCAAATCACACATTGCAGCTCAATATTCAGTGAGGACAGGGCCTTTTTAAGTCGAAATGTGCAAAAAAGCATCCTATCGCTCTGAAACGGCTGTTTTGCTCTCCACCACATTTACTGTCAGACTGGCCGAATTAGACCGATTCTGCCTCTTTCTTGCCTCTACATGTGAAGAACAGGGTGCTTGTGAGCGCATATTGTGCAGTTTCAAGCAGGTAGCTGGCTTGGAACGGGACCGGTGGGGCAGAGCAATCCTAGCGGCTCGCCCGAGCAGTGGAAGCCGGCGAGGGTGCGCGTTCAGCCGGATGAATGGGGCGCTGTCAGGGCCCCTCTCGTGGAGGATAAAAATCATGCTTTTTCCCTCATTACACATCCCATGCGAGCTTGTAATGATAAAACCTCATCCAAATCACACATTGCAGCTCAATATTCAGTGAGGACAGGGCCTTTTTAAGTCGAAATGTGCAAAAAAGCATCCTATCGCTCTGAAACGGCTGTTTTGCTCTCCACCACATTTACTGTCAGACTGGCCGAATTAGACCGATTCTGCCTCTTTCTTGCCTCTACATGTGAAGAACAGGGTGCTTGTGAGCATATTGTGCAGTTTCCAGCAGGTAGCTGGCTTGGAACGGGACCGGTGGGGCAGAGCAATCCTAGCGGCTCGCCCGAGCAGTGGAAGCCGGCGAGGTTGCGCGTTCAGCCGATGAATGGGGCGCTGTCAGGGCCCCTCTCGTGGAGGATAAAAATCATGCTTTTTCCCTCATTACACATCCCATGCGAGCTTGTAATGATAAAACCTCATCCAAATCACACATTGCAGCTCAATATTCAGTGAGGACAGGGCCTTTTTAAGTCGAAATGTGCAAAAAAGCATCCTATCGCTCTGAAACGGCTGTTTTGCTCTCCACCACATTTACTGTCAGACTGGCCGAATTAGACCGATTCTGCCTCTTTCTTGCCTCTACATGTGAAGAACAGGGTGCTTGTGAGCATATTGTGCAGTTTCCAGCAGGTAGCTGGCTTGGAACGGGACCGGTGGGGCAGAGCAATCCTAGCGGCTCGCCCGAGCAGTGGAAGCCGGCGAGGGTGCGCGTTCAGCCGGATGAATGGGGCGCTGTCAGGGCCCCTCTCGTGGAGGATAAAAATCATGCTTTTTCCCTCATTACACATCCCATGCGAGCTTGTAATGATAAAACCTCATCCAAATCACACATTGCAGCTCAATATTCAGTGAGGACAGGGCCTTTTTAAGTCGAAATGTGCAAAAAAGCATCCTATCGCTCTGAAACGGCTGTTTTGCTCTCCACCACATTTACTGTCAGACTGGCCGAATTAGACCGATTCTGCCTCTTTCTTGCCTCTACATGTGAAGAACAGGGTGCTTGTGAGCATATTGTGCAGTTTCAAGCAGGTAGCTGCCTTGGAACGGGACCGGTGGGGCAGAGCAATCCTAGCGGCTCGCCCGAGCAGTGGAAGCCGGCGAGGGTGCGCGTTCAGCCGGATGAATGGGGCGCTGTCAGGGCCCCTCTCGTGGAGGATAAAAATCATGCTTTTTCCCTCATTACACATCCCATGCGAGCTTGTAATGATAAAACCTGATCTAAATCACACATTGCAGCTCAATATTCAGTGAGGACAGGGCCTTTTTAAGTCGAAATGTGCAAAAAAGCATCCTATCGCTCTGAAACGGCTGTTTTGCTCTCCACCACATTTACTGTCAGACTGGCCGAATTAGACCGATTCTGCCTCTTTCTTGCCTCTACATGTGAAGAACAGGGTGCTTGTGAGCATATTGTGCAGTTTCAAGCAGGTAGCTGGCTTGGAACGGGACCGGTGGGGTAGAGCAATCCTAGCGGCTCGCCCGAGCAGTGGAAGCCGGCGAGGGTGCGCGTTCAGCCGGATGAATGGGGCGCTGTCAGGGCCCCTCTCGTGGAGGATAAAAATCATGCTTTTTCCCTCATTACACATCCCATGCGAGCTTGTAATGATAAAACCTCATCCAAATCACACATTGCAGCTCAATATTCAGTGAGGACAGGGCCTTTTTAAGTCGAAATGTGCAAAACAGCATCCTATCGCTCTGAAACGGCTGTTTTGCTCTCCACCACATTTACTGTGAGACTGGCCGAATTAGACCGATTCTGCCTCTTTCTTGCCTCTACATGTGAAGAACAGGGTGCTTGTGAGCATATTGTGCAGTTTCAAGCAGGTAGCTGGCTTGGAACGGGACCGGTGGGGCAGAGCAATCCTAGCGGCTCGCCCGAGCAGTGGAAGCCGGCGAGGGTGCGCGTTCAGCCGGATGAATGGGGCGCTGTCAGGGCCCCTCTCGTGGAGGATAAAAATCATGCTTTTTCCCTCATTACACATCCCATGCGAGCTTGTAATGATAAAACCTCATCCAAATCACACATTGCAGCTCAATATTCAGTGAGGACAGGGCCTTTTTAAGTCGAAATGTGCAAAAAAGCATCCTATCGCTCTGAAACGGCTGTTTTGCTCTCCACCACATTTACTGTGAGACTGGCCGAATTAGACCGATTCTGCCTCTTTCTTGCCTCTACATGTGAAGAACAGGGTGCTTGTGAGCATATTGTGCAGTTTCAAGCAGGTAGCTGGCTTGGAACGGGACCGGTGGGGCAGAGCAATCCTAGCGGCTCGCCCGAGCAGTGGAAGCCGGCGAGGGTGCGCGTTCAGCCGGATGAATGGGGCGCTGTCAGGGCCCCTCTCGTGGAGGATAAAAATCATGCTTTTTCCCTCATTACACATCCCATGCGAGCTTGTAATGATAAAACCTCATCCAAATCACACATTGCAGCTCAATATTCAGTGAGGACAGGGCCTTTTTAAGTCGAAATGTGCAAAAAAGCATCCTATCGCTCTGAAACGGCTGTTTTGCTCTCCACCACATTTACTGTCAGACTGGCCGAATTAGACCGATTCTGCCTCTTTCTTGCCTCTACATGTGAAGAACAGGGTGCTTGTGAGCATATTGTGCAGTTTCCAGCAGGTAGCTGGCTTGGAACGGGACCGGTGGGGCAGAGCAATCCTAGCGGCTCGCCCGAGCAGTGGAAGCCGGCGAGGGTGCGCGTTCAGCCGGATGAATGGGGCGCTGTCAGGGCCCCTCTCGTGGAGGATAAAAATCATGCTTTTTCCCTCATTACACATCCCATGCGAGCTTGTAATGATAAAACCTGATCCAAATCACACATTGCAGCTCAATATTCAGTGAGGACAGGGCCTTTTTAAGTCGAAATGTGCAAAAAAGCATCCTATCGCTCTGAAACGGCTGTTTTGCTCTCCACCACATTTACTGTCAGACTGGCCGAATTAGACCGATTCTGCCTCTTTCTTGCCTCTACATGTGAAGAACAGGGTGCTTGTGAGCATATTGTGCAGTTTCCAGCAGGTAGCTGGCTTGGAACGGGACCGGTGGGGCAGAGCAATCCTAGCGGCTCGCCCGAGCAGTGGAAGCCGGCGAGGGTGCGCGTTCAGCCGGATGAATGGGGCGCTGTCAGGGCCCCTCTCGTGGAGGATAAAAATCATGCTTTTTCCCTCATTACACATCCCATGCGAGCTTGTAATGATAAAACCTCATCCAAATCACACATTGCAGCTCAATATTCAGTGAGGACAGGGCCTTTTTAAGTCGAAATGTGCAAAAAAGCATCCTATCGCTCTGAAACGGCTGTTTTGCTCTCCACCACATTTACTGTCAGACTGGCCGAATTAGACCGATTCTGCCTCTTTCTTGCCTCTACATGTGAAGAACAGGGTGCTTGTGAGCATATTGTGCAGTTTCCAGCAGGTAGCTGGCTTGGAACGGGACCGGTGGGGCAGAGCAATCCTAGCGGCTCGCCCGAGCAGTGGAAGCCGGCGAGGGTGCGCGTTCAGCCGGATGAATGGGGCGCTGTCAGGGCCCCTCTCGTGGAGGATAAAAATCATGCTTTTTCCCTCATTACACATCCCATGCGAGCTTGTAATGATAAAACCTCATCCAAATCACACATTGCAGCTCAATATTCAGTGAGGACAGGGCCTTTTTAAGTCGAAATGTGCAAAAAAGCATCCTATCGCTCTGAAACGGCTGTTTTGCTCTCCACCACATTTACTGTCAGACTGGCCGAATTAGACCGATTCTGCCTCTTTCTTGCCTCTACATGTGAAGAACAGGGTGCTTGTGAGCATATTGTGCAGTTTCCAGCAGGTAGCTGGCTTGGAACGGGACCGGTGGGGCAGAGCAATCCTAGCGGCTCGCCCGAGCAGTGGAAGCCGGCGAGGGTGCGCGTTCAGCCGGATGAATGGGGCGCTGTCAGGGCCCCTCTCGTGGAGGATAAAAATCATGCTTTTTCCCTCATTACACATCCCATGCGAGCTTGTAATGATAAAACCTCATCCAAATCACACATTGCAGCTCAATATTCAGTGAGGACAGGGCCTTTTTAAGTCGAAATGTGCAAAAAAGCATCCTATCGCTCTGAAACGGCTGTTTTGCTCTCCACCACATTTACTGTCAGACTGGCCGAATTAGACCGATTCTGCCTCTTTCTTGCCTCTACATGTGAAGAACAGGGTGCTTGTGAGCATATTGTGCAGTTTCAAGCAGGTAGCTGGCTTGGAACGGGACCGGTGGGGCAGAGCAATCCTAGCGGCTCGCCCGAGCAGTGGAAGCCGGCGAGGGTGCGCGTTCAGCCGGATGAATGGGGCGCTGTCAGGGCCCCTCTCGTGGAGGATAAAAATCATGCTTTTTCCCTCATTACACATCCCATGCGAGCTTGTAATGATAAAACCTCATCCAAATCACACATTGCAGCTCAATATTCAGTGAGGACAGGGCCTTTTTAAGTCGAAATGTGCAAAAAAGCATCCTATCGCTCTGAAACGGCTGTTTTGCTCTCCACCACATTTACTGTCAGACTGGCCGAATTAGACCGATTCTGCCTCTTTCTTGCCTCTACATGTGAAGAACAGGGTGCTTGTGAGCATATTGTGCAGTTTCCAGCAGGTAGCTGGCTTGGAACGGGACCGGTGGGGCAGAGCAATCCTAGCGGCTCGCCCGAGCAGTGGAAGCCGGCGAGGTTGCGCGTTCAGCCGGATGAATGGGGCGCTGTCAGGGCCCCTCTCGTGGAGGATAAAAATCATGCTTTTTCCCTCATTACACATCCCATGCGAGCTTGTAATGATAAAACCTCATCCAAATCACACATTGCAGCTCAATATTCAGTGAGGACAGGGCCTTTTTAAGTCGAAATGTGCAAAAAAGCATCCTATCGCTCTGAAACGGCTGTTTTGCTCTCCACCACATTTACTGTCAGACTGGCCGAATTAGACCGATTCTGCCTCTTTCTTGCCTCTACATGTGAAGAACAGGGTGCTTGTGAGCATATTGTGCAGTTTCCAGCAGGTAGCTGGCTTGGAACGGGACCGGTGGGGCAGAGCAATCCTAGCGGCTCGCCCGAGCAGTGGAAGCCGGCGAGGGTGCGCGTTCAGCCGGATGAATGGGGCGCTGTCAGGGCCCCTCTCGTGGAGGATAAAAATCATGCTTTTTCCCTCATTACACATCCCATGCGAGCTTGTAATGATAAAACCTCATCCAAATCACACATTGCAGCTCAATATTCAGTGAGGACAGGGCCTTTTTAAGTCGAAATGTGCAAAAAAGCATCCTATCGCTCTGAAACGGCTGTTTTGCTCTCCACCACATTTACTGTCAGACTGGCCGAATTAGACCGATTCTGCCTCTTTCTTGCCTCTACATGTGAAGAACAGGGTGCTTGTGAGCATATTGTGCAGTTTCAAGCAGGTAGCTGCCTTGGAACGGGACCGGTGGGGCAGAGCAATCCTAGCGGCTCGCCCGAGCAGTGGAAGCCGGCGAGGGTGCGCGTTCAGCCGGATGAATGGGGCGCTGTCAGGGCCCCTCTCGTGGAGGATAAAAATCATGCTTTTTCCCTCATTACACATCCCATGCGAGCTTGTAATGATAAAACCTGATCTAAATCACACATTGCAGCTCAATATTCAGTGAGGACAGGGCCTTTTTAAGTCGAAATGTGCAAAAAAGCATCCTATCGCTCTGAAACGGCTGTTTTGCTCTCCACCACATTTACTGTCAGACTGGCCGAATTAGACCGATTCTGCCTCTTTCTTGCCTCTACATGTGAAGAACAGGGTGCTTGTGAGCATATTGTGCAGTTTCAAGCAGGTAGCTGGCTTGGAACGGGACCGGTGGGGTAGAGCAATCCTAGCGGCTCGCCCGAGCAGTGGAAGCCGGCGAGGGTGCGCGTTCAGCCGGATGAATGGGGCGCTGTCAGGGCCCCTCTCGTGGAGGATAAAAATCATGCTTTTTCCCTCATTACACATCCCATGCGAGCTTGTAATGATAAAACCTCATCCAAATCACACATTGCAGCTCAATATTCAGTGAGGACAGGGCCTTTTTAAGTCGAAATGTGCAAAACAGCATCCTATCGCTCTGAAACGGCTGTTTTGCTCTCCACCACATTTACTGTGAGACTGGCCGAATTAGACCGATTCTGCCTCTTTCTTGCCTCTACATGTGAAGAACAGGGTGCTTGTGAGCATATTGTGCAGTTTCAAGCAGGTAGCTGGCTTGGAACGGGACCGGTGGGGCAGAGCAATCCTAGCGGCTCGCCCGAGCAGTGGAAGCCGGCGAGGGTGCGCGTTCAGCCGGATGAATGGGGCGCTGTCAGGGCCCCTCTCGTGGAGGATAAAAATCATGCTTTTTCCCTCATTACACATCCCATGCGAGCTTGTAATGATAAAACCTCATCCAAATCACACATTGCAGCTCAATATTCAGTGAGGACAGGGCCTTTTTAAGTCGAAATGTGCAAAAAAGCATCCTATCGCTCTGAAACGGCTGTTTTGCTCTCCACCACATTTACTGTGAGACTGGCCGAATTAGACCGATTCTGCCTCTTTCTTGCCTCTACATGTGAAGAACAGGGTGCTTGTGAGCATATTGTGCAGTTTCAAGCAGGTAGCTGGCTTGGAACGGGACCGGTGGGGCAGAGCAATCCTAGCGGCTCGCCCGAGCAGTGGAAGCCGGCGAGGGTGCGCGTTCAGCCGGATGAATGGGGCGCTGTCAGGGCCCCTTTCGTGGAGGATAAAAATCATGCTTTTTCCCTCATTACACATCCCATGCGAGCTTGTAATGATAAAACCTGATCCAAATCACACATTGCAGCTCAATATTCAGTGAGGACAGGGCCTTTTTAAGTCGAAATGTGCAAAACAGCATCCTATCGCTCTGAAACGGCTGTTTTGCTCTCCACCACATTTACTGTCAGACTGGCCGAATTAGACCGATTCTGCCTCTTTCTTGCCTCTACATGTGAAGAACAGGGTGCTTGTGAGCATATTGTGCAGTTTCAAGCAGGTAGCTGGCTTGGAACGGGACCGGTGGGGCAGAGCAATCCTAGCGGCTCGCCCGAGCAGTGGAAGCCGGCGAGGGTGCGCGTTCAGCCGGATGAATGGGGCGCTGTCAGGGCCCCTCTCGTGGAGGATAAAAATCATGCTTTTTCCCTCATTACACATCCCATGCGAGCTTGTAATGATAAAACCTCATCCAAATCACACATTGCAGCTCAATATTCAGTGAGGACAGGGCCTTTTTAAGTCGAAATGTGCAAAAAAGCATCCTATCGCTCTGAAACGGCTGTTTTGCTCTCCACCACATTTACTGTCAGACTGGCCGAATTAGACCGATTCTGCCTCTTTCTTGCCTCTACATGTGAAGAACAGGGTGCTTGTGAGCATATTGTGCAGTTTCAAGCAGGTAGCTGGCTTGGAACGGGACCGGTGGGGCAGAGCAATCCTAGCGGCTCGCCCGAGCAGTGGAAGCCGGCGAGGGTGCGCGTTCAGCCGGATGAATGGGGCGCTGTCAGGGCCCCTCTCGTGGAGGATAAAAATCATGCTTTTTCCCTCATTACACATCCCATGCGAGCTTGTAATGATAAAACCTCATCCAAATCACACATTGCAGCTCAATATTCAGTGAGGACAGGGCCTTTTTAAGTCGAAATGTGCAAAAAAGCATCCTATCGCTCTGAAACGGCTGTTTTGCTCTCCACCACATTTACTGTCAGACTGGCCGAATTAGACCGATTCTGCCTCTTTCTTGCCTCTACATGTGAAGAACAGGGTGCTTGTGAGCATATTGTGCAGTTTCCAGCAGGTAGCTGGCTTGGAACGGGACCGGTGGGGCAGAGCAATCCTAGCGGCTCGCCCGAGCAGTGGAAGCCGGCGAGGTTGCGCGTTCAGCCGGATGAATGGGGCGCTGTCAGGGCCCCTCTCGTGGAGGATAAAAATCATGCTTTTTCCCTCATTACACATCCCATGCGAGCTTGTAATGATAAAACCTCATCCAAATCACACATTGCAGCTCAATATTCAGTGAGGACAGGGCCTTTTTAAGTCGAAATGTGCAAAAAAGCATCCTATCGCTCTGAAACGGCTGTTTTGCTCTCCACCACATTTACTGTCAGACTGGCCGAATTAGACCGATTCTGCCTCTTTCTTGCCTCTACATGTGAAGAACAGGGTGCTTGTGAGCATATTGTGCAGTTTCCAGCAGGTAGCTGGCTTGGAACGGGACCGGTGGGGCAGAGCAATCCTAGCGGCTCGCCCGAGCAGTGGAAGCCGGCGAGGGTGCGCGTTCAGCCGGATGAATGGGGCGCTGTCAGGGCCCCTCTCGTGGAGGATAAAAATCATGCTTTTTCCCTCATTACACATCCCATGCGAGCTTGTAATGATAAAACCTCATCCAAATCACACATTGCAGCTCAATATTCAGTGAGGACAGGGCCTTTTTAAGTCGAAATGTGCAAAAAAGCATCCTATCGCTCTGAAACGGCTGTTTTGCTCTCCACCACATTTACTGTCAGACTGGCCGAATTAGACCGATTCTGCCTCTTTCTTGCCTCTACATGTGAAGAACAGGGTGCTTGTGAGCATATTGTGCAGTTTCAAGCAGGTAGCTGCCTTGGAACGGGACCGGTGGGGCAGAGCAATCCTAGCGGCTCGCCCGAGCAGTGGAAGCCGGCGAGGGTGCGCGTTCAGCCGGATGAATGGGGCGCTGTCAGGGCCCCTCTCGTGGAGGATAAAAATCATGCTTTTTCCCTCATTACACATCCCATGCGAGCTTGTAATGATAAAACCTGATCTAAATCACACATTGCAGCTCAATATTCAGTGAGGACAGGGCCTTTTTAAGTCGAAATGTGCAAAAAAGCATCCTATCGCTCTGAAACGGCTGTTTTGCTCTCCACCACATTTACTGTCAGACTGGCCGAATTAGACCGATTCTGCCTCTTTCTTGCCTCTACATGTGAAGAACAGGGTGCTTGTGAGCATATTGTGCAGTTTCAAGCAGGTAGCTGGCTTGGAACGGGACCGGTGGGGTAGAGCAATCCTAGCGGCTCGCCCGAGCAGTGGAAGCCGGCGAGGGTGCGCGTTCAGCCGGATGAATGGGGCGCTGTCAGGGCCCCTCTCGTGGAGGATAAAAATCATGCTTTTTCCCTCATTACACATCCCATGCGAGCTTGTAATGATAAAACCTCATCCAAATCACACATTGCAGCTCAATATTCAGTGAGGACAGGGCCTTTTTAAGTCGAAATGTGCAAAACAGCATCCTATCGCTCTGAAACGGCTGTTTTGCTCTCCACCACATTTACTGTGAGACTGGCCGAATTAGACCGATTCTGCCTCTTTCTTGCCTCTACATGTGAAGAACAGGGTGCTTGTGAGCATATTGTGCAGTTTCAAGCAGGTAGCTGGCTTGGAACGGGACCGGTGGGGCAGAGCAATCCTAGCGGCTCGCCCGAGCAGTGGAAGCCGGCGAGGGTGCGCGTTCAGCCGGATGAATGGGGCGCTGTCAGGGCCCCTCTCGTGGAGGATAAAAATCATGCTTTTTCCCTCATTACACATCCCATGCGAGCTTGTAATGATAAAACCTCATCCAAATCACACATTGCAGCTCAATATTCAGTGAGGACAGGGCCTTTTTAAGTCGAAATGTGCAAAAAAGCATCCTATCGCTCTGAAACGGCTGTTTTGCTCTCCACCACATTTACTGTGAGACTGGCCGAATTAGACCGATTCTGCCTCTTTCTTGCCTCTACATGTGAAGAACAGGGTGCTTGTGAGCATATTGTGCAGTTTCAAGCAGGTAGCTGGCTTGGAACGGGACCGGTGGGGCAGAGCAATCCTAGCGGCTCGCCCGAGCAGTGGAAGCCGGCGAGGGTGCGCGTTCAGCCGGATGAATGGGGCGCTGTCAGGGCCCCTTTCGTGGAGGATAAAAATCATGCTTTTTCCCTCATTACACATCCCATGCGAGCTTGTAATGATAAAACCTGATCCAAATCACACATTGCAGCTCAATATTCAGTGAGGACAGGGCCTTTTTAAGTCGAAATGTGCAAAACAGCATCCTATCGCTCTGAAACGGCTGTTTTGCTCTCCACCACATTTACTGTCAGACTGGCCGAATTAGACCGATTCTGCCTCTTTCTTGCCTCTACATGTGAAGAACAGGGTGCTTGTGAGCATATTGTGCAGTTTCAAGCAGGTAGCTGGCTTGGAACGGGACCGGTGGGGCAGAGCAATCCTAGCGGCTCGCCCGAGCAGTGGAAGCCGGCGAGGGTGCGCGTTCAGCCGAATGAATGGGGCGCTGTCAGGGCCCCTCTCGTGGAGGATAAAAATCATGCTTTTTCCCTCATTACACATCCCATGCGAGCTTGTAATGATAAAACCTGATCCAAATCACACATTGCAGCTCAATATTCAGTGAGGACAGGTCATTTTTAAGTCGAAATGTGCAAAACAGCATCCTATCGCTCTGAAACGGCTGTTTTGCTCTCCACCACATTTACTGTCAGACTGGCCGAATTAGACCGATTCTGCCTCTTTCTTGCCTCTACATGTGAAGAACAGGGTGCTTGTGAGCATATTGTGCAGTTTCCAGCAGGTAGCTGGCTTGGAACGGGACCGGTGGGGCAGAGCAATCCTAGCGGCTCGCCCGAGCAGTGGAAGCCGGCGAGGGTGCGCGTTCAGCCGGATGAATGGGGCGCTGTCAGGGCCCCTCTCGTGGAGGATAAAAATCATGCTTTTTCCCTCATTACACATCCCATGCGAGCTTGTAATGATAAAACCTCATCCAAATCACACATTGCAGCTCAATATTCAGTGAGGACAGGGCCTTTTTAAGTCGAAATGTGCAAAAAAGCATCCTATCGCTCTGAAACGGCTGTTTTGCTCTCCACCACATTTACTGTCAGACTGGCCGAATTAGACCGATTCTGCCTCTTTCTTGCCTCTACATGTGAAGAACAGGGTGCTTGTGAGCATATTGTGCAGTTTCAAGCAGGTAGCTGCCTTGGAACGGGACCGGTGGGGCAGAGCAATCCTAGCGGCTCGCCCGAGCAGTGGAAGCCGGCGAGGGTGCGCGTTCAGCCGGATGAATGGGGCGCTGTCAGGGCCCCTCTCGTGGAGGATAAAAATCATGCTTTTTCCCTCATTACACATCCCATGCGAGCTTGTAATGATAAAACCTGATCTAAATCACACATTGCAGCTCAATATTCAGTGAGGACAGGGCCTTTTTAAGTCGAAATGTGCAAAAAAGCATCCTATCGCTCTGAAACGGCTGTTTTGCTCTCCACCACATTTACTGTCAGACTGGCCGAATTAGACCGATTCTGCCTCTTTCTTGCCTCTACATGTGAAGAACAGGGTGCTTGTGAGCATATTGTGCAGTTTCAAGCAGGTAGCTGGCTTGGAACGGGACCGGTGGGGCAGAGCAATCCTAGCGGCTCGCCCGAGCAGTGGAAGCCGGCGAGGGTGCGCGTTCAGCCGGATGAATGGGGCGCTGTCAGGGCCCCTCTCGTGGAGGATAAAAATCATGCTTTTTCCCTCATTACACATCCCATGCGAGCTTGTAATGATAAAACCTCATCCAAATCACACATTGCAGCTCAATATTCAGTGAGGACAGGGCCTTTTTAAGTCGAAATGTGCAAAACAGCATCCTATCGCTCTGAAACGGCTGTTTTGCTCTCCACCACATTTACTGTCAGACTGGCCGAATTAGACCGATTCTGCCTCTTTCTTGCCTCTACATGTGAAGAACAGGGTGCTTGTGAGCATATTGTGCAGTTTCAAGCAGGTAGCTGGCTTGGAACGGGACCGGTGGGGCAGAGCAATCCTAGCGGCTCGCCCGAGCAGTGGAAGCCGGCGAGGGTGCGCGTTCAGCCGGATGAATGGGGCGCTGTCAGGGCCCCTCTCGTGGAGGATAAAAATCATGCTTTTTCCCTCATTACACATCCCATGCGAGCTTGTATTGATAAAACCTGATCCAAATCACACATTGCAGCTCAATATTCAGTGAGGACAGGTCATTTTTAAGTCGAAATGTTCAAAACAGCATCCTATCGCTCTGAAACGGCTGTTTTGCTCTCCACCACATTTACTGTCAGACTGGCCGAATTAGACCGATTCTGCCTCTTTCTTGCCTCTACATGTGAAGAACAGGGTGCTTGTGAGCATATTGTGCAGTTTCAAGCAGGTAGCTGGCTTGGAACGGGACCGGTGGGGCAGAGCAATCCTAGCGGCTCGCCCGAGCAGTGGAAGCCGGCGAGGGTGCGCGTTCAGCCGGATGAATGGGGCGCTGTCAGGGCCCCTCTCGTGGAGGATAAAAATCATGCTTTTTCCCTCATTACACATCCCATGCGAGCTTGTAATGATAAAACCTCATCCAAATCACACATTGCAGCTCAATATTCAGTGAGGACAGGGCCTTTTAAAGTCGAAATGTGCAAAAAAGCATCCTATCGCTCTGAAACGGCTGTTTTGCTCTCCACCACATTTACTGTCAGACTGGCCGAATTAGACCGATTCTGCCTCTTTCTTGCCTCTACATGTGAAGAACAGGGTGCTTGTGAGCATATTGTGCAGTTTCCAGCAGGTAGCTGGCTTGGAACGGGACCGGTGGGGCAGAGCAATCCTAGCGGCTCGCCCGAGCAGTGGAAGCCGGCGAGGGTGCGCGTTCAGCCGGATGAATGGGGCGCTGTCAGGGCCCCTCTCGTGGAGGATAAAAATCATGCTTTTTCCCTCATTACACATCCCATGCGAGCTTGTAATGATAAAACCTCATCCAAATCACACATTGCAGCTCAATATTCAGTGAGGACAGGGCCTTTTTAAGTCGAAATGTGCAAAAAAGCATCCTATCGCTCTGAAACGGCTGTTTTGCTCTCCACCACATTTACTGTCAGACTGGCCGAATTAGACCGATTCTGCCTCTTTCTTGCCTCTACATGTGAAGAACAGGGTGCTTGTGAGCATATTGTGCAGTTTCAAGCAGGTAGCTGCCTTGGAACGGGACCGGTGGGGCAGAGCAATCCTAGCGGCTCGCCCGAGCAGTGGAAGCCGGCGAGGGTGCGCGTTCAGCCGGATGAATGGGGCGCTGTCAGGGCCCCTCTCGTGGAGGATAAAAATCATGCTTTTTCCCTCATTACACATCCCATGCGAGCTTGTAATGATAAAACCTGATCTAAATCACACATTGCAGCTCAATATTCAGTGAGGACAGGGCCTTTTTAAGTCGAAATGTGCAAAAAAGCTTCCTATCGCTCTGAAACGGCTGTGTTGCTCTCCACCACATTTACTGTCAGACTGGCCGAATTAGACCGATTCTGCCTCTTTCTTGCCTCTACATGTGAAGAACAGGGTGCTTGTGAGCATATTGTGCAGTTTCAAGCAGGTAGCTGGCTTGGAACGGGACCGGTGGGGCAGAGCAATCCTAGCGGCTCGCCCGAGCAGTGGAAGCCGGCGAGGGTGCGCGTTCAGCCGGATGAATGGGGCGCTGTCAGGGCCCCTCTCGTGGAGGATAAAAATCATGCTTTTTCCCTCATTACACATCCCATGCGAGCTTGTAATGATAAAACCTCATCCAAATCACACATTGCAGCTCAATATTCAGTGAGGACAGGGCCTTTTTAAGTCGAAATGTGCAAAACAGCATCCTATCGCTCTGAAACGGCTGTTTTGCTCTCCACCACATTTACTGTGAGACTGGCCGAATTAGACCGATTCTGCCTCTTTCTTGCCTCTACATGTGAAGAACAGGGTGCTTGTGAGCATATTGTGCAGTTTCAAGCAGGTAGCTGGCTTGGAACGGGACCGGTGGGGCAGAGCAATCCTAGCGGCTCGCCCGAGCAGTGGAAGCCGGCGAGGGTGCGCGTTCAGCCGGATGAATGGGGCGCTGTCAGGGCCCCTCTCGTGGAGGATAAAAATCATGCTTTTTCCCTCATTACACATCCCATGCGAGCTTGTAATGATAAAACCTCATCCAAATCACACATTGCAGCTCAATATTCAGTGAGGACAGGGCCTTTTTAAGTCGAAATGTGCAAAAAAGCATCCTATCGCTCTGAAACGGCTGTTTTGCTCTCCACCACATTTACTGTGAGACTGGCCGAATTAGACCGATTCTGCCTCTTTCTTGCCTCTACATGTGAAGAACAGGGTGCTTGTGAGCATATTGTGCAGTTTCAAGCAGGTAGCTGGCTTGGAACGGGACCGGTGGGGCAGAGCAATCCTAGCGGCTCGCCCGAGCAGTGGAAGCCGGCGAGGGTGCGCGTTCAGCCGGATGAATGGGGCGCTGTCAGGGCCCCTCTCGTGGAGGATAAAAATCATGCTTTTTCCCTCATTACACATCCCATGCGAGCTTGTAATGATAAAACCTGATCCAAATCACACATTGCAGCTCAATATTCAGTGAGGACAGGGCCTTTTTAAGTCGAAATGTGCAAAACAGCATCCTATCGCTCTGAAACGGCTGTTTTGCTCTCCACCACATTTACTGTCAGACTGGCCGAATTAGACCGATTCTGCCTCTTTCTTGCCTCTACATGTGAAGAACAGGGTGCTTGTGAGCATATTGTGCAGTTTCCAGCAGGTAGCTGGCTTGGAACGGGACCGGTGGGGCAGAGCAATCCTAGCGGCTCGCCCGAGCAGTGGAAGCCGGCGAGGGTGCGCGTTCAGCCGGATGAATGGGGCGCTGTCAGGGCCCCTCTCGTGGAGGATAAAAATCATGCTTTTTCCCTCATTACACATCCCATGCGAGCTTGTAATGATAAAACCTCATCCAAATCACACATTGCAGCTCAATATTCAGTGAGGACAGGGCCTTTTAAAGTCGAAATGTGCAAAAAAGCATCCTATCGCTCTGAAACGGCTGTTTTGCTCTCCACCACATTTACTGTCAGACTGGCCGAATTAGACCGATTCTGCCTCTTTCTTGCCTCTACATGTGAAGAACAGGGTGCTTGTGAGCATATTGTGCAGTTTCCAGCAGGTAGCTGGCTTGGAACGGGACCGGTGGGGCAGAGCAATCCTAGCGGCTCGCCCGAGCAGTGGAAGCCGGCGAGGGTGCGCGTTCAGCCGGATGAATGGGGCGCTGTCAGGGCCCCTCTCGTGGAGGATAAAAATCATGCTTTTTCCCTCATTACACATCCCATGCGAGCTTGTAATGATAAAACCTCATCCAAATCACACATTGCAGCTCAATATTCAGTGAGGACAGGGCCTTTTAAAGTCGAAATGTGCAAAAAAGCATCCTATCGCTCTGAAACGGCTGTTTTGCTCTCCACCACATTTACTGTCAGACTGGCCGAATTAGACCGATTCTGCCTCTTTCTTGCCTCTACATGTGAAGAACAGGGTGCTTGTGAGCATATTGTGCAGTTTCAAGCAGGTAGCTGCCTTGGAACGGGACCGGTGGGGCAGAGCAATCCTAGCGGCTCGCCCGAGCAGTGGAAGCCGGCGAGGGTGCGCGTTCAGCCGGATGAATGGGGCGCTGTCAGGGCCCCTCTCGTGGAGGATAAAAATCATGCTTTTTCCCTCATTACACATCCCATGCGAGCTTGTAATGATAAAACCTGATCTAAATCACACATTGCAGCTCAATATTCAGTGAGGACAGGGCCTTTTTAAGTCGAAATGTGCAAAAAAGCTTCCTATCGCTCTGAAACGGCTGTTTTACTCTCCACCACATTTACTGTCAGACTGGCCGAATTAGACCGATTCTGCCTCTTTCTTGCCTCTACATGTGAAGAACAGGGTGCTTGTGAGCATATTGTGCAGTTTCAAGCAGGTAGCTGGCTTGGAACGGGACCGGTGGGGCAGAGCAATCCTAGCGGCTCGCCCGAGCAGTGGAAGCCGGTGAGGGTGCGCGTTCAGCCGGATGAATGGGGCGCTGTCAGGGCCCCTCTCGTGGAGGATAAAAATCATGCTTTTTCCCTCATTACACATCCCATGCGAGCTTGTAATGATAAAACCTGATCCAAATCACACATTGCAGCTCAATATTCAGTGAGGACAGGGCCTTTTTAAGTCGAAATGTGCAAAACAGCATCCTATCGCTCTGAAACGGCTGTTTTGCTCTCCACCACATTTACTGTGAGACTGGCCGAATTAGACCGATTCTGCCTCTTTCTTGCCTCTACATGTGAAGAACAGGGTGCTTGTGAGCATATTGTGCAGTTTCAAGCAGGTAGCTGGCTTGGAACGGGACCGGTGGGGCAGAGCAATCCTAGCGGCTCGCCCGAGCAGTGGAAGCCGGCGAGGGTGCGCGTTCAGCCGGATGAATGGGGCGCTGTCAGGGCCCCTCTCGTGGAGGATAAAAATCATGCTTTTTCCCTCATTACACATCCCATGCGAGCTTGTAATGATAAAACCTCATCCAAATCACACATTGCAGCTCAATATTCAGTGAGGACAGGGCCTTTTTAAGTCGAAATGTGCAAAAAAGCATCCTATCGCTCTGAAACGGCTGTTTTGCTCTCCACCACATTTACTGTCAGACTGGCCGAATTAGACCGATTCTGCCTCTTTCTTGCCTCTACATGTGAAGAACAGGGTGCTTGTGAGCATATTGTGCAGTTTCAAGCAGGTAGCTGGCTTGGAACGGGACCGGTGGGGCAGAGCAATCCTAGCGGCTCGCCCGAGCAGTGGAAGCCGGCGAGGGTGCGCGTTCAGCCGGATGAATGGGGCGCTGTCAGGGCCCCTCTCGTGGAGGATAAAAATCATGCTTTTTCCCTCATTACACATCCCATGCGAGCTTGTAATGATAAAACCTGATCCAAATCACACATTGCAGCTCAATATTCAGTGAGGACAGGGCCTTTTTAAGTCGAAATGTGCAAAACAGCATCCTATCGCTCTGAAACGGCTGTTTTGCTCTCCACCACATTTACTGTGAGACTGGCCGAATTAGACCGATTCTGCCTCTTTCTTGCCTCTACATGTGAAGAACAGGGTGCTTGTGAGCATATTGTGCAGTTTCAAGCAGGTAGCTGGCTTGGAACGGGACCGGTGGGGCAGAGCAATCCTAGCGGCTCGCCCGAGCAGTGGAAGCCGGCGAGGGTGCGCGTTCAGCCGGATGAATGGGGCGCTGTCAGGGCCCCTCTCGTGGAGGATAAAAATCATGCTTTTTCCCTCATTACACATCCCATGCGAGCTTGTAATGATAAAACCTGATCCAAATCACACATTGCAGCTCAATATTCAGTGAGGACAGGGCCTTTTTAAGTCGAAATGTGCAAAACAGCATCCTATCGCTCTGAAACGGCTGTTTTGCTCTCCACCACATTTACTGTCAGACTGGCCGAATTAGACCGATTCTGCCTCTTTCTTGCCTCTACATGTGAAGAACAGGGTGTTTGTGAGCATATTGTGCAGTTTCAAGCAGGTAGCTGGCTTGGAACGGGACCGGTGGGGCAGAGCAATCCTAGCGGCTCGCCCGAGCAGTGGAAGCCGGCGAGGGTGCGCGTTCAGCCGGATGAATGGGGCGCTGTCAGGGCCCCTCTCGTGGAGGATAAAAATCATGCTTTTTCCCTCATTACACATCCCATGCGAGCTTGTAATGATAAAACCTCATCCAAATCACACATTGCAGCTCAATATTCAGTGAGGACAGGGCCTTTTAAAGTCGAAATGTGCAAAAAAGCATCCTATCGCTCTGAAACGGCTGTTTTGCTCTCCACCACATTTACTGTCAGACTGGCCGAATTAGACCGATTCTGCCTCTTTCTTGCCTCTACATGTGAAGAACAGGGTGCTTGTGAGCATATTGTGCAGTTTCCAGCAGGTAGCTGGCTTGGAACGGGACCGGTGGGGCAGAGCAATCCTAGCGGCTCGCCCGAGCAGTGGAAGCCGGCGAGGGTGCGCGTTCAGCCGGATGAATGGGGCGCTGTCAGGGCCCCTCTCGTGGAGGATAAAAATCATGCTTTTTCCCTCATTACACATCCCATGCGAGCTTGTAATGATAAAACCTCATCCAAATCACACATTGCAGCTCAATATTCAGTGAGGACAGGGCCTTTTAAAGTCGAAATGTGCAAAAAAGCATCCTATCGCTCTGAAACGGCTGTTTTGCTCTCCACCACATTTACTGTCAGACTGGCCGAATTAGACCGATTCTGCCTCTTTCTTGCCTCTACATGTGAAGAACAGGGTGCTTGTGAGCATATTGTGCAGTTTCAAGCAGGTAGCTGCCTTGGAACGGGACCGGTGGGGCAGAGCAATCCTAGCGGCTCGCCCGAGCAGTGGAAGCCGGCGAGGGTGCGCGTTCAGCCGGATGAATGGGGCGCTGTCAGGGCCCCTCTCGTGGAGGATAAAAATCATGCTTTTTCCCTCATTACACATCCCATGCGAGCTTGTAATGATAAAACCTGATCTAAATCACACATTGCAGCTCAATATTCAGTGAGGACAGGGCCTTTTTAAGTCGAAATGTGCAAAAAAGCTTCCTATCGCTCTGAAACGGCTGTTTTGCTCTCCACCACATTTACTGTCAGACTGGCCGAATTAGACCGATTCTGCCTCTTTCTTGCCTCTACATGTGAAGAACAGGGTGCTTGTGAGCATATTGTGCAGTTTCAAGCAGGTAGCTGGCTTGGAACGGGACCGGTGGGGCAGAGCAATCCTAGCGGCTCGCCCGAGCAGTGGAAGCCGGTGAGGGTGCGCGTTCAGCCGGATGAATGGGGCGCTGTCAGGGCCCCTCTCGTGGAGGATAAAAATCATGCTTTTTCCCTCATTACACATCCCATGCGAGCTTGTAATGATAAAACCTGATCCAAATCACACATTGCAGCTCAATATTCAGTGAGGACAGGGCCTTTTTAAGTCGAAATGTGCAAAACAGCATCCTATCGCTCTGAAACGGCTGTTTTGCTCTCCACCACATTTACTGTGAGACTGGCCGAATTAGACCGATTCTGCCTCTTTCTTGCCTCTACATGTGAAGAACAGGGTGCTTGTGAGCATATTGTGCAGTTTCAAGCAGGTAGCTGGCTTGGAACGGGACCGGTGGGGCAGAGCAATCCTAGCGGCTCGCCCGAGCAGTGGAAGCCGGCGAGGGTGCGCGTTCAGCCGGATGAATGGGGCGCTGTCAGGGCCCCTCTCGTGGAGGATAAAAATCATGCTTTTTCCCTCATTACACATCCCATGCGAGCTTGTAATGATAAAACCTCATCCAAATCACACATTGCAGCTCAATATTCAGTGAGGACAGGGCCTTTTTAAGTCGAAATGTGCAAAAAAGCATCCTATCGCTCTGAAACGGCTGTTTTGCTCTCCACCACATTTACTGTCAGACTGGCCGAATTAGACCGATTCTGCCTCTTTCTTGCCTCTACATGTGAAGAACAGGGTGCTTGTGAGCATATTGTGCAGTTTCAAGCAGGTAGCTGGCTTGGAACGGGACCGGTGGGGCAGAGCAATCCTAGCGGCTCGCCCGAGCAGTGGAAGCCGGCGAGGGTGCGCGTTCAGCCGGATGAATGGGGCGCTGTCAGGGCCCCTCTCGTGGAGGATAAAAATCATGCTTTTTCCCTCATTACACATCCCATGCGAGCTTGTAATGATAAAACCTCATCCAAATCACACATTGCAGCTCAATATTCAGTGAGGACAGGGCCTTTTAAAGTCGAAATGTGCAAAAAAGCATCCTATCGCTCTGAAACGGCTGTTTTGCTCTCCACCACATTTACTGTCAGACTGGCCGAATTAGACCGATTCTGCCTCTTTCTTGCCTCTACATGTGAAGAACAGGGTGCTTGTGAGCATATTGTGCAGTTTCCAGCAGGTAGCTGGCTTGGAACGGGACCGGTGGGGCAGAGCAATCCTAGCGGCTCGCCCGAGCAGTGGAAGCCGGCGAGGGTGCGCGTTCAGCCGGATGAATGGGGCGCTGTCAGGGCCCCTCTCGTGGAGGATAAAAATCATGCTTTTTCCCTCATTACACATCCCATGCGAGCTTGTAATGATAAAACCTCATCCAAATCACACATTGCAGCTCAATATTCAGTGAGGACAGGGCCTTTTAAAGTCGAAATGTGCAAAAAAGCATCCTATCGCTCTGAAACGGCTGTTTTGCTCTCCACCACATTTACTGTCAGACTGGCCGAATTAGACCGATTCTGCCTCTTTCTTGCCTCTACATGTGAAGAACAGGGTGCTTGTGAGCATATTGTGCAGTTTCCAGCAGGTAGCTGGCTTGGAACGGGACCGGTGGGGCAGAGCAATCCTAGCGGCTCGCCCGAGCAGTGGAAGCCGGCGAGGGTGCGCGTTCAGCCGGATGAATGGGGCGCTGTCAGGGCCCCTCTCGTGGAGGATAAAAATCATGCTTTTTCCCTCATTACACATCCCATGCGAGCTTGTAATGATAAAACCTCATCCAAATCACACATTGCAGCTCAATATTCAGTGAGGACAGGGCCTTTTAAAGTCGAAATGTGCAAAAAAGCATCCTATCGCTCTGAAACGGCTGTTTTGCTCTCCACCACATTTACTGTCAGACTGGCCGAATTAGACCGATTCTGCCTCTTTCTTGCCTCTACATGTGAAGAACAGGGTGCTTGTGAGCATATTGTGCAGTTTCAAGCAGGTAGCTGCCTTGGAACGGGACCGGTGGGGCAGAGCAATCCTAGCGGCTCGCCCGAGCAGTGGAAGCCGGCGAGGGTGCGCGTTCAGCCGGATGAATGGGGCGCTGTCAGGGCCCCTCTCGTGGAGGATAAAAATCATGCTTTTTCCCTCATTACACATCCCATGCGAGCTTGTAATGATAAAACCTGATCTAAATCACACATTGCAGCTCAATATTCAGTGAGGACAGGGCCTTTTTAAGTCGAAATGTGCAAAAAAGCTTCCTATCGCTCTGAAACGGCTGTTTTGCTCTCCACCACATTTACTGTCAGACTGGCCGAATTAGACCGATTCTGCCTCTTTCTTGCCTCTACATGTGAAGAACAGGGTGCTTGTGAGCATATTGTGCAGTTTCAAGCAGGTAGCTGGCTTGGAACGGGACCGGTGGGGCAGAGCAATCCTAGCGGCTCGCCCGAGCAGTGGAAGCCGGCGAGGGTGCGCGTTCAGCCGGATGAATGGGGCGCTGTCAGGGCCCCTCTCGTGGAGGATAAAAATCATGCTTTTTCCCTCATTACACATCCCATGCGAGCTTGTAATGATAAAACCTGATCCAAATCACACATTGCAGCTCAATATTCAGTGAGGACAGGGCCTTTTTAAGTCGAAATGTGCAAAACAGCATCCTATCGCTCTGAAACGGCTGTTTTGCTCTCCACCACATTTACTGTGAGACTGGCCGAATTAGACCGATTCTGCCTCTTTCTTGCCTCTACATGTGAAGAACAGGGTGCTTGTGAGCATATTGTGCAGTTTCAAGCAGGTAGCTGGCTTGGAACGGGACCGGTGGGGCAGAGCAATCCTAGCGGCTCGCCCGAGCAGTGGAAGCCGGCGAGGGTGCGCGTTCAGCCGGATGAATGGGGCGCTGTCAGGGCCCCTCTCGTGGAGGATAAAAATCATGCTTTTTCCCTCATTACACATCCCATGCGAGCTTGTAATGATAAAACCTCATCCAAATCACACATTGCAGCTCAATATTCAGTGAGGACAGGGCCTTTTTAAGTCGAAATGTGCAAAAAAGCATCCTATCGCTCTGAAACGGCTGTTTTGCTCTCCACCACATTTACTGTGAGACTGGCCGAATTAGACCGATTCTGCCTCTTTCTTGCCTCTACATGTGAAGAACAGGGTGCTTGTGAGCATATTGTGCAGTTTCAAGCAGGTAGCTGGCTTGGAACGGGACCGGTGGGGCAGAGCAATCCTAGCGGCTCGCCCGAGCAGTGGAAGCCGGCGAGGGTGCGCGTTCAGCCGGATGAATGGGGCGCTGTCAGGGCCCCTCTCGTGGAGGATAAAAATCATGCTTTTTCCCTCATTACACATCCCATGCGAGCTTGTAATGATAAAACCTGATCCAAATCACACATTGCAGCTCAATATTCAGTGAGGACAGGGCCTTTTTAAGTCGAAATGTGCAAAACAGCATCCTATCGCTCTGAAACGGCTGTTTTGCTCTCCACCACATTTACTGTCAGACTGGCCGAATTAGACCGATTCTGCCTCTTTCTTGCCTCTACATGTGAAGAACAGGGTGCTTGTGAGCATATTGTGCAGTTTCAAGCAGGTAGCTGGCTTGGAACGGGACCGGTGGGGCAGAGCAATCCTAGCGGCTCGCCCGAGCAGTGGAAGCCGGCGAGGGTGCGCGTTCAGCCGGATGAATGGGGCGCTGTCAGGGCCCCTCTCGTGGAGGATAAAAATCATGCTTTTTCCCTCATTACACATCCCATGCGAGCTTGTAATGATAAAACCTGATCCAAATCACACATTGCAGCTCAATATTCAGTGAGGACAGGGCCTTTTTAAGTCGAAATGTGCAAAACAGCATCCTATCGCTCTGAAACGGTTGTTTTGCTCTCCACCACATTTACTGTGAGACTGGCCGAATTAGACCGATTCTGCCTCTTTCTTGCCTCTACATGTGAAGAACAGGGTGCTTGTGAGCATATTGTGCAGTTTCAAGCAGGTAGCTGGCTTGGAACGGGACCGGTGGGGCAGAGCAATCCTAGCGGCTCGCCCGAGCAGTGGAAGCCGGCGAGGGTGCGCGTTCAGCCGGATGAATGGGGCGCTGTCAGGGCCCCTCTCGTGGAGGATAAAAATCATGCTTTTTCCCTCATTACACATCCCATGCGAGCTTGTAATGATAAAACCTGATCCAAATCACACATTGCAGCTCAATATTCAGTGAGGACAGGGCCTTTTTAAGTCGAAATGTGCAAAACAGCATCCTATCGCTCTGAAACGGCTGTTTTGCTCTCCACCACATTTACTGTCAGACTGGCCGAATTAGACCGATTCTGCCTCTTTCTTGCCTCTACATGTGAAGAACAGGGTGCTTGTGAGCATATTGTGCAGTTTCAAGCAGGTAGCTGGCTTGGAACGGGACCGGTGGGGCAGAGCAATCCTAGCGGCTCGCCCGAGCAGTGGAAGCCGGCGAGGGTGCGCGTTCAGCCGGATGAATGGGGCGCTGTCAGGGCCCCTCTCGTGGAGGATAAAAATCATGCTTTTTCCCTCATTACACATCCCATGCGAGCTTGTAATGATAAAACCTCATCCAAATCACACATTGCAGCTCAATATTCAGTGAGGACAGGTCATTTTTAAGTCGAAATGTTCAAAACAGCATCCTATCGCTCTGAAACGGCTGTTTTGCTCTCCACCACATTTACTGTCAGACTGGCCGAATTAGACCGATTCTGCCTCTTTCTTGCCTCTACATGTGAAGAACAGGGTGCTTGTGAGCATATTGTGCAGTTTCAAGCAGATAGCTGGCTTGGAACGGGACCGGTGGGGCAGAGCAATCCTAGCGGCTCGCCCGAGCAGTGGAAGCCGGCGAGGGTGCGCGTTCAGCCGGATGAATGGGGCGCTGTCAGGGCCCCTCTCGTGGAGGATAAAAATCATGCTTTTTCCCTCATTACACATCCCATGCGAGCTTGTAATGATAAAACCTGATCCAAATCACACATTGCAGCTCAATATTCAGTGAGGACAGGGCCTTTTTAAGTCGAAATGTGCAAAACAGCATCCTATCGCTCTGAAACGGCTGTTTTGCTCTCCACCACATTTACTGTCAGACTGGCCGAATTAGACCGATTCTGCCTCTTTCTTGCCTCTACATGTGAAGAACAGGGTGCTTGTGAGCATATTGTGCAGTTTCAAGCAGGTAGCTGGCTTGGAACGGGACCGGTGGGGCAGAGCAATCCTAGCGGCTCGCCCGAGCAGTGGAAGCCGGCGAGGGTGCGCGTTCAGCCGGATGAATGGGGCGCTGTCAGGGCCCCTCTCGTGGAGGATAAAAATCATGCTTTTTCCCTCATTACACATCCCATGCGAGCTTGTAATGATAAAACCTGATCCAAATCACACATTGCAGCTCAATATTCAGTGAGGACAGGTCATTTTTAAGTCGAAATGTGCAAAACAGCATCCTATCGCTCTGAAACGGCTGTTTTGCTCTCCACCACATTTACTGTCAGACTGGCCGAATTAGACCGATTCTGCCTCTTTCTTGCCTCTACATGTGAAGAACAGGGTGCTTGTGAGCATATTGTGCAGTTTCAAGCAGGTAGCTGGCTTGGAACGGGACCGGTGGGGCAGAGCAATCCTAGCGGCTCGCCCGAGCAGTGGAAGCCGGCGAGGGTGCGCGTTCAGCCGGATGAATGGGGCGCTGTCAGGGCCCCTCTCGTGGAGGATAAAAATCATGCTTTTTCCCTCATTACACATCCCATGCGAGCTTGTAATGATAAAACCTCATCCAAATCACACATTGCAGCTCAATATTCAGTGAGGACAGGGCCTTTTTAAGTCGAAATGTGCAAAACAGCATCCTATCGCTCTGAAACGGCTGTTTTGCTCTCCACCACATTTACTGTCAGACTGGCCGAATTAGACCGATTCTGCCTCTTTCTTGCCTCTACATGTGAAGAACAGGGTGCTTGTGAGCATATTGTGCAGTTTCCAGCAGGTAGCTGGCTTGGAACGGGACCGGTGGGGCAGAGCAATCCTAGCGGCTCGCCCGAGCAGTGGAAGCCGGCGAGGGTGCGCGTTCAGCCGGATGAATGGGGCGCTGTCAGGGCCCCTCTCGTGGAGGATAAAAATCATGCTTTTTCCCTCATTACACATCCCATGCGAGCTTGTAATGATAAAACCTCATCCAAATCACACATTGCAGCTCAATATTCAGTGAGGACAGGGCCTTTTAAAGTCGAAATGTGCAAAAAAGCATCCTATCGCTCTGAAACGGCTGTTTTGCTCTCCACCACATTTACTGTCAGACTGGCCGAATTAGACCGATTCTGCCTCTTTCTTGCCTCTACATGTGAAGAACAGGGTGCTTGTGAGCATATTGTGCAGTTTCAAGCAGGTAGCTGGCTTGGAACGGGACCGGTGGGGCAGAGCAATCCTAGCGGCTCGCCCGAGCAGTGGAAGCCGGCGAGGGTGCGCGTTCAGCCGGATGAATGGGGCGCTGTCAGGGCCCCTCTCGTGGAGGATAAAAATCATGCTTTTTCCCTCATTACACATCCCATGCGAGCTTGTAATGATAAAACCTGATCCAAATCACACATTGCAGCTCAATATTCAGTGAGGACAGGTCATTTTTAAGTCGAAATGTTCAAAACAGCATCCTATCGCTCTGAAACGGCTGTTTTGCTCTCCACCACATTTACTGTCAGACTGGCCGAATTAGACCGATTCTGCCTCTTTCTTGCCTCTACATGTGAAGAACAGGGTGCTTGTGAGCATATTGTGCAGTTTCCAGCAGGTAGCTGGCTTGGAACGGGACCGGTGGGGCAGAGCAATCCTAGCGGCTCGCCCGAGCAGTGGAAGCCGGCGAGGGTGCGCGTTCAGCCGGATGAATGGGGCGCTGTCAGGGCCCCTCTCGTGGAGGATAAAAATCATGCTTTTTCCCTCATTACACATCCCATGCGAGCTTGTAATGATAAAACCTCATCCAAATCACACATTGCAGCTCAATATTCAGTGAGGACAGGGCCTTTTTAAGTCGAAATGTGCAAAACAGCATCCTATCGCTCTGAAACGGCTGTTTTGCTCTCCACCACATTTACTGTCAGACTGGCCGAATTAGACCGATTCTGCCTCTTTCTTGCCTCTACATGTGAAGAACAGGGTGCTTGTGAGCATATTGTGCAGTTTCCAGCAGGTAGCTGGCTTGGAACGGGACCGGTGGGGCAGAGCAATCCTAGCGGCTCGCCCGAGCAGTGGAAGCCGGCGAGGGTGCGCGTTCAGCCGGATGAATGGGGCGCTGTCAGGGCCCCTCTCGTGGAGGATAAAAATCATGCTTTTTCCCTCATTACACATCCCATGCGAGCTTGTAATGATAAAACCTCATCCAAATCACACATTGCAGCTCAATATTCAGTGAGGACAGGGCCTTTTTAAGTCGAAATGTGCAAAAAAGCATCCTATCGCTCTGAAACGGCTGTTTTGCTCTCCACCACATTTACTGTCAGACTGGCCGAATTAGACCGATTCTGCCTCTTTCTTGCCTCTACATGTGAAGAACAGGGTGCTTGTGAGCATATTGTGCAGTTTCACGCAGGTAGCTGGCTTGGAACGGGACCGGTGGGGCAGAGCAATCCTAGCGGCTCGCCCGAGCAGTGGAAGCCGGCGAGGGTGCGCGTTCAGCCGGATGAATGGGGCGCTGTCAGGGCCCCTCTCGTGGAGGATAAAAATCATGCTTTTTCCCTCATTACACATCCCATGCGAGCTTGTAATGATAAAACCTCATCCAAATCACACATTGCAGCTCAATATTCAGTGAGGACAGGGCCTTTTTAAGTCGAAATGTGCAAAAAAGCATCCTATCGCTCTGAAACGGCTGTTTTACTCTCCACCACATTTACTGTCAGACTGGCCGAATTAGACCGATTCTGCCTCTTTCTTGCCTCTGCATGTGAAGAACAGGGTGCTTGTGAGCATATTGTGCAGTTTCACGCAGGTAGCTGCCTTGGAACGGGACCGGTGGGGCAGAGCAATCCTAGCGGCTCGCCCGAGCAGTGGAAGCCGGCGAGGGTGCGCGTTCAGCCGGATGAATGGGGCGCTGTCAGGGCCCCTCTCGTGGAGGATAAAAATCATGCTTTTTCCCTCATTACACATCCCATGCGAGCTTGTAATGATAAAACCTCATCCAAATCACACATTGCAGCTCAATATTCAGTGAGGACAGGGCCTTTTTAAGTCGAAATGTGCAAAAAAGCATCCTATCGCTCTGAAACGGCTGTTTTGCACTCCACCACATTTACTGTCAGACTGGCCGAATTAGACCGATTCTGCCTCTTTCTTGCCTCTACATGTGAAGAACAGGGTGCTTGTGAGCATATTGTGCAGTTTCAAGCAGGTAGCTGGCTTGGAACGGGACCGGTGGGGCAGAGCAATCCTAGCGGCTCGCCCGAGCAGTGGAAGCCGGCGAGGGTGCGCGTTCAGCCGGATGAATGGGGCGCTGTCAGGGCCCCTCTCGTGGAGGATAAAAATCATGCTTTTTCCCTCATTACACATCCCATGCGAGCTTGTAATGATAAAACCTCATCCAAATCACACATTGCAGCTCAATATTCAGTGAGGACAGGGCCTTTTTAAGTCGAAATGTGCAAAACAGCATCCTATCGCTCTGAAACGGCTGTTTTGCACTCCACCACATTTACTGTCAGACTGGCCGAATTAGACCGATTCTGCCTCTTTCTTGCCTCTACATGTGAAGAACAGGGTGCTTGTGAGCATATTGTGCAGTTTCAAGCAGGTAGCTGGCTTGGAACGGGACCGGTGGGGCAGAGCAATCCTAGCGGCTCGCCCGAGCAGTGGAAGCCGGCGAGGGTGCGCGTTCAGCCGGATGAATGGGGCGCTGTCAGGGCCCCTCTCGTGGAGGATAAAAATCATGCTTTTTCCCTCATTACACATCCCATGCGAGCTTGTAATGATAAAACCTCATCCAAATCACACATTGCAGCTCAATATTCAGTGAGGACAGGGCCTTTTTAAGTCGAAATGTGCAAAAAAGCATCCTATCGCTCTGAAACGGCTGTTTTGCTCTCCACCACATTTACTGTCAGACTGGCCGAATTAGACCGATTCTGCCTCTTTCTTGCCTCTGCATGTGAAGAACAGGGTGCTTGTGAGCATATTGTGCAGTTTCACGCAGGTAGCTGCCTTGGAACGGGACCGGTGGGGCAGAGCAATCCTAGCGGCTCGCCCGAGCAGTGGAAGCCGGCGAGGGTGCGCGTTCAGCCGGATGAATGGGGCGCTGTCAGGGCCCCTCTCGTGGAGGATAAAAATCATGCTTTTTCCCTCATTACACATCCCATGCGAGCTTGTAATGATAAAACCTCATCCAAATCACACATTGCAGCTCAATATTCAGTGAGGACAGGGCCTTTTTAAGTCGAAATGTGCAAAAAAGCATCCTATCGCTCTGAAACGGCTGTTTTGCACTCCACCACATTTACTGTCAGACTGGCCGAATTAGACCGATTCTGCCTCTTTCTTGCCTCTACATGTGAAGAACAGGGTGCTTGTGAGCATATTGTGCAGTTTCAAGCAGGTAGCTGGCTTGGAACGGGACCGGTGGGGCAGAGCAATCCTAGCGGCTCGCCCGAGCAGTTGAAGCCGGCGAGGGTGCGCGTTCAGCCGGATGAATGGGGCGCTGTCAGGGCCCCTCTCGTGGAGGATAAAAATCATGCTTTTTCCCTCATTACACATCCCATGCGAGCTTGTAATGATAAAACCTCATCCAAATCACACATTGCAGCTCAATATTCAGTGAGGACAGGGCCTTTTTAAGTCGAAATGTGCAAAAAAGCATCCTATCGCTCTGAAACGGCTGTTTTGCACTCCACCACATTTACTGTCAGACTGGCCGAATTAGACCGATTCTGCCTCTTTCTTGCCTCTACATGTGAAGAACAGGGTGCTTGTGAGCATATTGTGCAGTTTCAAGCAGGTAGCTGGCTTGGAACGGGACCGGTGGGGCAGAGCAATCCTAGCGGCTCGCCCGAGCAGTGGAAGCCGGCGAGGGTGCGCGTTCAGCCGGATGAATGGGGCGCTGTCAGGGCCCCTCTCGTGGAGGATAAAAATCATGCTTTTTCCCTCATTACACATCCCATGCGAGCTTGTAATGATAAAACCTGATCCAAATCACACATTGCAGCTCAATATTCAGTGAGGACAGGTCATTTTTAAGTCGAAATGTGCAAAACAGCATCCTATCGCTCTGAAACGGCTGTTTTGCTCTCCACCACATTTACTGTCAGACTGGCCGAATTAGACCGATTCTGCCTCTTTCTTGCCTCTACATGTGAAGAACAGGGTGCTTGTGAGCATATTGTGCAGTTTCAAGCAGGTAGCTGGCTTGGAACGGGACCGGTGGGGCAGAGCAATCCTAGCGGCTCGCCCGAGCAGTGGAAGCCGGCGAGGGTGCGCGTTCAGCCGGATGAATGGGGCGCTGTCAGGGCCCCTCTCGTGGAGGATAAAAATCATGCTTTTTCCCTCATTACACATCCCATGCGAGCTTGTAATGATAAAACCTCATCCAAATCACACATTGCAGCTCAATATTCAGTGAGGACAGGGCCTTTTTAAGTCGAAATGTGCAAAACAGCATCCTATCGCTCTGAAACGGCTGTTTTGCTCTCCACCACATTTACTGTCAGACTGGCCGAATTAGACCGATTCTGCCTCTTTCTTGCCTCTACATGTGAAGAACAGGGTGCTTGTGAGCATATTGTGCAGTTTCAAGCAGGTAGCTGGCTTGGAACGGGACCGGTGGGGCAGAGCAATCCTAGCGGCTCGCCCGAGCAGTGGAAGCCGGCGAGGGTGCGCGTTCAGCCGGATGAATGGGGCGCTGTCAGGGCCCCTCTCGTGGAGGATAAAAATCATGCTTTTTCCCTCATTACACATCCCATGCGAGCTTGTAATGATAAAACCTGATCCAAATCACACATTGCAGCTCAATATTCAGTGAGGACAGGGCCTTTTTAAGTCGAAATGTTCAAAACAGCATCCTATCGCTCTGAAACGGCTGTTTTGCTCTCCACCACATTTACTGTCAGACTGGCCGAATTAGACCGATTCTGCCTCTTTCTTGCCTCTACATGTGAAGAACAGGGTGCTTGTGAGCATATTGTGCAGTTTCAAGCAGGTAGCTGGCTTGGAACGGGACCGGTGGGGCAGAGCAATCCTAGCGGCTCGCCCGAGCAGTGGAAGCCGGCGAGGGTGCGCGTTCAGCCGGATGAATGGGGCGCTGTCAGGGCCCCTCTCGTGGAGGATAAAAATCATGCTTTTTCCCTCATTACACATCCCATGCGAGCTTGTAATGATAAAACCTCATCCAAATCACACATTGCAGCTCAATATTCAGTGAGGACAGGGCCTTTTTAAGTCGAAATGTGCAAAACAGCATCCTATCGCTCTGAAACGGCTGTTTTGCTCTCCACCACATTTACTGTCAGACTGGCCGAATTAGACCGATTCTGCCTCTTTCTTGCCTCTACATGTGAAGAACAGGGTGCTTGTGAGCATATTGTGCAGTTTCCAGCAGGTAGCTGGCTTGGAACGGGACCGGTGGGGCAGAGCAATCCTAGCGGCTCGCCCGAGCAGTGGAAGCCGGCGAGGGTGCGCGTTCAGCCGGATGAATGGGGCGCTGTCAGGGCCCCTCTCGTGGAGGATAAAAATCATGCTTTTTCCCTCATTACACATCCCATGCGAGCTTGTAATGATAAAACCTCATCCAAATCACACATTGCAGCTCAATATTCAGTGAGGACAGGGCCTTTTAAAGTCGAAATGTGCAAAAAAGCATCCTATCGCTCTGAAACGGCTGTTTTGCTCTCCACCACATTTACTGTCAGACTGGCCGAATTAGACCGATTCTGCCTCTTTCTTGCCTCTACATGTGAAGAACAGGGTGCTTGTGAGCATATTGTGCAGTTTCCAGCAGGTAGCTGGCTTGGAACGGGACCGGTGGGGCAGAGCAATCCTAGCGGCTCGCCCGAGCAGTGGAAGCCGGCGAGGGTGCGCGTTCAGCCGGATGAATGGGGCGCTGTCAGGGCCCCTCTCGTGGAGGATAAAAATCATGCTTTTTCCCTCATTACACATCCCATGCGAGCTTGTAATGATAAAACCTCATCCAAATCACACATTGCAGCTCAATATTCAGTGAGGACAGGGCCTTTTTAAGTCGAAATGTGCAAAAAAGCATCCTATCGCTCTGAAACGGCTGTTTTGCTCTCCACCACATTTACTGTCAGACTGGCCGAATTAGACCGATTCTGCCTCTTTCTTGCCTCTACATGTGAAGAACAGGGTGCTTGTGAGCATATTGTGCAGTTTCCAGCAGGTAGCTGGCTTGGAACGGGACCGGTGGGGCAGAGCAATCCTAGCGGCTCGCCCGAGCAGTGGAAGCCGGCGAGGGTGCGCGTTCAGCCGGATGAATGGGGCGCTGTCAGGGCCCCTCTCGTGGAGGATAAAAATCATGCTTTTTCCCTCATTACACATCCCATGCGAGCTTGTAATGATAAAACCTCATCCAAATCACACATTGCAGCTCAATATTCAGTGAGGACAGGGCCTTTTTAAGTCGAAATGTGCAAAAAAGCATCCTATCGCTCTGAAACGGCTGTTTTGCACTCCACCACATTTACTGTCAGACTGGCCGAATTAGACCGATTCTGCCTCTTTCTTGCCTCTACATGTGAAGAACAGGGTGCTTGTGAGCATATTGTGCAGTTTCAAGCAGGTAGCTGGCTTGGAACGGGACCGGTGGGGCAGAGCAATCCTAGCGGCTCGCCCGAGCAGTGGAAGCCGGCGAGGGTGCGCGTTCAGCAGGATGAATGGGGCGCTGTCAGGGCCCCTCTCGTGGAGGATAAAAATCATGCTTTTTCCCTCATTACACATCCCATGCGAGCTTGTAATGATAAAACCTCATCCAAATCACACATTGCAGCTCAATATTCAGTGAGGACAGGGCCTTTTTAAGTCGAAATGTGCAAAAAAGCATCCTATCGCTCTGAAACGGCTGTTTTGCTCTCCACCACATTTACTGTCAGACTGGCCGAATTAGACCGATTCTGCCTCTTTCTTGCCTCTACATGTGAAGAACAGGGTGCTTGTGAGCATATTGTGCAGTTTCACGCAGGTAGCTGGCTTGGAACGGGACCGGTGGGGCAGAGCAATCCTAGCGGCTCGCCCGAGCAGTGGAAGCCGGCGAGGGTGCGCGTTCAGCCGGATGAATGGGGCGCTGTCAGGGCCCCTCTCGTGGAGGATAAAAATCATGCTTTTTCCCTCATTACACATCCCATGCGAGCTTGTAATGATAAAACCTCATCCAAATCACACATTGCAGCTCAATATTCAGTGAGGACAGGGCCTTTTTAAGTCGAAATGTGCAAAAAAGCATCCTATCGCTCTGAAACGGCTGTTTTGCTCTCCACCACATTTACTGTCAGACTGGCCGAATTAGACCGATTCTGCCTCTTTCTTGCCTCTGCATGTGAAGAACAGGGTGCTTGTGAGCATATTGTGCAGTTTCACGCAGGTAGCTGCCTTGGAACGGGACCGGTGGGGCAGAGCAATCCTAGCGGCTCGCCCGAGCAGTGGAAGCCGGCGAGGGTGCGCGTTCAGCCGGATGAATGGGGCGCTGTCAGGGCCCCTCTCGTGGAGGATAAAAATCATGCTTTTTCCCTCATTACACATCCCATGCGAGCTTGTAATGATAAAACCTCATCCAAATCACACATTGCAGCTCAATATTCAGTGAGGACAGGGCCTTTTTAAGTCGAAATGTGCAAAAAAGCATCCTATCGCTCTGAAACGGCTGTTTTGCACTCCACCACATTTACTGTCAGACTGGCCGAATTAGACCGATTCTGCCTCTTTCTTGCCTCTACATGTGAAGAACAGGGTGCTTGTGAGCATATTGTGCAGTTTCAAGCAGGTAGCTGGCTTGGAACGGGACCGGTGGGGCAGAGCAATCCTAGCGGCTCGCCCGAGCAGTGGAAGCCGGCGAGGGTGCGCGTTCAGCCGGATGAATGGGGCGCTGTCAGGGCCCCTCTCGTGGAGGATAAAAATCATGCTTTTTCCCTCATTACACATCCCATGCGAGCTTGTAATGATAAAACCTCATCCAAATCACACATTGCAGCTCAATATTCAGTGAGGACAGGGCCTTTTTAAGTCGAAATGTGCAAAAAAGCATCCTATCGCTCTGAAACGGCTGTTTTGCACTCCACCACATTTACTGTCAGACTGGCCGAATTAGACCGATTCTGCCTCTTTCTTGCCTCTACATGTGAAGAACAGGGTGCTTGTGAGCATATTGTGCAGTTTCAAGCAGGTAGCTGGCTTGGAACGGGACCGGTGGGGCAGAGCAATCCTAGCGGCTCGCCCGAGCAGTGGAAGCCGGCGAGGGTGCGCGTTCAGCCGGATGAATGGGGCGCTGTCAGGGCCCCTCTCGTGGAGGATAAAAATCATGCTTTTTCCCTCATTACACATCCCATGCGAGCTTGTAATGATAAAACCTCATCCAAATCACACATTGCAGCTCAATATTCAGTGAGGACAGGGCCTTTTTAAGTCGAAATGTGCAAAAAAGCATCCTATCGCTCTGAAACGGCTGTTTTGCTCTCCACCACATTTACTGTCAGACTGGCCGAATTAGACCGATTCTGCCTCTTTCTTGCCTCTGCATGTGAAGAACAGGGTGCTTGTGAGCATATTGTGCAGTTTCACGCAGGTAGCTGCCTTGGAACGGGACCGGTGGGGCAGAGCAATCCTAGCGGCTCGCCCGAGCAGTGGAAGCCGGCGAGGGTGCGCGTTCAGCCGGATGAATGGGGCGCTGTCAGGGCCCCTCTCGTGGAGGATAAAAATCATGCTTTTTCCCTCATTACACATCCCATGCGAGCTTGTAATGATAAAACCTCATCCAAATCACACATTGCAGCTCAATATTCAGTGAGGACAGGGCCTTTTTAAGTCGAAATGTGCAAAAAAGCATCCTATCGCTCTGAAACGGCTGTTTTGCACTCCACCACATTTACTGTCAGACTGGCCGAATTAGACCGATTCTGCCTCTTTCTTGCCTCTACATGTGAAGAACAGGGTGCTTGTGAGCATATTGTGCAGTTTCAAGCAGGTAGCTGGCTTGGAACGGGACCGGTGGGGCAGAGCAATCCTAGCGGCTCGCCCGAGCAGTTGAAGCCGGCGAGGGTGCGCGTTCAGCCGGATGAATGGGGCGCTGTCAGGGCCCCTCTCGTGGAGGATAAAAATCATGCTTTTTCCCTCATTACACATCCCATGCGAGCTTGTAATGATAAAACCTCATCCAAATCACACATTGCAGCTCAATATTCAGTGAGGACAGGGCCTTTTTAAGTCGAAATGTGCAAAAAAGCATCCTATCGCTCTGAAACGGCTGTTTTGCACTCCACCACATTTACTGTCAGACTGGCCGAATTAGACCGATTCTGCCTCTTTCTTGCCTCTACATGTGAAGAACAGGGTGCTTGTGAGCATATTGTGCAGTTTCAAGCAGGTAGCTGGCTTGGAACGGGACCGGTGGGGCAGAGCAATCCTAGCGGCTCGCCCGAGCAGTGGAAGCCGGCGAGGGTGCGCGTTCAGCCGGATGAATGGGGCGCTGTCAGGGCCCCTCTCGTGGAGGATAAAAATCATGCTTTTTCCCTCATTACACATCCCATGCGAGCTTGTAATGATAAAACCTCATCCAAATCACACATTGCAGCTCAATATTCAGTGAGGACAGGGCCTTTTTAAGTCGAAATGTGCAAAAAAGCATCCTATCGCTCTGAAACGGCTGTTTTGCTCTCCACCACATTTACTGTCAGACTGGCCGAATTAGACCGATTCTGCCTCTTTCTTGCCTCTACATGTGAAGAACAGGGTGCTTGTGAGCATATTGTGCAGTTTCACGCAGGTAGCTGGCTTGGAACGGGACCGGTGGGGCAGAGCAATCCTAGCGGCTCGCCCGAGCAGTGGAAGCCGGCTAGGGTGCGCGTTCAGCCGGATGAATGGGGCGCTGTCAGGGCCCCTCTCGTGGAGGATAAAAATCATGCTTTTTCCCTCATTACACATCCCATGCGAGCTTGTAATGATAAAACCTCATCCAAATCACACATTGCAGCTCAATATTCAGTGAGGACAGGGCCTTTTTAAGTCGAAATGTGCAAAAAAGCATCCTATCGCTCTGAAACGGCTGTTTTGCTCTCCACCACATTTACTGTCAGACTGGCCGAATTAGACCGATTCTGCCTCTTTCTTGCCTCTACATGTGAAGAACAGGGTGCTTGTGAGCATATTGTGCAGTTTCACGCAGGTAGCTGGCTTGGAACGGGACCGGTGGGGCAGAGCAATCCTAGCGGCTCGCCCGAGCAGTGGAAGCCGGCTAGGGTGCGCGTTCAGCCGGATGAATGGGGCGCTGTCAGGGCCCCTCTCGTGGAGGATAAAAATCATGCTTTTTCCCTCATTACACATCCCATGCGAGCTTGTAATGATAAAACCTCATCCAAATCACACATTGCAGCTCAATATTCAGTGAGGACAGGGCCTTTTTAAGTCGAAATGTGCAAAAAAGCATCCTATCGCTCTGAAACGGCTGTTTTGCACTCCACCACATTTACTGTCAGACTGGCCGAATTAGACCGATTCTGCCTCTTTCTTGCCTCTACATGTGAAGAACAGGGTGCTTGTGAGCATATTGTGCAGTTTCAAGCAGGTAGCTGGCTTGGAACGGGACCGGTGGGGCAGAGCAATCCTAGCGGCTCGCCCGAGCAGTGGAAGCCGGCGAGGGTGCGCGTTCAGCAGGATGAATGGGGCGCTGTCAGGGCCCCTCTCGTGGAGGATAAAAATCATGCTTTTTCCCTCATTACACATCCCATGCGAGCTTGTAATGATAAAACCTCATCCAAATCACACATTGCAGCTCAATATTCAGTGAGGACAGGGCCTTTTTAAGTCGAAATGTGCAAAAAAGCATCCTATCGCTCTGAAACGGCTGTTTTGCTCTCCACCACATTTACTGTCAGACTGGCCGAATTAGACCGATTCTGCCTCTTTCTTGCCTCTACATGTGAAGAACAGGGTGCTTGTGAGCATATTGTGCAGTTTCACGCAGGTAGCTGGCTTGGAACGGGACCGGTGGGGCAGAGCAATCCTAGCGGCTCGCCCGAGCAGTGGAAGCCGGCGAGGGTGCGCGTTCAGCCGGATGAATGGGGCGCTGTCAGGGCCCCTCTCGTGGAGGATAAAAATCATGCTTTTTCCCTCATTACACATCCCATGCGAGCTTGTAATGATAAAACCTCATCCAAATCACACATTGCAGCTCAATATTCAGTGAGGACAGGGCCTTTTTAAGTCGAAATGTGCAAAAAAGCATCCTATCGCTCTGAAACGGCTGTTTTGCACTCCACCACATTTACTGTCAGACTGGCCGAATTAGACCGATTCTGCCTCTTTCTTGCCTCTACATGTGAAGAACAGGGTGCTTGTGAGCATATTGTGCAGTTTCAAGCAGGTAGCTGGCTTGGAACGGGACCGGTGGGGCAGAGCAATCCTAGCGGCTCGCCCGAGCAGTGGAAGCCGGCGAGGGTGCGCGTTCAGCCGGATGAATGGGGCGCTGTCAGGGCCCCTCTCGTGGAGGATAAAAATCATGCTTTTTCCCTCATTACACATCCCATGCGAGCTTGTAATGATAAAACCTCATCCAAATCACACATTGCAGCTCAATATTCAGTGAGGACAGGGCCTTTTTAAGTCGAAATGTGCAAAAAAGCATCCTATCGCTCTGAAACGGCTGTTTTGCTCTCCACCACATTTACTGTCAGACTGGCCGAATTAGACCGATTCTGCCTCTTTCTTGCCTCTACATGTGAAGAACAGGGTGCTTGTGAGCATATTGTGCAGTTTCACGCAGGTAGCTGGCTTGGAACGGGACCGGTGGGGCAGAGCAATCCTAGCGGCTCGCCCGAGCAGTGGAAGCCGGCTAGGGTGCGCGTTCAGCCGGATGAATGGGGCGCTGTCAGGGCCCCTCTCGTGGAGGATAAAAATCATGCTTTTTCCCTCATTACACATCCCATGCGAGCTTGTAATGATAAAACCTCATCCAAATCACACAATGCAGCTCAATATTCAGTGAGGACAGGGCCTTTTTAAGTCGAAATGTGCAAAAAAGCATCCTATCGCTCTGAAACGGCTGTTTTGCACTCCACCACATTTACTGTCAGACTGGCCGAATTAGACCGATTCTGCCTCTTTCTTGCCTCTACATGTGAAGAACAGGGTGCTTGTGAGCATATTGTGCAGTTTCAAGCAGGTAGCTGGCTTGGAACGGGACCGGTGGGGCAGAGCAATCCTAGCGGCTCGCCCGAGCAGTGGAAGCCGGCGAGGGTGCGCGTTCAGCAGGATGAATGGGGCGCTGTCAGGGCCCCTCTCGTGGAGGATAAAAATCATGCTTTTTCCCTCATTACACATCCCATGCGAGCTTGTAATGATAAAACCTCATCCAAATCACACATTGCAGCTCAATATTCAGTGAGGACAGGGCCTTTTTAAGTCGAAATGTGCAAAAAAGCATCCTATCGCTCTGAAACGGCTGTTTTGCTCTCCACCACATTTACTGTCAGACTGGCCGAATTAGACCGATTCTGCCTCTTTCTTGCCTCTACATGTGAAGAACAGGGTGCTTGTGAGCATATTGTGCAGTTTCACGCAGGTAGCTGGCTTGGAACGGGACCGGTGGGGCAGAGCAATCCTAGCGGCTCGCCCGAGCAGTGGAAGCCGGCGAGGGTGCGCGTTCAGCCGGATGAATGGGGCGCTGTCAGGGCCCCTCTCGTGGAGGATAAAAATCATGCTTTTTCCCTCATTACACATCCCATGCGAGCTTGTAATGATAAAACCTCATCCAAATCACACATTGCAGCTCAATATTCAGTGAGGACAGGGCCTTTTTAAGTCGAAATGTGCAAAAAAGCATCCTATCGCTCTGAAACGGCTGTTTTGCACTCCACCACATTTACTGTCAGACTGGCCGAATTAGACCGATTCTGCCTCTTTCTTGCCTCTACATGTGAAGAACAGGGTGCTTGTGAGCATATTGTGCAGTTTCAAGCAGGTAGCTGGCTTGGAACGGGACCGGTGGGGCAGAGCAATCCTAGCGGCTCGCCCGAGCAGTGGAAGCCGGCGAGGGTGCGCGTTCAGCAGGATGAATGGGGCGCTGTCAGGGCCCCTCTCGTGGAGGATAAAAATCATGCTTTTTCCCTCATTACACATCCCATGCGAGCTTGTAATGATAAAACCTCATCCAAATCACACATTGCAGCTCAATATTCAGTGAGGACAGGGCCTTTTTAAGTCGAAATGTGCAAAAAAGCATCCTATCGCTCTGAAACGGCTGTTTTGCTCTCCACCACATTTACTGTCAGACTGGCCGAATTAGACCGATTCTGCCTCTTTCTTGCCTCTACATGTGAAGAACAGGGTGCTTGTGAGCATATTGTGCAGTTTCACGCAGGTAGCTGCCTTGGAACGGGACCGGTGGGGCAGAGCAATCCTAGCGGCTCGCCCGAGCAGTGGAAGCCGGCGAGGGTGCGCGTTCAGCCGGATGAATGGGGCGCTGTCAGGGCCCCTCTCGTGGAGGATAAAAATCATGCTTTTTCCCTCATTACACATCCCATGCGAGCTTGTAATGATAAAACCTCATCCAAATCACACATTGCAGCTCAATATTCAGTGAGGACAGGGCCTTTTTAAGTCGAAATGTGCAAAAAAGCATCCTATCGCTCTGAAACGGCTGTTTTGCACTCCACCACATTTACTGTCAGACTGGCCGAATTAGACCGATTCTGCCTCTTTCTTGCCTCTACATGTGAAGAACAGGGTGCTTGTGAGCATATTGTGCAGTTTCAAGCAGGTAGCTGGCTTGGAACGGGACCGGTGGGGCAGAGCAATCCTAGCGGCTCGCCCGAGCAGTGGAAGCCGGCGAGGGTGCGCGTTCAGCCGGATGAATGGGGCGCTGTCAGGGCCCCTCTCGTGGAGGATAAAAATCATGCTTTTTCCCTCATTACACATCCCATGCGAGCTTGTAATGATAAAACCTCATCCAAATCACACATTGCAGCTCAATATTCAGTGAGGACAGGGCCTTTTTAAGTCGAAATGTGCAAAAAAGCATCCTATCGCTCTGAAACGGCTGTTTTGCTCTCCACCACATTTACTGTCAGACTGGCCGAATTAGACCGATTCTGCCTCTTTCTTGCCTCTACATGTGAAGAACAGGGTGCTTGTGAGCATATTGTGCAGTTTCACGCAGGTAGCTGGCTTGGAACGGGACCGGTGGGGCAGAGCAATCCTAGCGGCTCGCCCGAGCAGTGGAAGCCGGCTAGGGTGCGCGTTCAGCCGGATGAATGGGGCGCTGTCAGGGCCCCTCTCGTGGAGGATAAAAATCATGCTTTTTCCCTCATTACACATCCCATGCGAGCTTGTAATGATAAAACCTCATCCAAATCACACAATGCAGCTCAATATTCAGTGAGGACAGGGCCTTTTTAAGTCGAAATGTGCAAAAAAGCATCCTATCGCTCTGAAACGGCTGTTTTGCACTCCACCACATTTACTGTCAGACTGGCCGAATTAGACCGATTCTGCCTCTTTCTTGCCTCTACATGTGAAGAACAGGGTGCTTGTGAGCATATTGTGCAGTTTCAAGCAGGTAGCTGGCTTGGAACGGGACCGGTGGGGCAGAGCAATCCTAGCGGCTCGCCCGAGCAGTGGAAGCCGGCGAGGGTGCGCGTTCAGCAGGATGAATGGGGCGCTGTCAGGGCCCCTCTCGTGGAGGATAAAAATCATGCTTTTTCCCTCATTACACATCCCATGCGAGCTTGTAATGATAAAACCTCATCCAAATCACACATTGCAGCTCAATATTCAGTGAGGACAGGGCCTTTTTAAGTCGAAATGTGCAAAAAAGCATCCTATCGCTCTGAAACGGCTGTTTTGCTCTCCACCACATTTACTGTCAGACTGGCCGAATTAGACCGATTCTGCCTCTTTCTTGCCTCTACATGTGAAGAACAGGGTGCTTGTGAGCATATTGTGCAGTTTCACGCAGGTAGCTGGCTTGGAACGGGACCGGTGGGGCAGAGCAATCCTAGCGGCTCGCCCGAGCAGTGGAAGCCGGCGAGGGTGCGCGTTCAGCCGGATGAATGGGGCGCTGTCAGGGCCCCTCTCGTGGAGGATAAAAATCATGCTTTTTCCCTCATTACACATCCCATGCGAGCTTGTAATGATAAAACCTCATCCAAATCACACATTGCAGCTCAATATTCAGTGAGGACAGGGCCTTTTTAAGTCGAAATGTGCAAAAAAGCATCCTATCGCTCTGAAACGGCTGTTTTGCACTCCACCACATTTACTGTCAGACTGGCCGAATTAGACCGATTCTGCCTCTTTCTTGCCTCTACATGTGAAGAACAGGGTGCTTGTGAGCATATTGTGCAGTTTCAAGCAGGTAGCTGGCTTGGAACGGGACCGGTGGGGCAGAGCAATCCTAGCGGCTCGCCCGAGCAGTGGAAGCCGGCGAGGGTGCGCGTTCAGCAGGATGAATGGGGCGCTGTCAGGGCCCCTCTCGTGGAGGATAAAAATCATGCTTTTTCCCTCATTACACATCCCATGCGAGCTTGTAATGATAAAACCTCATCCAAATCACACATTGCAGCTCAATATTCAGTGAGGACAGGGCCTTTTTAAGTCGAAATGTGCAAAAAAGCATCCTATCGCTCTGAAACGGCTGTTTTGCTCTCCACCACATTTACTGTCAGACTGGCCGAATTAGACCGATTCTGCCTCTTTCTTGCCTCTACATGTGAAGAACAGGGTGCTTGTGAGCATATTGTGCAGTTTCACGCAGGTAGCTGCCTTGGAACGGGACCGGTGGGGCAGAGCAATCCTAGCGGCTCGCCCGAGCAGTGGAAGCCGGCGAGGGTGCGCGTTCAGCCGGATGAATGGGGCGCTGTCAGGGCCCCTCTCGTGGAGGATAAAAATCATGCTTTTTCCCTCATTACACATCCCATGCGAGCTTGTAATGATAAAACCTCATCCAAATCACACATTGCAGCTCAATATTCAGTGAGGACAGGGCCTTTTTAAGTCGAAATGTGCAAAAAAGCATCCTATCGCTCTGAAACGGCTGTTTTGCACTCCACCACATTTACTGTCAGACTGGCCGAATTAGACCGATTCTGCCTCTTTCTTGCCTCTACATGTGAAGAACAGGGTGCTTGTGAGCATATTGTGCAGTTTCAAGCAGGTAGCTGGCTTGGAACGGGACCGGTGGGGCAGAGCAATCCTAGCGGCTCGCCCGAGCAGTGGAAGCCGGCGAGGGTGCGCGTTCAGCCGGATGAATGGGGCGCTGTCAGGGCCCCTCTCGTGGAGGATAAAAATCATGCTTTTTCCCTCATTACACATCCCATGCGAGCTTGTAATGATAAAACCTCATCCAAATCACACATTGCAGCTCAATATTCAGTGAGGACAGGGCCTTTTTAAGTCGAAATGTGCAAAAAAGCATCCTATCGCTCTGAAACGGCTGTTTTGCTCTCCACCACATTTACTGTCAGACTGGCCGAATTAGACCGATTCTGCCTCTTTCTTGCCTCTACATGTGAAGAACAGGGTGCTTGTGAGCATATTGTGCAGTTTCACGCAGGTAGCTGGCTTGGAACGGGACCGGTGGGGCAGAGCAATCCTAGCGGCTCGCCCGAGCAGTGGAAGCCGGCTAGGGTGCGCGTTCAGCCGGATGAATGGGGCGCTGTCAGGGCCCCTCTCGTGGAGGATAAAAATCATGCTTTTTCCCTCATTACACATCCCATGCGAGCTTGTAATGATAAAACCTCATCCAAATCTCACAATGCAGCTCAATATTCAGTGAGGACAGGGCCTTTTTAAGTCGAAATGTGCAAAAAAGCATCCTATCGCTCTGAAACGGCTGTTTTGCACTCCACCACATTTACTGTCAGACTGGCCGAATTAGACCGATTCTGCCTCTTTCTTGCCTCTACATGTGAAGAACAGGGTGCTTGTGAGCATATTGTGCAGTTTCAAGCAGGTAGCTGGCTTGGAACGGGACCGGTGGGGCAGAGCAATCCTAGCGGCTCGCCCGAGCAGTGGAAGCCGGCGAGGGTGCGCGTTCAGCAGGATGAATGGGGCGCTGTCAGGGCCCCTCTCGTGGAGGATAAAAATCATGCTTTTTCCCTCATTACACATCCCATGCGAGCTTGTAATGATAAAACCTCATCCAAATCACACATTGCAGCTCAATATTCAGTGAGGACAGGGCCTTTTTAAGTCGAAATGTGCAAAAAAGCATCCTATCGCTCTGAAACGGCTGTTTTGCTCTCCACCACATTTACTGTCAGACTGGCCGAATTAGACCGATTCTGCCTCTTTCTTGCCTCTACATGTGAAGAACAGGGTGCTTGTGAGCATATTGTGCAGTTTCACGCAGGTAGCTGGCTTGGAACGGGACCGGTGGGGCAGAGCAATCCTAGCGGCTCGCCCGAGCAGTGGAAGCCGGCGAGGGTGCGCGTTCAGCCGGATGAATGGGGCGCTGTCAGGGCCCCTCTCGTGGAGGATAAAAATCATGCTTTTTCCCTCATTACACATCCCATGCGAGCTTGTAATGGTAAAACCTCATCCAAATCACACATTGCAGCTCAATATTCAGTGAGGACAGGGCCTTTTTAAGTCGAAATGTGCAAAAAAGCATCCTATCGCTCTGAAACGGCTGTTTTGCACTCCACCACATTTACTGTCAGACTGGCCGAATTAGACCGATTCTGCCTCTTTCTTGCCTCTACATGTGAAGAACAGGGTGCTTGTGAGCATATTGTGCAGTTTCACGCAGGTAGCTGGCTTGGAACGGGACCGGTGGGGCAGAGCAATCCTAGCGGCTCGCCCGAGCAGTGGAAGCCGGCGAGGGTGCGCGTTCAGCCGGATGAATGGGGCGCTGTCAGGGCCCCTCTCGTGGAGGATAAAAATCATGCTTTTTCCCTCATTACACATCCCATGCGAGCTTGTAATGATAAAACCTCATCCAAATCACACATTGCAGCTCAATATTCAGTGAGGACAGGGCCTTTTTAAGTCGAAATGTGCAAAAAAGCATCCTATCGCTCTGAAACGGCTGTTTTGCACTCCACCACATTTACTGTCAGACTGGCCGAATTAGACCGATTCTGCCTCTTTCTTGCCTCTACATGTGAAGAACAGGGTGCTTGTGAGCATATTGTGCAGTTTCAAGCAGGTAGCTGGCTTGGAACGGGACCGGTGGGGCAGAGCAATCCTAGCGGCTCGCCCGAGCAGTGGAAGCCGGCGAGGGTGCGCGTTCAGCAGGATGAATGGGGCGCTGTCAGGGCCCCTCTCGTGGAGGATAAAAATCATGCTTTTTCCCTCATTACACATCCCATGCGAGCTTGTAATGATAAAACCTCATCCAAATCACACATTGCAGCTCAATATTCAGTGAGGACAGGGCCTTTTTAAGTCGAAATGTGCAAAAAAGCATCCTATCGCTCTGAAACGGCTGTTTTGCTCTCCACCACATTTACTGTCAGACTGGCCGAATTAGACCGATTCTGCCTCTTTCTTGCCTCTACATGTGAAGAACAGGGTGCTTGTGAGCATATTGTGCAGTTTCACGCAGGTAGCTGCCTTGGAACGGGACCGGTGGGGCAGAGCAATCCTAGCGGCTCGCCCGAGCAGTGGAAGCCGGCGAGGGTGCGCGTTCAGCCGGATGAATGGGGCGCTGTCAGGGCCCCTCTCGTGGAGGATAAAAATCATGCTTTTTCCCTCATTACACATCCCATGCGAGCTTGTAATGATAAAACCTCATCCAAATCACACATTGCAGCTCAATATTCAGTGAGGACAGGGCCTTTTTAAGTCGAAATGTGCAAAAAAGCATCCTATCGCTCTGAAACGGCTGTTTTGCACTCCACCACATTTACTGTCAGACTGGCCGAATTAGACCGATTCTGCCTCTTTCTTGCCTCTACATGTGAAGAACAGGGTGCTTGTGAGCATATTGTGCAGTTTCAAGCAGGTAGCTGGCTTGGAACGGGACCGGTGGGGCAGAGCAATCCTAGCGGCTCGCCCGAGCAGTGGAAGCCGGCGAGGGTGCGCGTTCAGCCGGATGAATGGGGCGCTGTCAGGGCCCCTCTCGTGGAGGATAAAAATCATGCTTTTTCCCTCATTACACATCCCATGCGAGCTTGTAATGATAAAACCTCATCCAAATCACACATTGCAGCTCAATATTCAGTGAGGACAGGGCCTTTTTAAGTCGAAATGTGCAAAAAAGCATCCTATCGCTCTGAAACGGCTGTTTTGCTCTCCACCACATTTACTGTCAGACTGGCCGAATTAGACCGATTCTGCCTCTTTCTTGCCTCTACATGTGAAGAACAGGGTGCTTGTGAGCATATTGTGCAGTTTCACGCAGGTAGCTGGCTTGGAACGGGACCGGTGGGGCAGAGCAATCCTAGCGGCTCGCCCGAGCAGTGGAAGCCGGCTAGGGTGCGCGTTCAGCCGGATGAATGGGGCGCTGTCAGGGCCCCTCTCGTGGAGGATAAAAATCATGCTTTTTCCCTCATTACACATCCCATGCGAGCTTGTAATGATAAAACCTCATCCAAATCTCACAATGCAGCTCAATATTCAGTGAGGACAGGGCCTTTTTAAGTCGAAATGTGCAAAAAAGCATCCTATCGCTCTGAAACGGCTGTTTTGCACTCCACCACATTTACTGTCAGACTGGCCGAATTAGACCGATTCTGCCTCTTTCTTGCCTCTACATGTGAAGAACAGGGTGCTTGTGAGCATATTGTGCAGTTTCAAGCAGGTAGCTGGCTTGGAACGGGACCGGTGGGGCAGAGCAATCCTAGCGGCTCGCCCGAGCAGTGGAAGCCGGCGAGGGTGCGCGTTCAGCAGGATGAATGGGGCGCTGTCAGGGCCCCTCTCGTGGAGGATAAAAATCATGCTTTTTCCCTCATTACACATCCCATGCGAGCTTGTAATGATAAAACCTCATCCAAATCACACATTGCAGCTCAATATTCAGTGAGGACAGGGCCTTTTTAAGTCGAAATGTGCAAAAAAGCATCCTATCGCTCTGAAACGGCTGTTTTGCTCTCCACCACATTTACTGTCAGACTGGCCGAATTAGACCGATTCTGCCTCTTTCTTGCCTCTACATGTGAAGAACAGGGTGCTTGTGAGCATATTGTGCAGTTTCACGCAGGTAGCTGGCTTGGAACGGGACCGGTGGGGCAGAGCAATCCTAGCGGCTCGCCCGAGCAGTGGAAGCCGGCGAGGGTGCGCGTTCAGCCGGATGAATGGGGCGCTGTCAGGGCCCCTCTCGTGGAGGATAAAAATCATGCTTTTTCCCTCATTACACATCCCATGCGAGCTTGTAATGGTAAAACCTCATCCAAATCACACATTGCAGCTCAATATTCAGTGAGGACAGGGCCTTTTTAAGTCGAAATGTGCAAAAAAGCATCCTATCGCTCTGAAACGGCTGTTTTGCACTCCACCACATTTACTGTCAGACTGGCCGAATTAGACCGATTCTGCCTCTTTCTTGCCTCTACATGTGAAGAACAGGGTGCTTGTGAGCATATTGTGCAGTTTCACGCAGGTAGCTGGCTTGGAACGGGACCGGTGGGGCAGAGCAATCCTAGCGGCTCGCCCGAGCAGTGGAAGCCGGCGAGGGTGCGCGTTCAGCCGGATGAATGGGGCGCTGTCAGGGCCCCTCTCGTGGAGGATAAAAATCATGCTTTTTCCCTCATTACACATCCCATGCGAGCTTGTAATGATAAAACCTCATCCAAATCACACATTGCAGCTCAATATTCAGTGAGGACAGGGCCTTTTTAAGTCGAAATGTGCAAAAAAGCATCCTATCGCTCTGAAACGGCTGTTTTGCACTCCACCACATTTACTGTCAGACTGGCCGAATTAGACCGATTCTGCCTCTTTCTTGCCTCTACATGTGAAGAACAGGGTGCTTGTGAGCATATTGTGCAGTTTCAAGCAGGTAGCTGGCTTGGAACGGGACCGGTGGGGCAGAGCAATCCTAGCGGCTCGCCCGAGCAGTGGAAGCCGGCGAGGGTGCGCGTTCAGCAGGATGAATGGGGCGCTGTCAGGGCCCCTCTCGTGGAGGATAAAAATCATGCTTTTTCCCTCATTACACATCCCATGCGAGCTTGTAATGATAAAACCTCATCCAAATCACACATTGCAGCTCAATATTCAGTGAGGACAGGGCCTTTTTAAGTCGAAATGTGCAAAAAAGCATCCTATCGCTCTGAAACGGCTGTTTTGCTCTCCACCACATTTACTGTCAGACTGGCCGAATTAGACCGATTCTGCCTCTTTCTTGCCTCTACATGTGAAGAACAGGGTGCTTGTGAGCATATTGTGCAGTTTCACGCAGGTAGCTGGCTTGGAACGGGACCGGTGGGGCAGAGCAATCCTAGCGGCTCGCCCGAGCAGTGGAAGCCGGCGAGGGTGCGCGTTCAGCCGGATGAATGGGGCGCTGTCAGGGCCCCTCTCGTGGAGGATAAAAATCATGCTTTTTCCCTCATTACACATCCCATGCGAGCTTGTAATGATAAAACCTCATCCAAATCACACATTGCAGCTCAATATTCAGTGAGGACAGGGCCTTTTTAAGTCGAAATGTGCAAAAAAGCATCCTATCGCTCTGAAACGGCTGTTTTGCACTCCACCACATTTACTGTCAGACTGGCCGAATTAGACCGATTCTGCCTCTTTCTTGCCTCTACATGTGAAGAACAGGGTGCTTGTGAGCATATTGTGCAGTTTCAAGCAGGTAGCTGGCTTGGAACGGGACCGGTGGGGCAGAGCAATCCTAGCGGCTCGCCCGAGCAGTGGAAGCCGGCGAGGGTGCGCGTTCAGCCGGATGAATGGGGCGCTGTCAGGGCCCCTCTCGTGGAGGATAAAAATCATGCTTTTTCCCTCATTACACATCCCATGCGAGCTTGTAATGATAAAACCTCATCCAAATCACACATTGCAGCTCAATATTCAGTGAGGACAGGGCCTTTTTAAGTCGAAATGTGCAAAAAAGCATCCTATCGCTCTGAAACGGCTGTTTTGCACTCCACCACATTTACTGTCAGACTGGCCGAATTAGACCGATTCTGCCTCTTTCTTGCCTCTACATGTGAAGAACAGGGTGCTTGTGAGCATATTGTGCAGTTTCAAGCAGGTAGCTGGCTTGGAACGGGACCGGTGGGGCAGAGCAATCCTAGCGGCTCGCCCGAGCAGTGGAAGCCGGCGAGGGTGCGCGTTCAGCAGGATGAATGGGGCGCTGTCAGGGCCCCTCTCGTGGAGGATAAAAATCATGCTTTTTCCCTCATTACACATCCCATGCGAGCTTGTAATGATAAAACCTCATCCAAATCACACATTGCAGCTCAATATTCAGTGAGGACAGGGCCTTTTTAAGTCGAAATGTGCAAAAAAGCATCCTATCGCTCTGAAACGGCTGTTTTGCTCTCCACCACATTTACTGTCAGACTGGCCGAATTAGACCGATTCTGCCTCTTTCTTGCCTCTACATGTGAAGAACAGGGTGCTTGTGAGCATATTGTGCAGTTTCACGCAGGTAGCTGGCTTGGAACGGGACCGGTGGGGCAGAGCAATCCTAGCGGCTCGCCCGAGCAGTGGAAGCCGGCGAGGGTGCGCGTTCAGCCGGATGAATGGGGCGCTGTCAGGGCCCCTCTCGTGGAGGATAAAAATCATGCTTTTTCCCTCATTACACATCCCATGCGAGCTTGTAATGATAAAACCTCATCCAAATCACACATTGCAGCTCAATATTCAGTGAGGACAGGGCCTTTTTAAGTCGAAATGTGCAAAAAAGCATCCTATCGCTCTGAAACGGCTGTTTTGCACTCCACCACATTTACTGTCAGACTGGCCGAATTAGACCGATTCTGCCTCTTTCTTGCCTCTACATGTGAAGAACAGGGTGCTTGTGAGCATATTGTGCAGTTTCAAGCAGGTAGCTGGCTTGGAACGGGACCGGTGGGGCAGAGCAATCCTAGCGGCTCGCCCGAGCAGTGGAAGCCGGCGAGGGTGCGCGTTCAGCCGGATGAATGGGGCGCTGTCAGGGCCCCTCTCGTGGAGGATAAAAATCATGCTTTTTCCCTCATTACACATCCCATGCGAGCTTGTAATGATAAAACCTGATCCAAATCACACATTGCAGCTCAATATTCAGTGAGGACAGGGCCTTTTTAAGTCGAAATGTGCAAAAAAGCATCCTATCGCTCTGAAACGGCTGTTTTGCTCTCCACCACATTTACTGTCAGACTGGCCGAATTAGACCGATTCTGCCTCTTTCTTGCCTCTACATGTGAAGAACAGGGTGCTTGTGAGCATATTGTGCAGTTTCACGCAGGTAGCTGGCTTGGAACGGGACCGGTGGGGCAGAGCAATCCTAGCGGCTCGCCCGAGCAGTGGAAGCCGGCGAGGGTGCGCGTTCAGCCGGATGAATGGGGCGCTGTCAGGGCCCCTCTCGTGGAGGATAAAAATCATGCTTTTTCCCTCATTACACATCCCATGCGAGCTTGTAATGATAAAACCTCATCCAAATCACACATTGCAGCTCAATATTCAGTGAGGACAGGGCCTTTTTAAGTCGAAATGTGCAAAAAAGCATCCTATCGCTCTGAAACGGCTGTTTTGCACTCCACCACATTTACTGTCAGACTGGCCGAATTAGACCGATTCTGCCTCTTTCTTGCCTCTACATGTGAAGAACAGGGTGCTTGTGAGCATATTGTGCAGTTTCACGCAGGTAGCTGGCTTGGAACGGGACCGGTGGGGCAGAGCAATCCTAGCGGCTCGCCCGAGCAGTGGAAGCCGGCGAGGGTGCGCGTTCAGCCGGATGAATGGGGCGCTGTCAGGGCCCCTCTCGTGGAGGATAAAAATCATGCTTTTTCCCTCATTACACATCCCATGCGAGCTTGTAATGATAAAACCTCATCCAAATCACACATTGCAGCTCAATATTCAGTGAGGACAGGGCCTTTTTAAGTCGAAATGTGCAAAAAAGCATCCTATCGCTCTGAAACGGCTGTTTTGCACTCCACCACATTTACTGTCAGACTGGCCGAATTAGACCGATTCTGCCTCTTTCTTGCCTCTACATGTGAAGAACAGGGTGCTTGTGAGCATATTGTGCAGTTTCACGCAGGTAGCTGGCTTGGAACGGGACCGGTGGGGCAGAGCAATCCTAGCGGCTCGCCCGAGCAGTGGAAGCCGGCGAGGGTGCGCGTTCAGCCGGATGAATGGGGCGCTGTCAGGGCCCCTCTCGTGGAGGATAAAAATCATGCTTTTTCCCTCATTACACATCCCATGCGAGCTTGTAATGATAAAACCTCATCCAAATCACACATTGCAGCTCAATATTCAGTGAGGACAGGGCCTTTTTAAGTCGAAATGTGCAAAAAAGCATCCTATCGCTCTGAAACGGCTGTTTTGCACTCCACCACATTTACTGTCAGACTGGCCGAATTAGACCGATTCTGCCTCTTTCTTGCCTCTACATGTGAAGAACAGGGTGCTTGTGAGCATATTGTGCAGTTTCAAGCAGGTAGCTGGCTTGGAACGGGACCGGTGGGGCAGAGCAATCCTAGCGGCTCGCCCGAGCAGTGGAAGCCGGCGAGGGTGCGCGTTCAGCCGGATGAATGGGGCGCTGTCAGGGCCCCTCTCGTGGAGGATAAAAATCATGCTTTTTCCCTCATTACACATCCCATGCGAGCTTGTAATGATAAAACCTCATCCAAATCACACATTGCAGCTCAATATTCAGTGAGGACAGGGCCTTTTTAAGTCGAAATGTGCAAAAAAGCATCCTATCGCTCTGAAACGGCTGTTTTGCTCTCCACCACATTTACTGTCAGACTGGCCGAATTAGACCGATTCTGCCTCTTTCTTGCCTCTACATGTGAAGAACAGGGTGCTTGTGAGCATATTGTGCAGTTTCACGCAGGTAGCTGGCTTGGAACGGGACCGGTGGGGCAGAGCAATCCTAGCGGCTCGCCCGAGCAGTGGAAGCCGGCGAGGGTGCGCGTTCAGCCGGATGAATGGGGCGCTGTCAGGGCCCCTCTCGTGGAGGATAAAAATCATGCTTTTTCCCTCATTACACATCCCATGCGAGCTTGTAATGATAAAACCTCATCCAAATCACACATTGCAGCTCAATATTCAGTGAGGACAGGGCCTTTTTAAGTCGAAATGTGCAAAAAAGCATCCTATCGCTCTGAAACGGCTGTTTTGCACTCCACCACATTTACTGTCAGACTGGCCGAATTAGACCGATTCTGCCTCTTTCTTGCCTCTACATGTGAAGAACAGGGTGCTTGTGAGCATATTGTGCAGTTTCACGCAGGTAGCTGCCTTGGAACGGGACCGGTGGGGCAGAGCAATCCTAGCGGCTCGCCCGAGCAGTGGAAGCCGGCGAGGGTGCGCGTTCAGCCGGATGAATGGGGCGCTGTCAGGGCCCCTCTCGTGGAGGATAAAAATCATGCTTTTTCCCTCATTACACATCCCATGCGAGCTTGTAATGATAAAACCTGATCCAAATCACACATTGCAGCTCAATATTCAGTGAGGACAGGGCCTTTTTAAGTCGAAATGTGCAAAAAAGCATCCTATCGCTCTGAAACGGCTGTTTTGCTCTCCACCACATTTACTGTCAGACTGGCCGAATTAGACCGATTCTGCCTCGTTCTTGCCTCTACATGTGAAGAACAGGGTGCTTGTGAGCATATTGTGCAGTTTCACGCAGGTAGCTGGCTTGGAACGGGACCGGTGGGGCAGAGCAATCCTAGCGGCTCGCCCGAGCAGTGGAAGCCGGCGAGGGTGCGCGTTCAGCCGGATGAATGGGGCGCTGTCAGGGCCCCTCTCGTGGAGGATAAAAATCATGCTTTTTCCCTCATTACACATCCCATGCGAGCTTGTAATGATAAAACCTCATCCAAATCACACATTGCAGCTCAATATTCAGTGAGGACAGGGCCTTTTTAAGTCGAAATGTGCAAAAAAGCATCCTATCGCTCTGAAACGGCTGTTTTGCTCTCCACCACATTTACTGTCAGACTGGCCGAATTAGACCGATTCTGCCTCTTTCTTGCCTCTGCATGTGAAGAACAGGGTGCTTGTGAGCATATTGTGCAGTTTCACGCAGGTAGCTGCCTTGGAACGGGACCGGTGGGGCAGAGCAATCCTAGCGGCTCGCCCGAGCAGTGGAAGCCGGCGAGGGTGCGCGTTCAGCCGGATGAATGGGGCGCTGTCAGGGCCCCTCTCGTGGAGGATAAAAATCATGCTTTTTCCCTCATTACACATCCCATGCGAGCTTGTAATGATAAAACCTCATCCAAATCACACATTGCAGCTCAATATTCAGTGAGGACAGGGCCTTTTTAAGTCGAAATGTGCAAAAAAGCATCCTATCGCTCTGAAACGGCTGTTTTGCTCTCCACCACATTTACTGTCAGACTGGCCGAATTAGACCGATTCTGCCTCTTTCTTGCCTCTGCATGTGAAGAACAGGGTGCTTGTGAGCATATTGTGCAGTTTCACGCAGGTAGCTGCCTTGGAACGGGACCGGTGGGGCAGAGCAATCCTAGCGGCTCGCCCGAGCAGTGGAAGCCGGCGAGGGTGCGCGTTCAGCCGGATGAATGGGGCGCTGTCAGGGCCCCTCTCGTGGAGGATAAAAATCATGCTTTTTCCCTCATTACACATCCCATGCGAGCTTGTAATGATAAAACCTCATCCAAATCACACATTGCAGCTCAATATTCAGTGAGGACAGGGCCTTTTTAAGTCGAAATGTGCAAAAAAGCATCCTATCGCTCTGAAACGGCTGTTTTGCTCTCCACCACATTTACTGTCAGACTGGCCGAATTAGACCGATTCTGCCTCTTTCTTGCCTCTGCATGTGAAGAACAGGGTGCTTGTGAGCATATTGTGCAGTTTCACGCAGGTAGCTGGCTTGGAACGAGACCGGTGGGGCAGAGCAATCCTAGCGGCTCGCCCGAGCAGTGGAAGCCGGCGAGGGTGCGCGTTCAGCCGGATGAATGGGGCGCTGTCAGGGCCCCTCTCGTGGAGGATAAAAATCATGCTTTTTCCCTCATTACACATCCCATGCGAGCTTGTAATGATAAAACCTCATCCAAATCACACATTGCAGCTCAATATTCAGTGAGGACAGGGCCTTTTTAAGTCGAAATGTGCAAAAAAGCATCCTATCGCTCTGAAACGGCTGTTTTGCTCTCCACCACATTTACTGTCAGACTGGCCGAATTAGACCGATTCTGCCTCTTTCTTGCCTCTGCATGTGAAGAACAGGGTGCTTGTGAGCATATTGTGCAGTTTCACGCAGGTAGCTGCTTTGGAACGGGACCGGTGGGGCAGAGCAATCCTAGCGGCTCGCCCGAGCAGTGGAAGCCGGCGAGGGTGCGCGTTCAGCCGGATGAATGGGGCGCTGTCAGGGCCCCTCTCGTGGAGGATAAAAATCATGCTTTTTCCCTCATTACACATCCCATGCGAGCTTGTAATGATAAAACCTCATCCAAATCACACATTGCAGCTCAATATTCAGTGAGGACAGGGCCTTTTTAAGTCGAAATGTGCAAAAAAGCATCCTATCGCTCTGAAACGGCTGTTTTGCACTCCACCACATTTACTGTCAGACTGGCCGAATTAGACCTATTCTGCCTCTTTCTTGCCTCTACATGTGAAGAACAGGGTGCTTGTGAGCATATTGTGCAGTTTCAAGCAGGTGGCTGGCTTGGAACGGGACCGGTGGGGCAGAGCAATCCTAGCGGCTCGCCCGAGCAGTGGAAGCCGGCGAGGGTGCGCGTTCAGCCGGATGAATGGGGCGCTGTCAGGGCCCCTCTCGTGGAGGATAAAAATCATGCTTTTTCCCTCATTACACATCCCATGCGAGCTTCTAAATGATAAAACCTCATCCAAATCACACATTGCAGCTCAATATTCAGTGAGGACAGGGCCTTTTTAAGTCGAAATGTGCAAAAAAGCATCCTATCGCTCTGAAACGGCTGTTTTGCACTCCACCACATTTACTGTCAGACTGGCCGAATTAGACCGATTCTGCCTCTTTCTTGCCTCTACATGTGAAGAACAGGGTGCTTGTGAGCATATTGTGCAGTTTCAAGCAGGTAGCTGGCTTGGAACGGGATCGGTGGGGCAGAGCAATCCTAGCGGCTCGCCCGAGCAGTGGAAGCCGGCGAGGGTGCGCGTTCAGCCGGATGAATGGGGCGCTGTCAGGGCCCCTCTCGTGGAGGATAAAAATCATGCTTTTTCCCTCATTACACATCCCATGCGAGCTTGTAATGATAAAACCTCATCCAAATCACACATTGCAGCTCAATATTCAGTGAGGACAGGGCCTTTTTAAGTCGAAATGTGCAAAAAAGCATCCTATCGCTCTGAAACGGCTGTTTTGCTCTCCACCACATTTACTGTCAGACTGGCCGAATTAGACCGATTCTGCCTCTTTCTTGCCTCTACATGTGAAGAACAGGGTGCTTGTGAGCATATTGTGCAGTTTCACGCAGGTAGCTGGCTTGGAACGGGACCGGTGGGGCAGAGCAATCCTAGCGGCTCGCCCGAGCAGTGGAAGGCGGCGAGGGTGCGCGTTCAGCCGGATGAATGGGGCGCTGTCAGGGCCCCTCTCGTGGAGGATAAAAATCATGCTTTTTCCCTCATTACACATCCCATGCGAGCTTGTAATGATAAAACCTCATCCAAATCACACATTGCAGCTCAATATTCAGTGAGGACAGGGCCTTTTTAAGTCGAAATGTGCAAAAAAGCATCCTATCGCTCTGAAACGGCTGTTTTGCACTCCACCACATTTACTGTCAGACTGGCCGAATTAGACCGATTCTGCCTCTTTCTTGCCTCTACATGTGAAGAACAGGGTGCTTGTGAGCATATTGTGCAGTTTCAAGCAGGTAGCTGGCTTGGAACGGGATCGGTGGGGCAGAGCAATCCTAGCGGCTCGCCCGAGCAGTGGAAGCCGGCGAGGGTGCGCGTTCAGCCGGATGAATGGGGCGCTGTCAGGGCCCCTCTCGTGGAGGATAAAAATCATGCTTTTTCCCTCATTACACATCCCATGCGAGCTTGTAATGATAAAACCTCATCCAAATCACACATTGCAGCTCAATATTCAGTGAGGACAGGGCCTTTTTAAGTCGAAATGTGCAAAAAAGCATCCTATCGCTCTGAAACGGCTGTTTTGCTCTCCACCACATTTACTGTCAGACTGGCCGAATTAGACCGATTCTGCCTCTTTCTTGCCTCTACATGTGAAGAACAGGGTGCTTGTGAGCATATTGTGCAGTTTCACGCAGGTAGCTGGCTTGGAACGGGACCGGTGGGGCAGAGCAATCCTAGCGGCTCGCCCGAGCAGTGGAAGGCGGCGAGGGTGCGCGTTCAGCCGGATGAATGGGGCGCTGTCAGGGCCCCTCTCGTGGAGGATAAAAATCATGCTTTTTCCCTCATTACACATCCCATGCGAGCTTGTAATGATAAAACCTCATCCAAATCACACATTGCAGCTCAATATTCAGTGAGGACAGGGCCTTTTTAAGTCGAAATGTGCAAAAAAGCATCCTATCGCTCTGAAACGGCTGTTTTGCACTCCACCACATTTACTGTCAGACTGGCCGAATTAGACCGATTATGCCCCTTTCTTGCCTCTACAAGTGAAGAACAGGGTGCTTGTGAGCATATTGTGCAGTTTCAAGCAGGTAGCTGGCTTGGAACGGGACCGGTGGGGCAGAGCAATCCTAGCGGCTCGCCCGAGCAGTGGAAGCCGGCGAGGGTGCGCGTTCAGCCGGATGAATGGGGCGCTGTCAGGGCCCCTCTCGTGGAGGATAAAAATCATGCTTTTTCCCTCATTACACATCCCATGCGAGCTTGTAATGATAAAACCTCATCCAAATCACACATTGCAGCTCAATATTCAGTGAGGACAGGGCCTTTTTAAGTCGAAATGTGCAAAAAAGCATCCTATCGCTCTGAAACGGCTGTTTTGCTCTCCACCACATTTACTGTCAGACTGGCCGAATTAGACCGATTCTGCCTCTTTCTTGCCTCTACATGTGAAGAACAGGGTGCTTGTGAGCATATTGTGCAGTTTCACGCAGGTAGCTGGCTTGGAACGGGACCGGTGGGGTAGAGCAATCCTAGCGGCTCGCCCGAGCAGTGGAAGCCGGCGAGGGTGCGCGTTCAGCCGGATGAATGGGGCGCTGTCAGGGCCCCTCTCGTGGAGGATAAAAATCATGCTTTTTCCCTCATTACACATCCCATGCGAGCTTGTAATGATAAAACCTCATCCAAATCACACATTGCAGCTCAATATTCAGTGAGGACAGGGCCTTTTTAAGTCGAAATGTGCAAAAAAGCATCCTATCGCTCTGAAACGGCTGTTTTGCACTCCACCACATTTACTGTCAGACTGGCCGAATTAGACCGATTCTGCCTCTTTCTTGCCTCTACATGTGAAGAACAGGGTGCTTGTGAGCATATTGTGCAGTTTCAAGCAGGTAGCTGGCTTGGAACGGGACCGGTGGGGCAGAGCAATCCTAGCGGCTCGCCCGAACAGTGGAAGCCGGCGAGGGTGCGCGTTCAGCCGGATGAATGGGGCGCTGTCAGGGCCCCTCTCGTGGAGGATAAAAATCATGCTTTTTCCCTCATTACACATCCCATGCGAGCTTGTAATGATAAAACCTCATCCAAATCACACATTGCAGCTCAATATTCAGTGAGGACAGGGCCTTTTTAAGTCGAAATGTGCAAAAAAGCATCCTATCGCTCTGAAACGGCTGTTTTGCTCTCCACCACATTTACTGTCAGACTGGCCGAATTAGACCGATTCTGCCTCTTTCTTGCCTCTACATGTGAAGAACAGGGTGCTTGTGAGCATATTGTGCAGTTTCACGCAGGTAGCTGGCTTGGAACGGGACCGGTGGGGCAGAGCAATCCTAGCGGCTCGCCCGAGCAGTGGAAGCCGGCGAGGGTGCGCGTTCAGCCGGATGAATGGGGCGCTGTCAGGGCCCCTCTCGTGGAGGATAAAAATCATGCTTTTTCCCTCATTACACATCCCATGCGAGCTTGTAATGATAAAACCTCATCCAAATCACACATTGCAGCTCAATATTCAGAGAGGACAGGGCCTTTTTAAGTCGAAATGTGCAAAAAGCATCCTATCGCTCTGAAACGGCTGTTTTGCTCTCCACCACATTTACTGTCAGACTGGCCGAATTAGACCGATTCTGCCTCTTTCTTGCCTCTGCATGTGAAGAACAGGGTGCTTGTGAGCATATTGTGCAGTTTCACGCAGGTAGCTGCCTTGGAACGGGACCGGTGGGGCAGAGCAATCCTAGCGGCTCGCCCGAGCAGTGGAAGCCGGCGAGGGTGCGCGTTCAGCCGGATGAATGGGGCGCTGTCAGGGCCCCTCTCGTGGAGGATAAAAATCATGCTTTTTCCCTCATTACACATCCCATGCGAGCTTGTAATGATAAAACCTCATCCAAATCACACATTGCAGCTCAATATTCAGTGAGGACAGGGCCTTTTTAAGTCGAAATGTGCAAAAAAGCATCCTATCGCTCTGAAACGGCTGTTTTGCACTCCACCACATTTACTGTCAGACTGGCCGAATTAGACCGATTCTGCCTCTTTCTTGCCTCTACATGTGAAGAACAGGGTGCTTGTGAGCATATTGTGCAGTTTCAAGCAGGTAGCTGGCTTGGAACGGGACCGGTGGGGCAGAGCAATCCTAGCGGCTCGCCCGAACAGTGGAAGCCGGCGAGGGTGCGCGTTCAGCCGGATGAATGGGGCGCTGTCAGGGCCCCTCTCGTGGAGGATAAAAATCATGCTTTTTCCCTCATTACACATCCCATGCGAGCTTGTAATGATAAAACCTCATCCAAATCACACATTGCAGCTCAATATTCAGTGAGGACAGGGCCTTTTTAAGTCGAAATGTGCAAAAAAGCATCCTATCGCTCTGAAACGGCTGTTTTGCTCTCCACCACATTTACTGTCAGACTGGCCGAATTAGACCGATTCTGCCTCTTTCTTGCCTCTACATGTGAAGAACAGGGTGCTTGTGAGCATATTGTGCAGTTTCACGCAGGTAGCTACCTTGGAACGGGACCGGTGGGGCAGAGCAATCCTAGCGGCTCGCCCGAGCAGTGGAAGCCGGCGAGGGTGCGCGTTCAGCCGGATGAATGGGGCGCTGTCAGGGCCCCTCTCGTGGAGGATAAAAATCATGCTTTTTCCCTCATTACACATCCCATGCGAGCTTGTAATGATAAAACCTCATCCAAATCACACATTGCAGCTCAATATTCAGTGAGGACAGGGCCTTTTTAAGTCGAAATGTGCAAAAAAGCATCCTATCGCTCTGAAACGGCTGTTTTGCTCTCCACCACATTTACTGTCAGACTGGCCGAATTAGACCGATTCTGCCTCTTTCTTGCCTCTACATGTGAAGAACAGGGTGCTTGTGAGCATATTGTGCAGTTTCACGCAGGTAGCTGGCTTGGAACGGGACCGGTGGGGCAGAGCAATCCTAGCGGCTCGCCCGAGCAGTGGAAGGCGGCGAGGGTGCGCGTTCAGCCGGATGAATGGGGCGCTGTCAGGGCCCCTCTCGTGGAGGATAAAAATCATGCTTTTTCCCTCATTACACATCCCATGCGAGCTTGTAATGATAAAACCTCATCCAAATCACACATTGCAGCTCAATATTCAGTGAGGACAGGGCCTTTTTAAGTCGAAATGTGCAAAAAAGCATCCTATCGCTCTGAAACGGCTGTTTTGCACTCCACCACATTTACTGTCAGACTGGCCGAATTAGACCGATTCTGCCTCTTTCTTGCCTCTACATGTGAAGAACAGGGTGCTTGTGAGCATATTGTGCAGTTTCAAGCAGGTAGCTGGCTTGGAACGGGATCGGTGGGGCAGAGCAATCCTAGCGGCTCGCCCGAGCAGTGGAAGCCGGCGAGGGTGCGCGTTCAGCCGGATGAATGGGGCGCTGTCAGGGCCCCTCTCGTGGAGGATAAAAATCATGCTTTTTCCCTCATTACACATCCCATGCGAGCTTGTAATGATAAAACCTCATCCAAATCACACATTGCAGCTCAATATTCAGTGAGGACAGGGCCTTTTTAAGTCGAAATGTGCAAAAAAGCATCCTATCGCTCTGAAACGGCTGTTTTGCTCTCCACCACATTTACTGTCAGACTGGCCGAATTAGACCGATTCTGCCTCTTTCTTGCCTCTACATGTGAAGAACAGGGTGCTTGTGAGCATATTGTGCAGTTTCACGCAGGTAGCTGGCTTGGAACGGGACCGGTGGGGCAGAGCAATCCTAGCGGCTCGCCCGAGCAGTGGAAGGCGGCGAGGGTGCGCGTTCAGCCGGATGAATGGGGCGCTGTCAGGGCCCCTCTCGTGGAGGATAAAAATCATGCTTTTTCCCTCATTACACATCCCATGCGAGCTTGTAATGATAAAACCTCATCCAAATCACACATTGCAGCTCAATATTCAGTGAGGACAGGGCCTTTTTAAGTCGAAATGTGCAAAAAAGCATCCTATCGCTCTGAAACGGCTGTTTTGCACTCCACCACATTTACTGTCAGACTGGCCGAATTAGACCGATTATGCCCCTTTCTTGCCTCTACAAGTGAAGAACAGGGTGCTTGTGAGCATATTGTGCAGTTTCAAGCAGGTAGCTGGCTTGGAACGGGACCGGTGGGGCAGAGCAATCCTAGCGGCTCGCCCGAGCAGTGGAAGCCGGCGAGGGTGCGCGTTCAGCCGGATGAATGGGGCGCTGTCAGGGCCCCTCTCGTGGAGGATAAAAATCATGCTTTTTCCCTCATTACACATCCCATGCGAGCTTGTAATGATAAAACCTCATCCAAATCACACATTGCAGCTCAATATTCAGTGAGGACAGGGCCTTTTTAAGTCGAAATGTGCAAAAAAGCATCCTATCGCTCTGAAACGGCTGTTTTGCTCTCCACCACATTTACTGTCAGACTGGCCGAATTAGACCGATTCTGCCTCTTTCTTGCCTCTACATGTGAAGAACAGGGTGCTTGTGAGCATATTGTGCAGTTTCACGCAGGTAGCTGGCTTGGAACGGGACCGGTGGGGTAGAGCAATCCTAGCGGCTCGCCCGAGCAGTGGAAGCCGGCGAGGGTGCGCGTTCAGCCGGATGAATGGGGCGCTGTCAGGGCCCCTCTCGTGGAGGATAAAAATCATGCTTTTTCCCTCATTACACATCCCATGCGAGCTTGTAATGATAAAACCTCATCCAAATCACACATTGCAGCTCAATATTCAGTGAGGACAGGGCCTTTTTAAGTCGAAATGTGCAAAAAAGCATCCTATCGCTCTGAAACGGCTGTTTTGCACTCCACCACATTTACTGTCAGACTGGCCGAATTAGACCGATTCTGCCTCTTTCTTGCCTCTACATGTGAAGAACAGGGTGCTTGTGAGCATATTGTGCAGTTTCAAGCAGGTAGCTGGCTTGGAACGGGACCGGTGGGGCAGAGCAATCCTAGCGGCTCGCCCGAACAGTGGAAGCCGGCGAGGGTGCGCGTTCAGCCGGATGAATGGGGCGCTGTCAGGGCCCCTCTCGTGGAGGATAAAAATCATGCTTTTTCCCTCATTACACATCCCATGCGAGCTTGTAATGATAAAACCTCATCCAAATCACACATTGCAGCTCAATATTCAGTGAGGACAGGGCCTTTTTAAGTCGAAATGTGCAAAAAAGCATCCTATCGCTCTGAAACGGCTGTTTTGCTCTCCACCACATTTACTGTCAGACTGGCCGAATTAGACCGATTCTGCCTCTTTCTTGCCTCTACATGTGAAGAACAGGGTGCTTGTGAGCATATTGTGCAGTTTCACGCAGGTAGCTGGCTTGGAACGGGACCGGTGGGGCAGAGCAATCCTAGCGGCTCGCCCGAGCAGTGGAAGCCGGCGAGGGTGCGCGTTCAGCCGGATGAATGGGGCGCTGTCAGGGCCCCTCTCGTGGAGGATAAAAATCATGCTTTTTCCCTCATTACACATCCCATGCGAGCTTGTAATGATAAAACCTCATCCAAATCACACATTGCAGCTCAATATTCAGAGAGGACAGGGCCTTTTTAAGTCGAAATGTGCAAAAAAGCATCCTATCGCTCTGAAACGGCTGTTTTGCTCTCCACCACATTTACTGTCAGACTGGCCGAATTAGACCGATTCTGCCTCTTTCTTGCCTCTGCATGTGAAGAACAGGGTGCTTGTGAGCATATTGTGCAGTTTCACGCAGGTAGCTGCCTTGGAACGGGACCGGTGGGGCAGAGCAATCCTAGCGGCTCGCCCGAGCAGTGGAAGCCGGCGAGGGTGCGCGTTCAGCCGGATGAATGGGGCGCTGTCAGGGCCCCTCTCGTGGAGGATAAAAATCATGCTTTTTCCCTCATTACACATCCCATGCGAGCTTGTAATGATAAAACCTCATCCAAATCACACATTGCAGCTCAATATTCAGTGAGGACAGGGCCTTTTTAAGTCGAAATGTGCAAAAAAGCATCCTATCGCTCTGAAACGGCTGTTTTGCACTCCACCACATTTACTGTCAGACTGGCCGAATTAGACCGATTCTGCCTCTTTCTTGCCTCTACATGTGAAGAACAGGGTGCTTGTGAGCATATTGTGCAGTTTCAAGCAGGTAGCTGGCTTGGAACGGGACCGGTGGGGCAGAGCAATCCTAGCGGCTCGCCCGAACAGTGGAAGCCGGCGAGGGTGCGCGTTCAGCCGGATGAATGGGGCGCTGTCAGGGCCCCTCTCGTGGAGGATAAAAATCATGCTTTTTCCCTCATTACACATCCCATGCGAGCTTGTAATGATAAAACCTCATCCAAATCACACATTGCAGCTCAATATTCAGTGAGGACAGGGCCTTTTTAAGTCGAAATGTGCAAAAAAGCATCCTATCGCTCTGAAACGGCTGTTTTGCTCTCCACCACATTTACTGTCAGACTGGCCGAATTAGACCGATTCTGCCTCTTTCTTGCCTCTACATGTGAAGAACAGGGTGCTTGTGAGCATATTGTGCAGTTTCACGCAGGTAGCTACCTTGGAACGGGACCGGTGGGGCAGAGCAATCCTAGCGGCTCGCCCGAGCAGTGGAAGCCGGCGAGGGTGCGCGTTCAGCCGGATGAATGGGGCGCTGTCAGGGCCCCTCTCGTGGAGGATAAAAATCATGCTTTTTCCCTCATTACACATCCCATGCGAGCTTGTAATGATAAAACCTCATCCAAATCACACATTGCAGCTCAATATTCAGTGAGGACAGGGCCTTTTTAAGTCGAAATGTGCAAAAAAGCATCCTATCGCTCTGAAACGGCTGTTTTGCTCTCCACCACATTTACTGTCAGACTGGCCGAATTAGACCGATTCTGCCTCTTTCTTGCCTCTACATGTGAAGAACAGGGTGCTTGTGAGCATATTGTGCAGTTTCACGCAGGTAGCTGGCTTGGAACGGGACCGGTGGGGCAGAGCAATCCTAGCGGCTCGCCCGAGCAGTGGAAGCCGGCGAGGGTGCGCGTTCAGCCGGATGAATGGGGCGCTGTCAGGGCCCCTCTCGTGGAGGATAAAAATCATGCTTTTTCCCTCATTACACATCCCATGCGAGCTTGTAATGATAAAACCTCATCCAAATCACACATTGCAGCTCAATATTCAGTGAGGACAGGGCCTTTTTAAGTCGAAATGTGCAAAAAAGCATCCTATCGCTCTGAAACGGCTGTTTTGCACTCCACCACATTTACTGTCAGACTGGCCGAATTAGACCGATTCTGCCTCTTTCTTGCCTCTACATGTGAAGAACAGGGTGCTTGTGAGCATATTGTGCAGTTTCACGCAGGTAGCTGGCTTGGAACGGGACCGGTGGGGCAGAGCAATCCTAGCGGCTCGCCCGAGCAGTGGAAGCCGGCGAGGGTGCGCGTTCAGCCGGATGAATGGGGCGCTGTCAGGGCCCCTCTCGTGGAGGATAAAAATCATGCTTTTTCCCTCATTACACATCCCATGCGAGCTTGTAATGATAAAACCTGATCCAAATCACACATTGCAGCTCAATATTCAGTGAGGACAGGGCCTTTTTAAGTCGAAATGTGCAAAAAAGCATCCTATCGCTCTGAAACGGCTGTTTTGCTCTCCACCACATTTACTGTCAGACTGGCCGAATTAGACCGATTCTGCCTCGTTCTTGCCTCTACATGTGAAGAACAGGGTGCTTGTGAGCATATTGTGCAGTTTCACGCAGGTAGCTGGCTTGGAACGGGACCGGTGGGGCAGAGCAATCCTAGCGGCTCGCCCGAGCAGTGGAAGCCGGCGAGGGTGCGCGTTCAGCCGGATGAATGGGGCGCTGTCAGGGCCCCTCTCGTGGAGGATAAAAATCATGCTTTTTCCCTCATTACACATCCCATGCGAGCTTGTAATGATAAAACCTCATCCAAATCACACATTGCAGCTCAATATTCAGTGAGGACAGGGCCTTTTTAAGTCGAAATGTGCAAAAAAGCATCCTATCGCTCTGAAACGGCTGTTTTGCTCTCCACCACATTTACTGTCAGACTGGCCGAATTAGACCGATTCTGCCTCTTTCTTGCCTCTGCATGTGAAGAACAGGGTGCTTGTGAGCATATTGTGCAGTTTCACGCAGGTAGCTGCCTTGGAACGGGACCGGTGGGGCAGAGCAATCCTAGCGGCTCGCCCGAGCAGTGGAAGCCGGCGAGGGTGCGCGTTCAGCCGGATGAATGGGGCGCTGTCAGGGCCCCTCTCGTGGAGGATAAAAATCATGCTTTTTCCCTCATTACACATCCCATGCGAGCTTGTAATGATAAAACCTCATCCAAATCACACATTGCAGCTCAATATTCAGTGAGGACAGGGCCTTTTTAAGTCGAAATGTGCAAAAAAGCATCCTATCGCTCTGAAACGGCTGTTTTGCTCTCCACCACATTTACTGTCAGACTGGCCGAATTAGACCGATTCTGCCTCTTTCTTGCCTCTGCATGTGAAGAACAGGGTGCTTGTGAGCATATTGTGCAGTTTCACGCAGGTAGCTGCCTTGGAACGGGACCGGTGGGGCAGAGCAATCCTAGCGGCTCGCCCGAGCAGTGGAAGCCGGCGAGGGTGCGCGTTCAGCCGGATGAATGGGGCGCTGTCAGGGCCCCTCTCGTGGAGGATAAAAATCATGCTTTTTCCCTCATTACACATCCCATGCGAGCTTGTAATGATAAAACCTCATCCAAATCACACATTGCAGCTCAATATTCAGTGAGGACAGGGCCTTTTTAAGTCGAAATGTGCAAAAAAGCATCCTATCGCTCTGAAACGGCTGTTTTGCTCTCCACCACATTTACTGTCAGACTGGCCGAATTAGACCGATTCTGCCTCTTTCTTGCCTCTGCATGTGAAGAACAGGGTGCTTGTGAGCATATTGTGCAGTTTCACGCAGGTAGCTGGCTTGGAACGAGACCGGTGGGGCAGAGCAATCCTAGCGGCTCGCCCGAGCAGTGGAAGCCGGCGAGGGTGCGCGTTCAGCCGGATGAATGGGGCGCTGTCAGGGCCCCTCTCGTGGAGGATAAAAATCATGCTTTTTCCCTCATTACACATCCCATGCGAGCTTGTAATGATAAAACCTCATCCAAATCACACATTGCAGCTCAATATTCAGTGAGGACAGGGCCTTTTTAAGTCGAAATGTGCAAAAAAGCATCCTATCGCTCTGAAACGGCTGTTTTGCTCTCCACCACATTTACTGTCAGACTGGCCGAATTAGACCGATTCTGCCTCTTTCTTGCCTCTGCATGTGAAGAACAGGGTGCTTGTGAGCATATTGTGCAGTTTCACGCAGGTAGCTGCTTTGGAACGGGACCGGTGGGGCAGAGCAATCCTAGCGGCTCGCCCGAGCAGTGGAAGCCGGCGAGGGTGCGCGTTCAGCCGGATGAATGGGGCGCTGTCAGGGCCCCTCTCGTGGAGGATAAAAATCATGCTTTTTCCCTCATTACACATCCCATGCGAGCTTGTAATGATAAAACCTCATCCAAATCACACATTGCAGCTCAATATTCAGTGAGGACAGGGCCTTTTTAAGTCGAAATGTGCAAAAAAGCATCCTATCGCTCTGAAACGGCTGTTTTGCACTCCACCACATTTACTGTCAGACTGGCCGAATTAGACCTATTCTGCCTCTTTCTTGCCTCTACATGTGAAGAACAGGGTGCTTGTGAGCATATTGTGCAGTTTCAAGCAGGTGGCTGGCTTGGAACGGGACCGGTGGGGCAGAGCAATCCTAGCGGCTCGCCCGAGCAGTGGAAGCCGGCGAGGGTGCGCGTTCAGCCGGATGAATGGGGCGCTGTCAGGGCCCCTCTCGTGGAGGATAAAAATCATGCTTTTTCCCTCATTACACATCCCATGCGAGCTTCTAAATGATAAAACCTCATCCAAATCACACATTGCAGCTCAATATTCAGTGAGGACAGGGCCTTTTTAAGTCGAAATGTGCAAAAAAGCATCCTATCGCTCTGAAACGGCTGTTTTGCACTCCACCACATTTACTGTCAGACTGGCCGAATTAGACCGATTCTGCCTCTTTCTTGCCTCTACATGTGAAGAACAGGGTGCTTGTGAGCATATTGTGCAGTTTCAAGCAGGTAGCTGGCTTGGAACGGGATCGGTGGGGCAGAGCAATCCTAGCGGCTCGCCCGAGCAGTGGAAGCCGGCGAGGGTGCGCGTTCAGCCGGATGAATGGGGCGCTGTCAGGGCCCCTCTCGTGGAGGATAAAAATCATGCTTTTTCCCTCATTACACATCCCATGCGAGCTTGTAATGATAAAACCTCATCCAAATCACACATTGCAGCTCAATATTCAGTGAGGACAGGGCCTTTTTAAGTCGAAATGTGCAAAAAAGCATCCTATCGCTCTGAAACGGCTGTTTTGCTCTCCACCACATTTACTGTCAGACTGGCCGAATTAGACCGATTCTGCCTCTTTCTTGCCTCTACATGTGAAGAACAGGGTGCTTGTGAGCATATTGTGCAGTTTCACGCAGGTAGCTGGCTTGGAACGGGACCGGTGGGGCAGAGCAATCCTAGCGGCTCGCCCGAGCAGTGGAAGGCGGCGAGGGTGCGCGTTCAGCCGGATGAATGGGGCGCTGTCAGGGCCCCTCTCGTGGAGGATAAAAATCATGCTTTTTCCCTCATTACACATCCCATGCGAGCTTGTAATGATAAAACCTCATCCAAATCACACATTGCAGCTCAATATTCAGTGAGGACAGGGCCTTTTTAAGTCGAAATGTGCAAAAAAGCATCCTATCGCTCTGAAACGGCTGTTTTGCACTCCACCACATTTACTGTCAGACTGGCCGAATTAGACCGATTCTGCCTCTTTCTTGCCTCTACATGTGAAGAACAGGGTGCTTGTGAGCATATTGTGCAGTTTCAAGCAGGTAGCTGGCTTGGAACGGGATCGGTGGGGCAGAGCAATCCTAGCGGCTCGCCCGAGCAGTGGAAGCCGGCGAGGGTGCGCGTTCAGCCGGATGAATGGGGCGCTGTCAGGGCCCCTCTCGTGGAGGATAAAAATCATGCTTTTTCCCTCATTACACATCCCATGCGAGCTTGTAATGATAAAACCTCATCCAAATCACACATTGCAGCTCAATATTCAGTGAGGACAGGGCCTTTTTAAGTCGAAATGTGCAAAAAAGCATCCTATCGCTCTGAAACGGCTGTTTTGCTCTCCACCACATTTACTGTCAGACTGGCCGAATTAGACCGATTCTGCCTCTTTCTTGCCTCTACATGTGAAGAACAGGGTGCTTGTGAGCATATTGTGCAGTTTCACGCAGGTAGCTGGCTTGGAACGGGACCGGTGGGGCAGAGCAATCCTAGCGGCTCGCCCGAGCAGTGGAAGGCGGCGAGGGTGCGCGTTCAGCCGGATGAATGGGGCGCTGTCAGGGCCCCTCTCGTGGAGGATAAAAATCATGCTTTTTCCCTCATTACACATCCCATGCGAGCTTGTAATGATAAAACCTCATCCAAATCACACATTGCAGCTCAATATTCAGTGAGGACAGGGCCTTTTTAAGTCGAAATGTGCAAAAAAGCATCCTATCGCTCTGAAACGGCTGTTTTGCACTCCACCACATTTACTGTCAGACTGGCCGAATTAGACCGATTATGCCCCTTTCTTGCCTCTACAAGTGAAGAACAGGGTGCTTGTGAGCATATTGTGCAGTTTCAAGCAGGTAGCTGGCTTGGAACGGGACCGGTGGGGCAGAGCAATCCTAGCGGCTCGCCCGAGCAGTGGAAGCCGGCGAGGGTGCGCGTTCAGCCGGATGAATGGGGCGCTGTCAGGGCCCCTCTCGTGGAGGATAAAAATCATGCTTTTTCCCTCATTACACATCCCATGCGAGCTTGTAATGATAAAACCTCATCCAAATCACACATTGCAGCTCAATATTCAGTGAGGACAGGGCCTTTTTAAGTCGAAATGTGCAAAAAAGCATCCTATCGCTCTGAAACGGCTGTTTTGCTCTCCACCACATTTACTGTCAGACTGGCCGAATTAGACCGATTCTGCCTCTTTCTTGCCTCTACATGTGAAGAACAGGGTGCTTGTGAGCATATTGTGCAGTTTCACGCAGGTAGCTGGCTTGGAACGGGACCGGTGGGGTAGAGCAATCCTAGCGGCTCGCCCGAGCAGTGGAAGCCGGCGAGGGTGCGCGTTCAGCCGGATGAATGGGGCGCTGTCAGGGCCCCTCTCGTGGAGGATAAAAATCATGCTTTTTCCCTCATTACACATCCCATGCGAGCTTGTAATGATAAAACCTCATCCAAATCACACATTGCAGCTCAATATTCAGTGAGGACAGGGCCTTTTTAAGTCGAAATGTGCAAAAAAGCATCCTATCGCTCTGAAACGGCTGTTTTGCACTCCACCACATTTACTGTCAGACTGGCCGAATTAGACCGATTCTGCCTCTTTCTTGCCTCTACATGTGAAGAACAGGGTGCTTGTGAGCATATTGTGCAGTTTCAAGCAGGTAGCTGGCTTGGAACGGGACCGGTGGGGCAGAGCAATCCTAGCGGCTCGCCCGAACAGTGGAAGCCGGCGAGGGTGCGCGTTCAGCCGGATGAATGGGGCGCTGTCAGGGCCCCTCTCGTGGAGGATAAAAATCATGCTTTTTCCCTCATTACACATCCCATGCGAGCTTGTAATGATAAAACCTCATCCAAATCACACATTGCAGCTCAATATTCAGTGAGGACAGGGCCTTTTTAAGTCGAAATGTGCAAAAAAGCATCCTATCGCTCTGAAACGGCTGTTTTGCTCTCCACCACATTTACTGTCAGACTGGCCGAATTAGACCGATTCTGCCTCTTTCTTGCCTCTACATGTGAAGAACAGGGTGCTTGTGAGCATATTGTGCAGTTTCACGCAGGTAGCTGGCTTGGAACGGGACCGGTGGGGCAGAGCAATCCTAGCGGCTCGCCCGAGCAGTGGAAGCCGGCGAGGGTGCGCGTTCAGCCGGATGAATGGGGCGCTGTCAGGGCCCCTCTCGTGGAGGATAAAAATCATGCTTTTTCCCTCATTACACATCCCATGCGAGCTTGTAATGATAAAACCTCATCCAAATCACACATTGCAGCTCAATATTCAGAGAGGACAGGGCCTTTTTAAGTCGAAATGTGCAAAAAAGCATCCTATCGCTCTGAAACGGCTGTTTTGCTCTCCACCACATTTACTGTCAGACTGGCCGAATTAGACCGATTCTGCCTCTTTCTTGCCTCTGCATGTGAAGAACAGGGTGCTTGTGAGCATATTGTGCAGTTTCACGCAGGTAGCTGCCTTGGAACGGGACCGGTGGGGCAGAGCAATCCTAGCGGCTCGCCCGAGCAGTGGAAGCCGGCGAGGGTGCGCGTTCAGCCGGATGAATGGGGCGCTGTCAGGGCCCCTCTCGTGGAGGATAAAAATCATGCTTTTTCCCTCATTACACATCCCATGCGAGCTTGTAATGATAAAACCTCATCCAAATCACACATTGCAGCTCAATATTCAGTGAGGACAGGGCCTTTTTAAGTCGAAATGTGCAAAAAAGCATCCTATCGCTCTGAAACGGCTGTTTTGCACTCCACCACATTTACTGTCAGACTGGCCGAATTAGACCGATTCTGCCTCTTTCTTGCCTCTACATGTGAAGAACAGGGTGCTTGTGAGCATATTGTGCAGTTTCAAGCAGGTAGCTGGCTTGGAACGGGACCGGTGGGGCAGAGCAATCCTAGCGGCTCGCCCGAACAGTGGAAGCCGGCGAGGGTGCGCGTTCAGCCGGATGAATGGGGCGCTGTCAGGGCCCCTCTCGTGGAGGATAAAAATCATGCTTTTTCCCTCATTACACATCCCATGCGAGCTTGTAATGATAAAACCTCATCCAAATCACACATTGCAGCTCAATATTCAGTGAGGACAGGGCCTTTTTAAGTCGAAATGTGCAAAAAAGCATCCTATCGCTCTGAAACGGCTGTTTTGCTCTCCACCACATTTACTGTCAGACTGGCCGAATTAGACCGATTCTGCCTCTTTCTTGCCTCTACATGTGAAGAACAGGGTGCTTGTGAGCATATTGTGCAGTTTCACGCAGGTAGCTACCTTGGAACGGGACCGGTGGGGCAGAGCAATCCTAGCGGCTCGCCCGAGCAGTGGAAGCCGGCGAGGGTGCGCGTTCAGCCGGATGAATGGGGCGCTGTCAGGGCCCCTCTCGTGGAGGATAAAAATCATGCTTTTTCCCTCATTACACATCCCATGCGAGCTTGTAATGATAAAACCTCATCCAAATCACACATTGCAGCTCAATATTCAGTGAGGACAGGGCCTTTTTAAGTCGAAATGTGCAAAAAAGCATCCTATCGCTCTGAAACGGCTGTTTTGCTCTCCACCACATTTACTGTCAGACAAGCCGAATTAGACCGATTCTGCCTCTTTCTTGCCTCTGCATGTGAAGAACAGGGTGCTTGTGAGCATATTGTGCAGTTTCACGCAGGTAGCTGCCTTGGAACGGGACCGGTGGGGCAGAGCAATCCTAGCGGCTCGCCCGAGCAGTGGAAGCCGGCGAGGGTGCGCGTTCAGCCGGATGAATGGGGCGCTGTCAGGGCCCCTCTCGTGGAGGATAAAAATCATGCTTTTTCCCTCATTACACATCCCATGCGAGCTTGTAATGATAAAACCTCATCCAAATCACACATTGCAGCTCAATATTCAGTGAGGACAGGGCCTTTTTAAGTCGAAATGTGCAAAAAAGCATCCTATCGCTCTGAAACGGCTGTTTTGCACTCCACCACATTTACTGTCAGACTGGCCGAATTAGACCGATTCTGCCTCTTTCTTGCCTCTACATGTGAAGAACAGGGTGCTTGTGAGCATATTGTGCAGTTTCAAGCAGGTAGCTGGCTTGGAACGGGACCGGTGGGGCAGAGCAATCCTAGCGGCTCGCCCGAACAGTGGAAGCCGGCGAGGGTGCGCGTTCAGCCGGATGAATGGGGCGCTGTCAGGGCCCCTCTCGTGGAGGATAAAAATCATGCTTTTTCCCTCATTACACATCCCATGCGAGCTTGTAATGATAAAACCTCATCCAAATCACACATTGCAGCTCAATATTCAGTGAGGACAGGGCCTTTTTAAGTCGAAATGTGCAAAAAAGCATCCTATCGCTCTGAAACGGCTGTTTTGCTCTCCACCACATTTACTGTCAGACTGGCCGAATTAGACCGATTCTGCCTCTTTCTTGCCTCTGCATGTGAAGAACAGGGTGCTTGTGAGCATATTGTGCAGTTTCACGCAGGTAGCTGCCTTGGAACGGGACCGGTGGGGCAGAGCAATCCTAGCGGCTCGCCCGAGCAGTGGAAGCCGGCGAGGGTGCGCGTTCAGCCGGATGAATGGGGCGCTGTCAGGGCCCCTCTCGTGGAGGATAAAAATCATGCTTTTTCCCTCATTACACATCCCATGCGAGCTTGTAATGATAAAACCTCATCCAAATCACACATTGCAGCTCAATATTCAGTGAGGACAGGGCCTTTTTAAGTCGAAATGTGCAAAAAAGCATCCTATCGCTCTGAAACGGCTGTTTTGCTCTCCACCACATTTACTGTCAGACTGGCCGAATTAGACCGATTCTGCCTCTTTCTTGCCTCTACATGTGAAGAACAGGGTGCTTGTGAGCATATTGTGCAGTTTCACGCAGGTAGCTGGCTTGGAACGGGACCGGTGGGGCAGAGCAATCCTAGCGGCTCGCCCGAGCAGTGGAAGCCGGCGAGGGTGCGCGTTCAGCCGGATGAATGGGGCGCTGTCAGGGCCCCTCTCGTGGAGGATAAAAATCATGCTTTTTCCCTCATTACACATCCCATGCGAGCTTGTAATGATAAAACCTCATCCAAATCACACATTGCAGCTCAATATTCAGTGAGGACAGGGCCTTTTTAAGTCGAAATGTGCAAAAAAGCATCCTATCGCTCTGAAACGGCTGTTTTGCTCTCCACCACATTTACTGTCAGACTGGCCGAATTAGACCGATTCTGCCTCTTTCTTGCCTCTACATGTGAAGAACAGGGTGCTTGTGAGCATATTGTGCAGTTTCACGCAGGTAGCTGGCTTGGAACGGGACCGGTGGGGCAGAGCAATCCTAGCGGCTCGCCCGAGCAGTGGAAGCCGGCGAGGGTGCGCGTTCAGCCGGATGAATGGGGCGCTGTCAGGGCCCCTCTCGTGGAGGATAAAAATCATGCTTTTTCCCTCATTACACATCCCATGCGAGCTTGTAATGATAAAACCTCATCCAAATCACACATTGCAGCTCAATATTCAGTGAGGACAGGGCCTTTTTAAGTCGAAATGTGCAAAAAAGCATCCTATCGCTCTGAAACGGCTGTTTTGCACTCCACCACATTTACTGTCAGACTGGCCGAATTAGACCGATTCTGCCTCTTTCTTGCCTCTACATGTGAAGAACAGGGTGCTTGTGAGCATATTGTGCAGTTTCAAGCAGGTAGCTGGCTTGGAACGGGACCGGTGGGGCAGAGCAATCCTAGCGGCTCGCCCGAACAGTGGAAGCCGGCGAGGGTGCGCGTTCAGCCGGATGAATGGGGCGCTGTCAGGGCCCCTCTCGTGGAGGATAAAAATCATGCTTTTTCCCTCATTACACATCCCATGCGAGCTTGTAATGATAAAACCTCATCCAAATCACACATTGCAGCTCAATATTCAATGAGGACAGGGCCTTTTTAAGTCGAAATGTGCAAAAAAGCATCCTATCGCTCTGAAACGGCTGTTTTGCTCTCCACCACATTTACTGTCAGACTGGCCGAATTAGACCGATTCTGCCTCTTTCTTGCCTCTACATGTGAAGAACAGGGTGCTTGTGAGCATATTGTGCAGTTTCACGCAGGTAGCTGGCTTGGAACGGGACCGGTGGGGCAGAGCAATCCTAGCGGCTCGCCCGAGCAGTGGAAGCCGGCGAGGGTGCGCGTTCAGCCGGATGAATGGGGCGCTGTCAGGGCCCCTCTCGTGGAGGATAAAAATCATGCTTTTTCCCTCATTACACATCCCATGCGAGCTTGTAATGATAAAACCTCATCCAAATCACACATTGCAGCTCAATATTCAGTGAGGACAGGGCCTTTTTAAGTCGAAATGTGCAAAAAAGCATCCTATCGCTCTGAAACGGCTGTTTTGCTCTCCACCACATTTACTGTCAGACTGGCCGAATTAGACCGATTCTGCCTCTTTCTTGCCTCTGCATGTGAAGAACAGGGTGCTTGTGAGCATATTGTGCAGTTTCACGCAGGTAGCTGGCTTGGAACGGGACCGGTGGGGCAGAGCAATCCTAGCGGCTCGCCCGAGCAGTGGAAGCCGGCGAGGGTGCGCGTTCAGCCGGATGAATGGGGCGCTGTCAGGGCCCCTCTCGTGGAGGATAAAAATCATGCTTTTTCCCTCATTACACATCCCATGCGAGCTTGTAATGATAAAACCTCATCCAAATCACACATTGCAGCTCAATATTCAGTGAGGACAGGGCCTTTTTAAGTCGAAATGTGCAAAAAAGCATCCTATCGCTCTGAAACGGCTGTTTTGCACTCCACCACATTTACTGTCAGACTGGCCGAATTAGACCGATTCTGCCTCTTTCTTGCCTCTACATGTGAAGAACAGGGTGCTTGTGAGCATATTGTGCAGTTTCAAGCAGGTAGCTGGCTTGGAACGGGACCGGTGGGGCAGAGCAATCCTAGCGGCTCGCCCGAACAGTGGAAGCCGGCGAGGGTGCGCGTTCAGCCGGATGAATGGGGCGCTGTCAGGGCCCCTCTCGTGGAGGATAAAAATCATGCTTTTTCCCTCATTACACATCCCATGCGAGCTTGTAATGATAAAACCTCATCCAAATCACACATTGCAGCTCAATATTCAGTGAGGACAGGGCCTTTTTAAGTCGAAATGTGCAAAAAAGCATCCTATCGCTCTGAAACGGCTGTTTTGCTCTCCACCACATTTACTGTCAGACTGGCCGAATTAGACCGATTCTGCCTCTTTCTTGCCTCTACATGTGAAGAACAGGGTGCTTGTGAGCATATTGTGCAGTTTCACGCAGGTAGCTGGCTTGGAACGGGACCGGTGGGGCAGAGCAATCCTAGCGGCTCGCCCGAGCAGTGGAAGCCGGCGAGGGTGCGCGTTCAGCCGGATGAATGGGGCGCTGTCAGGGCCCCTCTCGTGGAGGATAAAAATCATGCTTTTTCCCTCATTACACATCCCATGCGAGCTTGTAATGATAAAACCTCATCCAAATCACACATTGCAGCTCAATATTCAGTGAGGACCGGGCCTTTTTAAGTCGAAATGTGCAAAAAAGCATCCTATCGCTCTGAAACGGCTGTTTTGCTCTCCACCACATTTACTGTCAGACTGGCCGAATTAGACCGATTCTGCCTCTTTCTTGCCTCTACATGTGAAGAACAGGGTGCTTGTGAGCATATTGTGCAGTTTCACGCAGGTAGCTGCCTTGGAACGGGACCGGTGGGGCAGAGCAATCCTAGCGGCTCGCCCGAGCAGTGGAAGCCGGCGAGGGTGCGCGTTCAGCCGGATGAATGGGGCGCTGTCAGGGCCCCTCTCGTGGAGGATAAAAATCATGCTTTTTCCCTCATTACACATCCCATGCGAGCTTGTAATGATAAAACCTCATCCAAATCACACATTGCAGCTCAATATTCAGTGAGGACAGGGCCTTTTTAAGTCGAAATGTGCAAAAAAGCATCCTATCGCTCTGAAACGGCTGTTTTGCTCTCCACCACATTTACTGTCAGACTGGCCGAATTAGACCGATTCTGCCTCTTTCTTGCCTCTACATGTGAAGAACAGGGTGCTTGTGAGCTTATTGTGCAGTTTCACGCAGGTAGCTGGCTTGGAACGGGACCGGTGGGGCAGAGCAATCCTAGCGGCTCGCCCGAGCAGTGGAAGCCGGCGAGGGTGCGCGTTCAGCCGGATGAATGGGGCGCTGTCAGGGCCCCTCTCGTGGAGGATAAAAATCATGCTTTTTCCCTCATTACACATCCCATGCGAGCTTGTAATGATAAAACCTCATCCAAATCACACATTGCAGCTCAATATTCAGTGAGGACAGGGCCTTTTTAAGTCGAAATGTGCAAAAAAGCATCCTATCGCTCTGAAACGGCTGTTTTGCACTCCACCACATTTACTGTCAGACTGGCCGAATTAGACCGATTCTGCCTCTTTCTTGCCTCTACATGTGAAGAACAGGGTGCTTGTGAGCATATTGTGCAGTTTCAAGCAGGTGGCTGGCTTGGAACGGGACCGGTGGGGCAGAGCAATCCTAGCGGCTCGCCCGAGCAGTGGAAGCCGGCGAGGGTGCGCGTTCAGCCGGATGAATGGGGCGCTGTCAGGGCCCCTCTCGTGGAGGATAAAAATCATGCTTTTTCCCTCATTACACATCCCATGCGAGCTTGTAATGATAAAACCTCATCCAAATCACACATTGCAGCTCAATATTCAGTGAGGACAGGGCCTTTTTAAGTCGAAATGTGCAAAAAAGCATCCTATCGCTCTGAAACGGCTGTTTTGCTCTCCACCACATTTACTGTCAGACTGGCCGAATTAGACCGATTCTGCCTCTTTCTTGCCTCTACATGTGAAGAACAGGGTGCTTGTGAGCATATTGTGCAGTTTCACGCAGGTAGCTGGCTTGGAACGGGACCGGTGGGGCAGAGCAATCCTAGCGGCTCGCCCGAGCAGTGGAAGGCGGCGAGGGTGCGCGTTCAGCCGGATGAATGGGGCGCTGTCAGGGCCCCTCTCGTGGAGGATAAAAATCATGCTTTTTCCCTCATTACACATCCCATGCGAGCTTGTAATGATAAAACCTCATCCAAATCACACATTGCAGCTCAATATTCAGTGAGGACAGGGCCTTTTTAAGTCGAAATGTGCAAAAAAGCATCCTATCGCTCTGAAACGGCTGTTTTGCACTCCACCACATTTACTGTCAGACTGGCCGAATTAGACCGATTCTGCCCCTTTCTTGCCTCTACATGTGAAGAACAGGGTGCTTGTGAGCATATTGTGCAGTTTCAAGCAGGTAGCTGGCTTGGAACGGGACCGGTGGGGCAGAGCAATCCTAGCGGCTCGCCCGAACAGTGGAAGCCGGCGAGGGTGCGCGTTCAGCCGGATGAATGGGGCGCTGTCAGGGCCCCTCTCGTGGAGGATAAAAATCATGCTTTTTCCCTCATTACACATCCCATGCGAGCTTGTAATGATAAAACCTCATCCAAATCACACATTGCAGCTCAATATTCAGTGAGGACAGGGCCTTTTTAAGTCGAAATGTGCAAAAAAGCATCCTATCGCTCTGAAACGGCTGTTTTGCTCTCCACCACATTTACTGTCAGACTGGCCGAATTAGACCGATTCTGCCTCTTTCTTGCCTCTACATGTGAAGAACAGGGTGCTTGTGAGCATATTGTGCAGTTTCACGCAGGTAGCTGCCTTGGAACGGGACCGGTGGGGCAGAGCAATCCTAGCGGCTCGCCCGAGCAGTGGAAGCCGGCGAGGGTGCGCGTTCAGCCGGATGAATGGGGCGCTGTCAGGGCCCCTCTCGTGGAGGATAAAAATCATGCTTTTTCCCTCATTACACATCCCATGCGAGCTTGTAATGATAAAACCTCATCCAAATCACACATTGCAGCTCAATATTCAGTGAGGACAGGGCCTTTTTAAGTCGAAATGTGCAAAAAAGCATCCTATCGCTCTGAAACGGCTGTTTTACTCTCCACCACATTTACTGTCAGACAAGCCGAATTAGACCGATTCTGCCTCTTTCTTGCCTCTGCATGTGAAGAACAGGGTGCTTGTGAGCATATTGTGCAGTTTCACGCAGGTAGCTGCCTTGGAACGGGACCGGTGGGGCAGAGCAATCCTAGCGGCTCGCCCAAGCAGTGGAAGCCGGCGAGGGTGCGCGTTCAGCCGGATGAATGGGGCGCTGTCAGGGCCCCTCTCGTGGAGGATAAAAATCATGCTTTTTCCCTCATTACACATCCCATGCGAGCTTGTAATGATAAAACCTCATCCAAATCACACATTGCAGCTCAATATTCAGTGAGGACAGGGCCTTTTTAAGTCGAAATGTGCAAAAAAGCATCCTATCGCTCTGAAACGGCTGTTTTGCTCTCCACCACATTTACTGTCAGACTGGCCGAATTAGACCGATTCTGCCTCTTTCTTGCCTCTACATGTGAAGAACAGGGTGCTTGTGAGCATATTGTGCAGTTTCACGCAGGTAGCTGGCTTGGAACGGGACCGGTGGGGCAGAGCAATCCTAGCGGCTCGCCCGAGCAGTGGAAGCCGGCGAGGGTGCGCGTTCAGCCGGATGAATGGGGCGCTGTCAGGGCCCCTCTCGTGGAGGATAAAAATCATGCTTTTTCCCTCATTACACATCCCATGCGAGCTTGTAATGATAAAACCTCATCCAAATCACACATTGCAGCTCAATATTCAGTGAGGACAGGTCCTTTTTAAGTCGAAATGTGCAAAAAAGCATCCTATCGCTCTGAAACGGCTGTTTTGCACTCCACCACATTTACTGTCAGACTGGCCGAATTAGACCGATTCTGCCTCTTTCTTGACTCTACATGTGAAGAACAGGGTGCTTGTGAGCATATTGTGCAGTTTCAAGCAGGTGGCTGGCTTGGAACGGGACCGGTGGGGCAGAGCAATCCTAGCGGCTCGCCCGAGCAGTGGAAGCCGGCGAGGGTGCGCGTTCAGCCGGATGAATGGGGCGCTGTCAGGGCCCCTCTCGTGGAGGATAAAAATCATGCTTTTTCCCTCATTACACATCCCATGCGAGCTTGTAATGATAAAACCTCATCCAAATCACACATTGCAGCTCAATATTCAGTGAGGACAGGGCCTTTTTAAGTCGAAATGTGCAAAAAAGCATCCTATCGCTCTGAAACGGCTGTTTTGCTCTCCACCACATTTACTGTCAGACTGGCCGAATTAGACCGATTCTGCCTCTTTCTTGCCTCTACATGTGAAGAACAGGGTGCTTGTGAGCATATTGTGCAGTTTCACGCAGGTAGCTGGCTTGGAACGGGACCGGTGGGGCAGAGCAATCCTAGCGGCTCGCCCGAGCAGTGGAAGGCGGCGAGGGTGCGCGTTCAGCCGGATGAATGGGGCGCTGTCAGGGCCCCTCTCGTGGAGGATAAAAATCATGCTTTTTCCCTCATTACACATCCCATGCGAGCTTGTAATGATAAAACCTCATCCAAATCACACATTGCAGCTCAATATTCAGTGAGGACAGGGCCTTTTTAAGTCGAAATGTGCAAAAAAGCATCCTATCGCTCTGAAACGGCTGTTTTGCACTCCACCACATTTACTGTCAGACTGGCCGAATTAGACCGATTCTGCCCCTTTCTTGCCTCTACATGTGAAGAACAGGGTGCTTGTGAGCATATTGTGCAGTTTCAAGCAGGTAGCTGGCTTGGAACGGGACCGGTGGGGCAGAGCAATCCTAGCGGCTCGCCCGAACAGTGGAAGACGGCGAGGGTGCGCGTTCAGCCGGATGAATGGGGCGCTGTCAGGGCCCCTCTCGTGGAGGATAAAAATCATGCTTTTTCCCTCATTACACATCCCATGCGAGCTTGTAATGATAAAACCTCATCCAAATCACACATTGCAGCTCAATATTCAGTGAGGACAGGGCCTTTTTAAGTCGAAATGTGCAAAAAAGCATCCTATCGCTCTGAAACGGCTGTTTTGCTCTCCACCACATTTACTGTCAGACTGGCCGAATTAGACCGATTCTGCCTCTTTCTTGCCTCTACATGTGAAGAACAGGGTGCTTGTGAGCATATTGTGCAGTTTCACGCAGGTAGCTGGCTTGGAACGGGACCGGTGGGGCAGAGCAATCCTAGCGGCTCGCCCGAGCAGTGGAAGCCGGCGAGGGTGCGCGTTCAGCCGGATGAATGGGGCGCTGTCAGGGCCCCTCTCGTGGAGGATAAAAATCATGCTTTTTCCCTCATTACACATCCCATGCGAGCTTGTAATGATAAAACCTCATCCAAATCACACATTGCAGCTCAATATTCAGTGAGGACAGGGCCTTTTTAAGTCGAAATGTGCAAAAAAGCATCCTATCGCTCTGAAACGGCTGTTTTGCTCTCCACCACATTTACTGTCAGACTGGCCGAATTAGACCGATTCTGCCTCTTTCTTGCCTCTACATGTGAAGAACAGGGTGCTTGTGAGCATATTGTGCAGTTTCAAGCAGGTGGCTGGCTTGGAACGGGACCGGTGGGGCAGAGCAATCCTAGCGGCTCGCCCGAGCAGTGGAAGCCGGCGAGGGTGCGCGTTCAGCCGGATGAATGGGGCGCTGTCAGGGCCCCTCTCGTGGAGGATAAAAATCATGCTTTTTCCCTCATTACACATCCCATGCGAGCTTGTAATGATAAAACCTCATCCAAATCACACATTGCAGCTCAATATTCAGTGAGGACAGGGCCTTTTTAAGTCGAAATGTGCAAAAAAGCATCCTATCGCTCTGAAACGGCTGTTTTGCTCTCCACCACATTTACTGTCAGACTGGCCGAATTAGACCGATTCTGCCTCTTTCTTGCCTCTACATGTGAAGAACAGGGTGCTTGTGAGCATATTGTGCAGTTTCACGCAGGTAGCTGGCTTGGAACGGGACCGGTGGGGCAGAGCAATCCTAGCGGCTCGCCCGAGCAGTGGAAGCCGGCGAGGGTGCGTGTTCAGCCGGATGAATGGGGCGCTGTCAGGGCCCCTCTCGTGGAGGATAAAAATCATGCTTTTTCCCTCATTACACATCCCATGCGAGCTTGTAATGATAAAACCTCATCCAAATCACACATTGCAGCTCAATATTCAGTGAGGACAGGGCCTTTTTAAGTCGAAATGTGCAAAAAAGCATCCTATCGCTCTGAAACGGCTGTTTTGCACTCCACCACATTTACTGTCAGACTGGCCGAATTAGACCGATTCTGCCTCTTTCTTGCCTCTACATGTGAAGAACAGGGTGCTTGTGAGCATATTGTGCAGTTTCAAGCAGGTAGCTGGCTTGGAACGGGACCGGTGGGGCAGAGCAATCCTAGCGGCTCGCCCGAGCAGTGGAAGCCGGCGAGGGTGCGCGTTCAGCCGGATGAATGGGGCGCTGTCAGGGCCCCTCTCGTGGAGGATAAAAATCATGCTTTTTCCCTCATTACACATCCCATGCGAGCTTGTAATGATAAAACCTCATCCAAATCACACATTGCAGCTCAATATTCAGTGAGGACAGGGCCTTTTTAAGTCGAAATGTGCAAAAAAGCATCCTATCGCTCTGAAACGGCTGTTTTGCTCTCCACCACATTTACTGTCAGACTGGCCGAATTAGACCGATTCTGCCTCTTTCTTGCCTCTACATGTGAAGAACAGGGTGCTTGTGAGCATATTGTGCAGTTTCACGCAGGTAGCTGGCTTGGAACGGGACCGGTGGGGCAGAGCAATCCTAGCGGCTCGCCCGAGCAGTGGAAGCCGGCGAGGGTGCGCGTTCAGCCGGATGGATGGGGCGCTGTCAGGGCCCCTCTCGTGGAGGATAAAAATCATGCTTTTTCCCTCATTACACATCCCATGCGAGCTTGTAATGATAAAACCTCATCCAAATCACACATTGCAGCTCAATATTCAGTGAGGACAGGGCCTTTTTAAGTCGAAATGTTCAAAAAAGCATCCTATCGCTCTGAAACGGCTGTTTTGCTCTCCACCACATTTACTGTCAGACTGGCCGAATTAGACCGATTCTGCCTCTTTCTTGCCTCTACATGTGAAGAACAGGGTGCTTGTGAGCATATTGTGCAGTTTCACGCAGGTAGCTGGCTTGGAACGGGACCGGTGGGGCAGAGCAATCCTAGCGGCTCGCCCGAGCAGTGGAAGCCGGCGAGGGTGCGCGTTCAGCCGGATGAATGGGGCGCTGTCAGGGCCCCTCTCGTGGAGGATAAAAATCATGCTTTTTCCCTCATTACACATCCCATGCGAGCTTGTAATGATAAAACCTCATCCAAATCACACATTGCAGCTCAATATTCAGTGAGGACAGGGCCTTTTTAAGTCGAAATGTGCAAAAAAGCATCCTATCGCTCTGAAACGGCTGTTTTGCTCTCCACCACATTTACTGTCAGACTGGCCGAATTAGACCGATTATGCCTCTTTCTTGCCTCTGCATGTGAAGAACAGGGTGCTTGTGAGCATATTGTGCAGTTTCACGCAGGTAGCTGCCTTGGAACGGGACCGGTGGGGCAGAGCAATCCTAGCGGCTCGCCCGAGCAGTGGAAGCCGGCGAGGGTGCGCGTTCAGCCGGATGAATGGGGCGCTGTCAGGGCCCCTCTCGTGGAGGATAAAAATCATGCTTTTTCCCTCATTACACATCCCATGCGAGCTTGTAATGATAAAACCTCATCCAAATCACACATTGCAGCTCAATATTCAGTGAGGACAGGGCCTTTTTAAGTCGAAATGTGCAAAAAAGCATCCTATCGCTCTGAAACGGCTGTTTTGCACTCCACCACATTTACTGTCAGACTGGCCGAATTAGACCGATTCTGCCTCTTTCTTGCCTCTACATGTGAAGAACAGGGTGCTTGTGAGCATATTGTGCAGTTTCAAGCAGGTAGCTGGCTTGGAACGGGACCGGTGGGGCAGAGCAATCCTAGCGGCTCGCCCGAGCAGTGGAAGCCGGCGAGGGTGCGCGTTCAGCCGGATGAATGGGGCGCTGTCAGGGCCCCTCTCGTGGAGGATAAAAATCATGCTTTTTCCCTCATTACACATCCCATGCGAGCTTGTAATGATAAAACCTCATCCAAATCACACATTGCAGCTCAATATTCAGTGAGGACAGGGCCTTTTTAAGTCGAAATGTGCAAAAAAGCATCCTATCGCTCTGAAACGGCTGTTTTGCACTCCACCACATTTACTGTCAGACTGGTCGAATTAGACCGATTCTGCCTCTTTCTTGCCTCTACATGTGAAGAACAGGGTGCTTGTGAGCATATTGTGCAGTTTCACGCAGGTAGCTGGCTTGGAACGGGACCGGTGGGGCAGAGCAATCCTAGCGGCTCGCCCGAGCAGTGGAAGCCGGCGAGGGTGCGCGTTCAGCCGGATGAATGGGGCGCTGTCAGGGCCCCTCTCGTGGAGGATAAAAATCATGCTTTTTCCCTCATTACACATCCCATGCGAGCTTGTAATGATAAAACCTCATCCAAATCACACATTGCAGCTCAATATTCAGTGAGGACAGGGCCTTTTTAAGTCGAAATGTGCAAAAAAGCATCCTATCGCTCTGAAACGGCTGTTTTGCACTCCACCACATTTACTGTCAGACTGGCCGAATTAGACCGATTCTGCCTCTTTCTTGCCTCTACATGTGAAGAACAGGGTGCTTGTGAGCATATTGTGCAGTTTCACGCAGGTAGCTGGCTTGGAACGGGACCGGTGGGGCAGAGCAATCCTAGCGGCTCGCCCGAGCAGTGGAAGCCGGCGAGGGTGCGCGTTCAGCCGGATGAATGGGGCGCTGTCAGGGCCCCTCTCGTGGAGGATAAAAATCATGCTTTTTCCCTCATTACACATCCCATGCGAGCTTGTAATGATAAAACCTCATCCAAATCACACATTGCAGCTCAATATTCAGTGAGGACAGGGCCTTTTTAAGTCGAAATGTGCAAAAAAGCATCCTATCGCTCTGAAACGGCTGTTTTGCTCTCCACCACATTTACTGTCAGACTGGCCGAATTAGACCGATTCTGCCTCTTTCTTGCCTCTACATGTGAAGAACAGGGTGCTTGTGAGCATATTGTGCAGTTTCACGCAGGTAGCTGGCTTGGAACGGGACCGGTGGGGCAGAGCAATCCTAGCGGCTCGCCCGAGCAGTGGAAGCCGGCGAGGGTGCGCGTTCAGCCGGATGAATGGGGCGCTGTCAGGGCCCCTCTCGTGGAGGATAAAAATCATGCTTTTTCCCTCATTACACATCCCATGCGAGCTTGTAATGATAAAACCTCATCCAAATCACACATTGCAGCTCAATATTCAGTGAGGACAGGGCCTTTTTAAGTCGAAATGTGCAAAAAAGCATCCTATCGCTCTGAAACGGCTGTTTTGCACTCCACCACATTTACTGTCAGACTGGCCGAATTAGACCGATTCTGCCTCTTTCTTGCCTCTACATGTGAAGAACAGGGTGCTTGTGAGCATATTGTGCAGTTTCAAGCAGGTAGCTGGCTTGGAACGGGACCGGTGGGGCAGAGCAATCCTAGCGGCTCGCCCGAGCAGTGGAAGCCGGCGAGGGTGCGCGTTCAGCCGGATGAATGGGGCGCTGTCAGGGCCCCTCTCGTGGAGGATAAAAATCATGCTTTTTCCCTCATTACACATCCCATGCGAGCTTGTAATGATAAAACCTCATCCAAATCACACATTGCAGCTCAATATTCAGTGAGGACAGGGCCTTTTTAAGTCGAAATGTGCAAAAAAGCATCCTATCGCTCTGAAACGGCTGTTTTGCTCTCCACCACATTTACTGTCAGACTGGCCGAATTAGACCGATTCTGCCTCTTTCTTGCCTCTACATGTGAAGAACAGGGTGCTTGTGAGCATATTGTGCAGTTTCACGCAGGTAGCTGGCTTGGAACGGGACCGGTGGGGCAGAGCAATCCTAGCGGCTCGCCCGAGCAGTGGAAGCCGGCGAGGGTGCGCGTTCAGCCGGATGAATGGGGCGCTGTCAGGGCCCCTCTCGTGGAGGATAAAAATCATGCTTTTTCCCTCATTACACATCCCATGCGAGCTTGTAATGATAAAACCTCATCCAAATCACACATTGCAGCTCTATATTCAGTGAGGACAGGGCCTTTTTAAGTCGAAATGTGCAAAAAAGCATCCTATCGCTCTGAAACGGCTGTTTTGCACTCCACCACATTTACTGTCAGACTGGCCGAATTAGACCGATTCTGCCTCTTTCTTGCCTCTACATGTGAAGAACAGGGTGCTTGTGAGCATATTGTGCAGTTTCAAGCAGGTAGCTGGCTTGGAACGGGACCGGTGGGGCAGAGCAATCCTAGCGGCTCGCCCGAGCAGTGGAATCCGGCGAGGGTGCGCGTTCAGCCGGATGAATGGGGCGCTGTCAGGGCCCCTCTCGTGGAGGATAAAAATCATGCTTTTTCCCTCATTACACATCCCATGCGAGCTTGTAATGATAAAACCTCATCCAAATCACACATTGCAGCTCAATATTCAGTGAGGACAGGGCCTTTTTAAGTCGAAATGTGCAAAAAAGCATCCTATCGCTCTGAAACGGCTGTTTTGCACTCCACCACATTTACTGTCAGACTGGTCGAATTAGACCGATTCTGCCTCTTTCTTGCCTCTACATGTGAAGAACAGGGTGCTTGTGAGCATATTGTGCAGTTTCACGCAGGTAGCTGGCTTGGAACGGGACCGGTGGGGCAGAGCAATCCTAGCGGCTCGCCCGAGCAGTGGAAGCCGGCGAGGGTGCGCGTTCAGCCGGATGAATGGGGCGCTGTCAGGGCCCCTCTCGTGGAGGATAAAAATCATGCTTTTTCCCTCATTACACATCCCATGCGAGCTTGTAATGATAAAACCTCATCCAAATCACACATTGCAGCTCAATATTCAGTGAGGACAGGGCCTTTTTAAGTCGAAATGTGCAAAAAAGCATCCTATCGCTCTGAAACGGCTGTTTTGCACTCCACCACATTTACTGTCAGACTGGCCGAATTAGACCGATTCTGCCTCTTTCTTGCCTCTACATGTGAAGAACAGGGTGCTTGTGAGCATATTGTGCAGTTTCACGCAGGTAGCTGGCTTGGAACGGGACCGGTGGGGCAGAGCAATCCTAGCGGCTCGCCCGAGCAGTGGAAGCCGGCGAGGGTGCGCGTTCAGCCGGATGAATGGGGCGCTGTCAGGGCCCCTCTCGTGGAGGATAAAAATCATGCTTTTTCCCTCATTACACATCCCATGCGAGCTTGTAATGATAAAACCTCATCCAAATCACACATTGCAGCTCAATATTCAGTGAGGACAGGGCCTTTTTAAGTCGAAATGTGCAAAAAAGCATCCTATCGCTCTGAAACGGCTGTTTTGCACTCCACCACATTTACTGTCAGACTGGCCGAATTAGACCGATTCTGCCTCTTTCTTGCCTCTACATGTGAAGAACAGGGTGCTTGTGAGCATATTGTGCAGTTTCAAGCAGGTAGCTGGCTTGGAACGGGACCGGTGGGGCAGAGCAATCCTAGCGGCTCGCCCGAGCAGTGGAAGCCGGCGAGGGTGCGCGTTCAGCCGGATGAATGGGGCGCTGTCAGGGCCCCTCTCGTGGAGGATAAAAATCATGCTTTTTCCCTCATTACACATCCCATGCGAGCTTGTAATGATAAAACCTCATCCAAATCACACATTGCAGCTCAATATTCAGTGAGGACAGGGCCTTTTTAAGTCGAAATGTGCAAAAAAGCATCCTATCGCTCTGAAACGGCTGTTTTGCTCTCCACCACATTTACTGTCAGACTGGCCGAATTAGACCGATTATGCCTCTTTCTTGCCTCTGCATGTGAAGAACAGGGTGCTTGTGAGCATATTGTGCAGTTTCACGCAGGTAGCTGCCTTGGAACGGGACCGGTGGGGCAGAGCAATCCTAGCGGCTCGCCCGAGCAGTGGAAGCCGGCGAGGGTGCGCGTTCAGCCGGATGAATGGGGCGCTGTCAGGGCCCCTCTCGTGGAGGATAAAAATCATGCTTTTTCCCTCATTACACATCCCATGCGAGCTTGTAATGATAAAACCTCATCCAAATCACACATTGCAGCTCTATATTCAGTGAGGACAGGGCCTTTTTAAGTCGAAATGTGCAAAAAAGCATCCTATCGCTCTGAAACGGCTGTTTTGCACTCCACCACATTTACTGTCAGACTGGCCGAATTAGACCGATTCTGCCTCTTTCTTGCCTCTACATGTGAAGAACAGGGTGCTTGTGAGCATATTGTGCAGTTTCACGCAGGTAGCTGGCTTGGAACGGGACCGGTGGGGCAAAGCAATCCTAGCGGCTCGCCCGAGCAGTGGAAGCCGGCGAGGGTGCGCGTTCAGCCGGATGGATGGGGCGCTGTCAGGGCCCCTCTCGTGGAGGATAAAAATCATGCTTTTTCCCTCATTACACATCCCATGCGAGCTTGTAATGATAAAACCTCATCCAAATCACACATTGCAGCTCAATATTCAGTGAGGACAGGGCCTTTTTAAGTCGAAATGTTCAAAAAAGCATCCTATCGCTCTGAAACGGCTGTTTTGCTCTCCACCACATTTACTGTCAGACTGGCCGAATTAGACCGATTCTGCCTCTTTCTTGCCTCTACATGTGAAGAACAGGGTGCTTGTGAGCATATTGTGCAGTTTCACGCAGGTAGCTGGCTTGGAACGGGACCGGTGGGGCAGAGCAATCCTAGCGGCTCGCCCGAGCAGTGGAAGCCGGCGAGGGTGCGCGTTCAGCCGGATGAATGGGGCGCTGTCAGGGCCCCTCTCGTGGAGGATAAAAATCATGCTTTTTCCCTCATTACACATCCCATGCGAGCTTGTAATGATAAAACCTCATCCAAATCACACATTGCAGCTCAATATTCAGTGAGGACAGGGCCTTTTTAAGTCGAAATGTGCAAAAAAGCATCCTATCGCTCTGAAACGGCTGTTTTGCTCTCCACCACATTTACTGTCAGACTGGCCGAATTAGACCGATTATGCCTCTTTCTTGCCTCTGCATGTGAAGAACAGGGTGCTTGTGAGCATATTGTGCAGTTTCACGCAGGTAGCTGCCTTGGAACGGGACCGGTGGGGCAGAGCAATCCTAGCGGCTCGCCCGAGCAGTGGAAGCCGGCGAGGGTGCGCGTTCAGCCGGATGAATGGGGCGCTGTCAGGGCCCCTCTCGTGGAGGATAAAAATCATGCTTTTTCCCTCATTACACATCCCATGCGAGCTTGTAATGATAAAACCTCATCCAAATCACACATTGCAGCTCAATATTCAGTGAGGACAGGGCCTTTTTAAGTCGAAATGTGCAAAAAAGCATCCTATCGCTCTGAAACGGCTGTTTTGCACTCCACCACATTTACTGTCAGACTGGCCGAATTAGACCGATTCTGCCTCTTTCTTGCCTCTACATGTGAAGAACAGGGTGCTTGTGAGCATATTGTGCAGTTTCAAGCAGGTAGCTGGCTTGGAACGGGACCGGTGGGGCAGAGCAATCCTAGCGGCTCGCCCGAGCAGTGGAAGCCGGCGAGGGTGCGCGTTCAGCCGGATGAATGGGGCGCTGTCAGGGCCCCTCTCGTGGAGGATAAAAATCATGCTTTTTCCCTCATTACACATCCCATGCGAGCTTGTAATGATAAAACCTCATCCAAATCACACATTGCAGCTCAATATTCAGTGAGGACAGGGCCTTTTTAAGTCGAAATGTGCAAAAAAGCATCCTATCGCTCTGAAACGGCTGTTTTGCACTCCACCACATTTACTGTCAGACTGGTCGAATTAGACCGATTCTGCCTCTTTCTTGCCTCTACATGTGAAGAACAGGGTGCTTGTGAGCATATTGTGCAGTTTCACGCAGGTAGCTGGCTTGGAACGGGACCGGTGGGGCAGAGCAATCCTAGCGGCTCGCCCGAGCAGTGGAAGCCGGCGAGGGTGCGCGTTCAGCCGGATGAATGGGGCGCTGTCAGGGCCCCTCTCGTGGAGGATAAAAATCATGCTTTTTCCCTCATTACACATCCCATGCGAGCTTGTAATGATAAAACCTCATCCAAATCACACATTGCAGCTCAATATTCAGTGAGGACAGGGCCTTTTTAAGTCGAAATGTGCAAAAAAGCATCCTATCGCTCTGAAACGGCTGTTTTGCACTCCACCACATTTACTGTCAGACTGGCCGAATTAGACCGATTCTGCCTCTTTCTTGCCTCTACATGTGAAGAACAGGGTGCTTGTGAGCATATTGTGCAGTTTCACGCAGGTAGCTGGCTTGGAACGGGACCGGTGGGGCAGAGCAATCCTAGCGGCTCGCCCGAGCAGTGGAAGCCGGCGAGGGTGCGCGTTCAGCCGGATGAATGGGGCGCTGTCAGGGCCCCTCTCGTGGAGGATAAAAATCATGCTTTTTCCCTCATTACACATCCCATGCGAGCTTGTAATGATAAAACCTCATCCAAATCACACATTGCAGCTCAATATTCAGTGAGGACAGGGCCTTTTTAAGTCGAAATGTGCAAAAAAGCATCCTATCGCTCTGAAACGGCTGTTTTGCTCTCCACCACATTTACTGTCAGACTGGCCGAATTAGACCGATTCTGCCTCTTTCTTGCCTCTACATGTGAAGAACAGGGTGCTTGTGAGCATATTGTGCAGTTTCACGCAGGTAGCTGGCTTGGAACGGGACCGGTGGGGCAGAGCAATCCTAGCGGCTCGCCCGAGCAGTGGAAGCCGGCGAGGGTGCGCGTTCAGCCGGATGAATGGGGCGCTGTCAGGGCCCCTCTCGTGGAGGATAAAAATCATGCTTTTTCCCTCATTACACATCCCATGCGAGCTTGTAATGATAAAACCTCATCCAAATCACACATTGCAGCTCAATATTCAGTGAGGACAGGGCCTTTTTAAGTCGAAATGTGCAAAAAAGCATCCTATCGCTCTGAAACGGCTGTTTTGCACTCCACCACATTTACTGTCAGACTGGCCGAATTAGACCGATTCTGCCTCTTTCTTGCCTCTACATGTGAAGAACAGGGTGCTTGTGAGCATATTGTGCAGTTTCAAGCAGGTAGCTGGCTTGGAACGGGACCGGTGGGGCAGAGCAATCCTAGCGGCTCGCCCGAGCAGTGGAAGCCGGCGAGGGTGCGCGTTCAGCCGGATGAATGGGGCGCTGTCAGGGCCCCTCTCGTGGAGGATAAAAATCATGCTTTTTCCCTCATTACACATCCCATGCGAGCTTGTAATGATAAAACCTCATCCAAATCACACATTGCAGCTCAATATTCAGTGAGGACAGGGCCTTTTTAAGTCGAAATGTGCAAAAAAGCATCCTATCGCTCTGAAACGGCTGTTTTGCTCTCCACCACATTTACTGTCAGACTGGCCGAATTAGACCGATTCTGCCTCTTTCTTGCCTCTACATGTGAAGAACAGGGTGCTTGTGAGCATATTGTGCAGTTTCACGCAGGTAGCTGGCTTGGAACGGGACCGGTGGGGCAGAGCAATCCTAGCGGCTCGCCCGAGCAGTGGAAGCCGGCGAGGGTGCGCGTTCAGCCGGATGAATGGGGCGCTGTCAGGGCCCCTCTCGTGGAGGATAAAAATCATGCTTTTTCCCTCATTACACATCCCATGCGAGCTTGTAATGATAAAACCTCATCCAAATCACACATTGCAGCTCAATATTCAGTGAGGACAGGGCCTTTTTAAGTCGAAATGTGCAAAAAAGCATCCTATCGCTCTGAAACGGCTGTTTTGCACTCCACCACATTTACTGTCAGACTGGCCGAATTAGACCGATTCTGCCTCTTTCTTGCCTCTACATGTGAAGAACAGGGTGCTTGTGAGCATATTGTGCAGTTTCAAGCAGGTAGCTGGCTTGGAACGGGACCGGTGGGGCAGAGCAATCCTAGCGGCTCGCCCGAGCAGTGGAAGCCGGCGAGGGTGCGCGTTCAGCCGGATGAATGGGGCGCTGTCAGGGCCCCTCTCGTGGAGGATAAAAATCATGCTTTTTCCCTCATTACACATCCCATGCGAGCTTGTAATGATAAAACCTCATCCAAATCACACATTGCAGCTCAATATTCAGTGAGGACAGGGCCTTTTTAAGTCGAAATGTGCAAAAAAGCATCCTATCGCTCTGAAACGGCTGTTTTGCTCTCCACCACATTTACTGTCAGACTGGCCGAATTAGACCGATTCTGCCTCTTTCTTGCCTCTACATGTGAAGAACAGGGTGCTTGTGAGCATATTGTGCAGTTTCACGCAGGTAGCTGGCTTGGAACGGGACCGGTGGGGCAGAGCAATCCTAGCGGCTCGCCCGAGCAGTGGAAGCCGGCGAGGGTGCGCGTTCAGCCGGATGAATGGGGCGCTGTCAGGGCCCCTCTCGTGGAGGATAAAAATCATGCTTTTTCCCTCATTACACATCCCATGCGAGCTTGTAATGATAAAACCTCATCCAAATCACACATTGCAGCTCAATATTCAGTGAGGACAGGGCCTTTTTAAGTCGAAATGTGCAAAAAAGCATCCTATCGCTCTGAAACGGCTGTTTTGCACTCCACCACATTTACTGTCAGACTGGCCGAATTAGACCGATTCTGCCTCTTTCTTGCCTCTACATGTGAAGAACAGGGTGCTTGTGAGCATATTGTGCAGTTTCAAGCAGGTAGCTGGCTTGGAACGGGACCGGTGGGGCAGAGCAATCCTAGCGGCTCGCCCGAGCAGTGGAAGCCGGCGAGGGTGCGCGTTCAGCCGGATGAATGGGGCGCTGTCAGGGCCCCTCTCGTGGAGGATAAAAATCATGCTTTTTCCCTCATTACACATCCCATGCGAGCTTGTAATGATAAAACCTCATCCAAATCACACATTGCAGCTCAATATTCAGTGAGGACAGGGCCTTTTTAAGTCGAAATGTGCAAAAAAGCATCCTATCGCTCTGAAACGGCTGTTTTGCTCTCCACCACATTTACTGTCAGACTGGCCGAATTAGACCGATTATGCCTCTTTCTTGCCTCTGCATGTGAAGAACAGGGTGCTTGTGAGCATATTGTGCAGTTTCACGCAGGTAGCTGCCTTGGAACGGGACCGGTGGGGCAGAGCAATCCTAGCGGCTCGCCCGAGCAGTGGAAGCCGGCGAGGGTGCGCGTTCAGCCGGATGAATGGGGCGCTGTCAGGGCCCCTCTCGTGGAGGATAAAAATCATGCTTTTTCCCTCATTACACATCCCATGCGAGCTTGTAATGATAAAACCTCATCCAAATCACACATTGCAGCTCTATATTCAGTGAGGACAGGGCCTTTTTAAGTCGAAATGTGCAAAAAAGCATCCTATCGCTCTGAAACGGCTGTTTTGCACTCCACCACATTTACTGTCAGACTGGCCGAATTAGACCGATTCTGCCTCTTTCTTGCCTCTACATGTGAAGAACAGGGTGCTTGTGAGCATATTGTGCAGTTTCAAGCAGGTAGCTGGCTTGGAACGGGACCGGTGGGGCAGAGCAATCCTAGCGGCTCGCCCGAGCAGTGGAATCCGGCGAGGGTGCGCGTTCAGCCGGATGAATGGGGCGCTGTCAGGGCCCCTCTCGTGGAGGATAAAAATCATGCTTTTTCCCTCATTACACATCCCATGCGAGCTTGTAATGATAAAACCTCATCCAAATCACACATTGCAGCTCAATATTCAGTGAGGACAGGGCCTTTTTAAGTCGAAATGTGCAAAAAAGCATCCTATCGCTCTGAAACGGCTGTTTTGCACTCCACCACATTTACTGTCAGACTGGTCGAATTAGACCGATTCTGCCTCTTTCTTGCCTCTACATGTGAAGAACAGGGTGCTTGTGAGCATATTGTGCAGTTTCACGCAGGTAGCTGGCTTGGAACGGGACCGGTGGGGCAGAGCAATCCTAGCGGCTCGCCCGAGCAGTGGAAGCCGGCGAGGGTGCGCGTTCAGCCGGATGAATGGGGCGCTGTCAGGGCCCCTCTCGTGGAGGATAAAAATCATGCTTTTTCCCTCATTACACATCCCATGCGAGCTTGTAATGATAAAACCTCATCCAAATCACACATTGCAGCTCAATATTCAGTGAGGACAGGGCCTTTTTAAGTCGAAATGTGCAAAAAAGCATCCTATCGCTCTGAAACGGCTGTTTTGCACTCCACCACATTTACTGTCAGACTGGCCGAATTAGACCGATTCTGCCTCTTTCTTGCCTCTACATGTGAAGAACAGGGTGCTTGTGAGCATATTGTGCAGTTTCACGCAGGTAGCTGGCTTGGAACGGGACCGGTGGGGCAGAGCAATCCTAGCGGCTCGCCCGAGCAGTGGAAGCCGGCGAGGGTGCGCGTTCAGCCGGATGAATGGGGCGCTGTCAGGGCCCCTCTCGTGGAGGATAAAAATCATGCTTTTTCCCTCATTACACATCCCATGCGAGCTTGTAATGATAAAACCTCATCCAAATCACACATTGCAGCTCAATATTCAGTGAGGACAGGGCCTTTTTAAGTCGAAATGTGCAAAAAAGCATCCTATCGCTCTGAAACGGCTGTTTTGCACTCCACCACATTTACTGTCAGACTGGCCGAATTAGACCGATTCTGCCTCTTTCTTGCCTCTACATGTGAAGAACAGGGTGCTTGTGAGCATATTGTGCAGTTTCAAGCAGGTAGCTGGCTTGGAACGGGACCGGTGGGGCAGAGCAATCCTAGCGGCTCGCCCGAGCAGTGGAAGCCGGCGAGGGTGCGCGTTCAGCCGGATGAATGGGGCGCTGTCAGGGCCCCTCTCGTGGAGGATAAAAATCATGCTTTTTCCCTCATTACACATCCCATGCGAGCTTGTAATGATAAAACCTCATCCAAATCACACATTGCAGCTCAATATTCAGTGAGGACAGGGCCTTTTTAAGTCGAAATGTGCAAAAAAGCATCCTATCGCTCTGAAACGGCTGTTTTGCTCTCCACCACATTTACTGTCAGACTGGCCGAATTAGACCGATTATGCCTCTTTCTTGCCTCTGCATGTGAAGAACAGGGTGCTTGTGAGCATATTGTGCAGTTTCACGCAGGTAGCTGCCTTGGAACGGGACCGGTGGGGCAGAGCAATCCTAGCGGCTCGCCCGAGCAGTGGAAGCCGGCGAGGGTGCGCGTTCAGCCGGATGAATGGGGCGCTGTCAGGGCCCCTCTCGTGGAGGATAAAAATCATGCTTTTTCCCTCATTACACATCCCATGCGAGCTTGTAATGATAAAACCTCATCCAAATCACACATTGCAGCTCTATATTCAGTGAGGACAGGGCCTTTTTAAGTCGAAATGTGCAAAAAAGCATCCTATCGCTCTGAAACGGCTGTTTTGCACTCCACCACATTTACTGTCAGACTGGCCGAATTAGACCGATTCTGCCTCTTTCTTGCCTCTACATGTGAAGAACAGGGTGCTTGTGAGCATATTGTGCAGTTTCAAGCAGGTAGCTGGCTTGGAACGGGACCGGTGGGGCAGAGCAATCCTAGCGGCTCGCCCGAGCAGTGGAATCCGGCGAGGGTGCGCGTTCAGCCGGATGAATGGGGCGCTGTCAGGGCCCCTCTCGTGGAGGATAAAAATCATGCTTTTTCCCTCATTACACATCCCATGCGAGCTTGTAATGATAAAACCTCATCCAAATCACACATTGCAGCTCAATATTCAGTGAGGACAGGGCCTTTTTAAGTCGAAATGTGCAAAAAAGCATCCTATCGCTCTGAAACGGCTGTTTTGCACTCCACCACATTTACTGTCAGACTGGCCGAATTAGACCGATTCTGCCTCTTTCTTGCCTCTACATGTGAAGAACAGGGTGCTTGTGAGCATATTGTGCAGTTTCACGCAGGTAGCTGGCTTGGAACGGGACCGGTGGGGCAGAGCAATCCTAGCGGCTCGCCCGAGCAGTGGAAGCCGGCGAGGGTGCGCGTTCAGCCGGATGAATGGGGCGCTGTCAGGGCCCCTCTCGTGGAGGATAAAAATCATGCTTTTTCCCTCATTACACATCCCATGCGAGCTTGTAATGATAAAACCTCATCCAAATCACACATTGCAGCTCAATATTCAGTGAGGACAGGGCCTTTTTAAGTCGAAATGTGCAAAAAAGCATCCTATCGCTCTGAAACGGCTGTTTTGCACTCCACCACATTTACTGTCAGACTGGCCGAATTAGACCGATTCTGCCTCTTTCTTGCCTCTACATGTGAAGAACAGGGTGCTTGTGAGCATATTGTGCAGTTTCACGCAGGTAGCTGGCTTGGAACGGGACCGGTGGGGCAGAGCAATCCTAGCGGCTCGCCCGAGCAGTGGAAGCCGGCGAGGGTGCGCGTTCAGCCGGATGAATGGGGCGCTGTCAGGGCCCCTCTCGTGGAGGATAAAAATCATGCTTTTTCCCTCATTACACATCCCATGCGAGCTTGTAATGATAAAACCTCATCCAAATCACACATTGCAGCTCAATATTCAGTGAGGACAGGGCCTTTTTAAGTCGAAATGTGCAAAAAAGCATCCTATCGCTCTGAAACGGCTGTTTTGCACTCCACCACATTTACTGTCAGACTGGCCGAATTAGACCGATTCTGCCTCTTTCTTGCCTCTACATGTGAAGAACAGGGTGCTTGTGAGCATATTGTGCAGTTTCACGCAGGTAGCTGGCTTGGAACGGGACCGGTGGGGCAGAGCAATCCTAGCGGCTCGCCCGAGCAGTGGAAGCCGGCGAGGTTGCGCGTTCAGCCGGATGAATGGGGCGCTGTCAGGGCCCCTCTCGTGGAGGATAAAAATCATGCTTTTTCCCTCATTACACATCCCATGCGAGCTTGTAATGATAAAACCTCATCCAAATCACACATTGCAGCTCAATATTCAGTGAGGACAGGGCCTTTTTAAGTCGAAATGTGCAAAAAAGCATCCTATCGCTCTGAAACGGCTGTTTTGCTCTCCACCACATTTACTGTCAGACTGGCCGAATTAGACCGATTCTGCCTCTTTCTTGCCTCTACATGTGAAGAACAGGGTGCTTGTGAGCATATTGTGCAGTTTCAAGCAGGTAGCTGTCTTGGAACGGGACCGGTGGGGCAGAGCAATCCTAGCGGCTCGCCCGAGCAGTGGAAGCCGGCGAGGGTGCGCGTTCAGCCGGATGAATGGGGCGCTGTCAGGGCCCCTCTCGTGGAGGATAAAAATCATGCTTTTTCCCTCATTACACATCCCATGCGAGCTTGTAATGATAAAACCTCATCCAAATCACACATTGCAGCTCAATATTCAGTGAGGACAGGGCCTTTTTAAGTCGAAATGTGCAAAAAAGCATCCTATCGCTCTGAAACGGCTGTTTTGCACTCCACCACATTTACTGTCAGACTGGTCGAATTAGACCGATTCTGCCTCTTTCTTGCCTCTACATGTGAAGAACAGGGTGCTTGTGAGCATATTGTGCAGTTTCACGCAGGTAGCTGGCTTGGAACGGGACCGGTGGGGCAGAGCAATCCTAGCGGCTCGCCCGAGCAGTGGAAGCCGGCGAGGGTGCGCGTTCAGCCGGATGAATGGGGCGCTGTCAGGGCCCCTCTCGTGGAGGATAAAAATCATGCTTTTTCCCTCATTACACATCCCATGCGAGCTTGTAATGATAAAACCTCATCCAAATCACACATTGCAGCTCAATATTCAGTGAGGACAGGGCCTTTTTAAGTCGAAATGTGCAAAAAAGCATCCTATCGCTCTGAAACGGCTGTTTTGCACTCCACCACATTTACTGTCAGACTGGCCGAATTAGACCGATTCTGCCTCTTTCTTGCCTCTACATGTGAAGAACAGGGTGCTTGTGAGCATATTGTGCAGTTTCACGCAGGTAGCTGGCTTGGAACGGGACCGGTGGGGCAGAGCAATCCTAGCGGCTCGCCCGAGCAGTGGAAGCCGGCGAGGGTGCGCGTTCAGCCGGATGAATGGGGCGCTGTCAGGGCCCCTCTCGTGGAGGATAAAAATCATGCTTTTTCCCTCATTACACATCCCATGCGAGCTTGTAATGATAAAACCTCATCCAAATCACACATTGCAGCTCAATATTCAGTGAGGACAGGGCCTTTTTAAGTCGAAATGTGCAAAAAAGCATCCTATCGCTCTGAAACGGCTGTTTTGCTCTCCACCACATTTACTGTCAGACTGGCCGAATTAGACCGATTCTGCCTCTTTCTTGCCTCTACATGTGAAGAACAGGGTGCTTGTGAGCATATTGTGCAGTTTCACGCAGGTAGCTGGCTTGGAACGGGACCGGTGGGGCAGAGCAATCCTAGCGGCTCGCCCGAGCAGTGGAAGCCGGCGAGGGTGCGCGTTCAGCCGGATGAATGGGGCGCTGTCAGGGCCCCTCTCGTGGAGGATAAAAATCATGCTTTTTCCCTCATTACACATCCCATGCGAGCTTGTAATGATAAAACCTCATCCAAATCACACATTGCAGCTCAATATTCAGTGAGGACAGGGCCTTTTTAAGTCGAAATGTGCAAAAAAGCATCCTATCGCTCTGAAACGGCTGTTTTGCACTCCACCACATTTACTGTCAGACTGGCCGAATTAGACCGATTCTGCCTCTTTCTTGCCTCTACATGTGAAGAACAGGGTGCTTGTGAGCATATTGTGCAGTTTCACGCAGGTAGCTGGCTTGGAACGGGACCGGTGGGGCAGAGCAATCCTAGCGGCTCGCCCGAGCAGTGGAAGCCGGCGAGGGTGCGCGTTCAGCCGGATGAATGGGGCGCTGTCAGGGCCCCTCTCGTGGAGGATAAAAATCATGCTTTTTCCCTCATTACACATCCCATGCGAGCTTGTAATGATAAAACCTCATCCAAATCACACATTGCAGCTCAATATTCAGTGAGGACAGGGCCTTTTTAAGTCGAAATGTGCAAAAAAGCATCCTATCGCTCTGAAACGGCTGTTTTGCTCTCCACCACATTTACTGTCAGACTGGCCGAATTAGACCGATTCTGCCTCTTTCTTGCCTCTACATGTGAAGAACAGGGTGCTTGTGAGCATATTGTGCAGTTTCACGCAGGTAGCTGGCTTGGAACGGGACCGGTGGGGCAGAGCAATCCTAGCGGCTCGCCCGAGCAGTGGAAGCCGGCGAGGGTGCGCGTTCAGCCGGATGAATGGGGCGCTGTCAGGGCCCCTCTCGTGGAGGATAAAAATCATGCTTTTTCCCTCATTACACATCCCATGCGAGCTTGTAATGATAAAACCTCATCCAAATCACACATTGCAGCTCAATATTCAGTGAGGACAGGGCCTTTTTAAGTCGAAATGTGCAAAAAAGCATCCTATCGCTCTGAAACGGCTGTTTTGCTCTCCACCACATTTACTGTCAGACTGGCCGAATTAGACCGATTCTGCCTCTTTCTTGCCTCTGCATGTGAAGAACAGGGTGCTTGTGAGCATATTGTGCAGTTTCACGCAGGTAGCTGCCTTGGAACGGGACCGGTGGGGCAGAGCAATCCTAGCGGCTCGCCCGAGCAGTGGAAGCCGGCGAGGGTGCGCGTTCAGCCGGATGAATGGGGCGCTGTCAGGGCCCCTCTCGTGGAGGATAAAAATCATGCTTTTTCCCTCATTACACATCCCATGCGAGCTTGTAATGATAAAACCTCATCCAAATCACACATTGCAGCTCAATATTCAGTGAGGACAGGGCCTTTTTAAGTCGAAATGTGCAAAAAAGCATCCTATCGCTCTGAAACGGCTGTTTTGCTCTCCACCACATTTACTGTCAGACTGGCCGAATTAGACCGATTCTGCCTCTTTCTTGCCTCTACATGTGAAGAACAGGGTGCTTGTGAGCATATTGTGCAGTTTCAAGCAGGTAGCTGGCTTGGAACGGGACCGGTGGGGCAGAGCAATCCTAGCGGCTCGCCCGAGCAGTGGAAGCCGGCGAGGGTGCGCGTTCAGCCGGATGAATGGGGCGCTGTCAGGGCCCCTCTCGTGGAGGATAAAAATCATGCTTTTTCCCTCATTACACATCCCATGCGAGCTTGTAATGATAAAACCTCATCCAAATCACACATTGCAGCTCAATATTCAGTGAGGACAGGGCCTTTTTAAGTCGAAATGTGCAAAAAAGCATCCTATCGCTCTGAAACGGCTGTTTTGCTCTCCACCACATTTACTGTCAGACTGGCCGAATTAGACCGATTCTGCCTCTTTCTTGCCTCTACATGTGAAGAACAGGGTGCTTGTGAGCATATTGTGCAGTTTCACGCAGGTAGCTGGCTTGGAACGGGACCGGTGGGGCAGAGCAATCCTAGCGGCTCGCCCGAGCAGTGGAAGCCGGCGAGGGTGCGCGTTCAGCCGGATGAATGGGGCGCTGTCAGGGCCCCTCTCGTGGAGGATAAAAATCATGCTTTTTCCCTCATTACACATCCCATGCGAGCTTGTAATGATAAAACCTCATCCAAATCACACATTGCAGCTCAATATTCAGTGAGGACAGGGCCTTTTTAAGTCGAAATGTGCAAAAAAGCATCCTATCGCTCTGAAACGGCTGTTTTGCACTCCACCACATTTACTGTCAGACTGGCCGAATTAGACCGATTCTGCCTCTTTCTTGCCTCTACATGTGAAGAACAGGGTGCTTGTGAGCATATTGTGCAGTTTCACGCAGGTAGCTGGCTTGGAACGGGACCGGTGGGGCAGAGCAATCCTAGCGGCTCGCCCGAGCAGTGGAAGCCGGCGAGGGTGCGCGTTCAGCCGGATGAATGGGGCGCTGTCAGGGCCCCTCTCGTGGAGGATAAAAATCATGCTTTTTCCCTCATTACACATCCCATGCGAGCTTGTAATGATAAAACCTCATCCAAATCACACATTGCAGCTCAATATTCAGTGAGGACAGGGCCTTTTTAAGTCGAAATGTGCAAAAAAGCATCCTATCGCTCTGAAACGGCTGTTTTGCTCTCCACCACATTTACTGTCAGACTGGCCGAATTAGACCGATTCTGCCTCTTTCTTGCCTCTACATGTGAAGAACAGGGTGCTTGTGAGCATATTGTGCAGTTTCACGCAGGTAGCTGGCTTGGAACGGGACCGGTGGGGCAGAGCAATCCTAGCGGCTCGCCCGAGCAGTGGAAGCCGGCGAGGGTGCGCGTTCAGCCGGATGAATGGGGCGCTGTCAGGGCCCCTCTCGTGGAGGATAAAAATCATGCTTTTTCCCTCATTACACATCCCATGCGAGCTTGTAATGATAAAACCTCATCCAAATCACACATTGCAGCTCAATATTCAGTGAGGACAGGGCCTTTTTAAGTCGAAATGTGCAAAAAAGCATCCTATCGCTCTGAAACGGCTGTTTTGCTCTCCACCACATTTACTGTCAGACTGGCCGAATTAGACCGATTCTGCCTCTTTCTTGCCTCTGCATGTGAAGAACAGGGTGCTTGTGAGCATATTGTGCAGTTTCACGCAGGTAGCTGCCTTGGAACGGGACCGGTGGGGCAGAGCAATCCTAGCGGCTCGCCCGAGCAGTGGAAGCCGGCGAGGGTGCGCGTTCAGCCGGATGAATGGGGCGCTGTCAGGGCCCCTCTCGTGGAGGATAAAAATCATGCTTTTTCCCTCATTACACATCCCATGCGAGCTTGTAATGATAAAACCTCATCCAAATCACACATTGCAGCTCAATATTCAGTGAGGACAGGGCCTTTTTAAGTCGAAATGTGCAAAAAAGCATCCTATCGCTCTGAAACGGCTGTTTTGCTCTCCACCACATTTACTGTCAGACTGGCCGAATTAGACCGATTCTGCCTCTTTCTTGCCTCTACATGTGAAGAACAGGGTGCTTGTGAGCATATTGTGCAGTTTCAAGCAGGTAGCTGGCTTGGAACGGGACCGGTGGGGCAGAGCAATCCTAGCGGCTCGCCCGAGCAGTGGAAGCCGGCGAGGGTGCGCGTTCAGCCGGATGAATGGGGCGCTGTCAGGGCCCCTCTCGTGGAGGATAAAAATCATGCTTTTTCCCTCATTACACATCCCATGCGAGCTTGTAATGATAAAACCTCATCCAAATCACACATTGCAGCTCAATATTCAGTGAGGACAGGGCCTTTTTAAGTCGAAATGTGCAAAAAAGCATCCTATCGCTCTGAAACGGCTGTTTTGCTCTCCACCACATTTACTGTCAGACTGGCCGAATTAGACCGATTCTGCCTCTTTCTTGCCTCTACATGTGAAGAACAGGGTGCTTGTGAGCATATTGTGCAGTTTCACGCAGGTAGCTGGCTTGGAACGGGACCGGTGGGGCAGAGCAATCCCAGCGGCTCGCCCGAGCAGTGGAAGCCGGCGAGGGTGCGCGTTCAGCCGGATGAATGGGGCTCTGTCAGGGCCCCTCTCGTGGAGGATAAAAATCATGCTTTTTCCCTCATTACACATCCCATGCGAGCTTGTAATGATAAAACCTCATCCAAATCACACATTGCAGCTCAATATTCAGTGAGGACAGGGCCTTTTTAAGTCGAAATGTGCAAAAAAGCATCCTATCGCTCTGAAACGGCTGTTTTGCTCTCCACCACATTTACTGTCAGACTGGCCGAATTAGACCGATTCTGCCTCTTTCTTGCCTCTACATGTGAAGAACAGGGTGCTTGTGAGCATATTGTGCAGTTTCACGCAGGTAGCTGGCTTGGAACGGGACCGGTGGGGCAGAGCAATCCTAGCGGCTCGCCCGAGCAGTGGAAGCCGGCGAGGGTGCGCGTTCAGCCGGATGAATGGGGCGCTGTCAGGGCCCCTCTCGTGGAGGATAAAAATCATGCTTTTTCCCTCATTACACATCCCATGCGAGCTTGTAATGATAAAACCTCATCCAAATCACACATTGCAGCTCAATATTCAGTGAGGACAGGGCCTTTTTAAGTCGAAATGTGCAAAAAAGCATCCTATCGCTCTGAAACGGCTGTTTTGCTCTCCACCACATTTACTGTCAGACTGGCCGAATTAGACCGATTCTGCCTCTTTCTTGCCTCTACATGTGAAGAACAGGGTGCTTGTGAGCATATTGTGCAGTTTCACGCAGGTAGCTGGCTTGGAACGGGACCGGTGGGGCAGAGCAATCCTAGCGGCTCGCCCGAGCAGTGGAAGCCGGCGAGGGTGCGCGTTCAGCCGGATGAATGGGGCGCTGTCAGGGCCCCTCTCGTGGAGGATAAAAATCATGCTTTTTCCCTCATTACACATCCCATGCGAGCTTGTAATGATAAAACCTCATCCAAATCACACATTGCAGCTCAATATTCAGTGAGGACAGGGCCTTTTTAAGTCGAAATGTGCAAAAAAGCATCCTATCGCTCTGAAACGGCTGTTTTGCACTCCACCACATTTACTGTCAGACTGGCCGAATTAGACCGATTCTGCCTCTTTCTTGCCTCTACATGTGAAGAACAGGGTGCTTGTGAGCATATTGTGCAGTTTCACGCAGGTAGCTGGCTTGGAACGGGACCGGTGGGGCAGAGCAATCCTAGCGGCTCGCCCGAGCAGTGGAAGCCGGCGAGGGTGCGCGTTCAGCCGGATGAATGGGGCGCTGTCAGGGCCCCTCTCGTGGAGGATAAAAATCATGCTTTTTCCCTCATTACACATCCCATGCGAGCTTGTAATGATAAAACCTCATCCAAATCACACATTGCAGCTCAATATTCAGTGAGGACAGGGCCTTTTTAAGTCGAAATGTGCAAAAAAGCATCCTATCGCTCTGAAACGGCTGTTTTGCACTCCACCACATTTACTGTCAGACTGGCCGAATTAGACCGATTCTGCCCCTTTCTTGCCTCTACATGTGAAGAACAGGGTGCTTGTGAGCATATTGTGCAGTTTCAAGCAGGTAGCTGGCTTGGAACGGGACCGGTGGGGCAGAGCAATCCTAGCGGCTCGCCCGAGCAGTGGAAGCCGGCGAGGGTGCGCGTTCAGCCGGATGAATGGGGCGCTGTCAGGGCCCCTCTCGTGGAGGATAAAAATCATGCTTTTTCCCTCATTACACATCCCATGCGAGCTTGTAATGATAAAACCTCATCCAAATCACACATTGCAGCTCAATATTCAGTGAGGACAGGGCCTTTTTAAGTCGAAATGTGCAAAAAAGCATCCTATCGCTCTGAAACGGCTGTTTTGCTCTCCACCACATTTACTGTCAGACTGGCCGAATTAGACCGATTCTGCCTCTTTCTTGCCTCTACATGTGAAGAACAGGGTGCTTGTGAGCATATTGTGCAGTTTCACGCAGGTAGCTGGCTTGGAACGGGACCGGTGGGGCAGAGCAATCCTAGCGGCTCGCCCGAGCAGTGGAAGCCGGCGAGGGTGCGCGTTCAGCCGGATGAATGGGGCGCTGTCAGGGCCCCTCTCGTGGAGGATAAAAATCATGCTTTTTCCCTCATTACACATCCCATGCGAGCTTGTAATGATAAAACCTCATCCAAATCACACATTGCAGCTCAATATTCAGTGAGGACAGGGCCTTTTTAAGTCGAAATGTGCTAAAAAGCATCCTATCGCTCTGAAACGGCTGTTTTGCTCTCCACCACATTTAATGTCAGACTGGCCGAATTAGACCGATTCTGCCTCTTTCTTGCCTCTGCATGTGAAGAACAGGGTGCTTGTGAGCATATTGTGCAGTTTCACGCAGGTAGCTGGCTTGGAACGGGACCGGTGGGGCAGAGCAATCCTAGCGGCTCGCCCGAGCAGTGGAAGCCGGCGAGGGTGCGCGTTCAGCCGGATGAATGGGGCGCTGTCAGGGCCCCTCTCGTGGAGGATAAAAATCATGCTTTTTCCCTCATTACACATCCCATGCGAGCTTGTAATGATAAAACCTCATCCAAATCACACATTGCAGCTCAATATTCAGTGAGGACAGGGCCTTTTTAAGTCGAAATGTGCAAAAAAGCATCCTATCGCTCTGAAACGGCTGTTTTGCTCTCCACCACATTTACTGTCAGACTGGCCGAATTAGACCGATTCTGCCTCTTTCTTGCCTCTACATGTGAAGAACAGGGTGCTTGTGAGCATATTGTGCAGTTTCAAGCAGGTAGCTGGCTTGGAACGGGACCGGTGGGGCAGAGCAATCCTAGCGGCTCGCCCGAGCAGTGGAAGCCGGCGAGGGTGCGCGTTCAGCCGGATGAATGGGGCGCTGTCAGGGCCCCTCTCGTGGAGGATAAAAATCATGCTTTTTCCCTCATTACACATCCCATGCGAGCTTGTAATGATAAAACCTCATCCAAATCACACATTGCAGCTCAATATTCAGTGAGGACAGGGCCTTTTTAAGTCGAAATGTGCAAAAAAGCATCCTATCGCTCTGAAACGGCTGTTTTGCTCTCCACCACATTTACTGTCAGACTGGCCGAATTAGACCGATTCTGCCTCTTTCTTGCCTCTACATGTGAAGAACAGGGTGCTTGTGAGCATATTGTGCAGTTTCACGCAGGTAGCTGGCTTGGAACGGGACCGGTGGGGCAGAGCAATCCTAGCGGCTCGCCCGAGCAGTGGAAGCCGGCGAGGGTGCGCGTTCAGCCGGATGAATGGGGCGCTGTCAGGGCCCCTCTCGTGGAGGATAAAAATCATGCTTTTTCCCTCATTACACATCCCATGCGAGCTTGTAATGATAAAACCTCATCCAAATCACACATTGCAGCTCAATATTCAGTGAGGACAGGGCCTTTTTAAGTCGAAATGTGCAAAAAAGCATCCTATCGCTCTGAAACGGCTGTTTTGCTCTCCACCACATTTACTGTCAGACTGGCCGAATTAGACCGATTCTGCCTCTTTCTTGCCTCTGCATGTGAAGAACAGGGTGCTTGTGAGCATATTGTGCAGTTTCACGCAGGTAGCTGCCTTGGAACGGGACCGGTGGGGCAGAGCAATCCTAGCGGCTCGCCCGAGCAGTGGAAGCCGGCGAGGGTGCGCGTTCAGCCGGATGAATGGGGCGCTGTCAGGGCCCCTCTCGTGGAGGATAAAAATCATGCTTTTTCCCTCATTACACATCCCATGCGAGCTTGTAATGATAAAACCTCATCCAAATCACACATTGCAGCTCAATATTCAGTGAGGACAGGGCCTTTTTAAGTCGAAATGTGCAAAAAAGCATCCTATCGCTCTGAAACGGCTGTTTTGCACTCCACCACATTTACTGTCAGACTGGCCGAATTAGACCGATTCTGCCTCTTTCTTGCCTCTACATGTGAAGAACAGGGTGCTTGTGAGCATATTGTGCAGTTTCACGCAGGTAGCTGGCTTGGAACGGGACCGGTGGGGCAGAGCAATCCTAGCGGCTCGCCCGAGCAGTGGAAGCCGGCGAGGGTGCGCGTTCAGCCGGATGAATGGGGCGCTGTCAGGGCCCCTCTCGTGGAGGATAAAAATCATGCTTTTTCCCTCATTACACATCCCATGCGAGCTTGTAATGATAAAACCTCATCCAAATCACACATTGCAGCTCAATATTCAGTGAGGACAGGGCCTTTTTAAGTCGAAATGTGCAAAAAAGCATCCTATCGCTCTGAAACGGCTGTTTTGCACTCCACCACATTTACTGTCAGACTGGCCGAATTAGACCGATTCTGCCTCTTTCTTGCCTCTACATGTGAAGAACAGGGTGCTTGTGAGCATATTGTGCAGTTTCACGCAGGTAGCTGGCTTGGAACGGGACCGGTGGGGCAGAGCAATCCTAGCGGCTCGCCCGAGCAGTGGAAGCCGGCGAGGGTGCGCGTTCAGCCGGATGAATGGGGCGCTGTCAGGGCCCCTCTCGTGGAGGATAAAAATCATGCTTTTTCCATCATTACACATCCCATGCGAGCTTGTAATGATAAAACCTCATCCAAATCACACATTGCAGCTCAATATTCAGTAAGGACAGGGCCTTTTTAAGTCGAAATGTGCAAAAAAGCATCCTATCGCTCTGAAACGGCTGTTTTGCACTCCACCACATTTACTGTCAGACTGGCCGAATTAGACCGATTCTGCCTCTTTCTTGCCTCTACATGTGAAGAACAGGGTGCTTGTGAGCATATTGTGCAGTTTCACGCAGGTAGCTGGCTTGGAACGGGACCGGTGGGGCAGAGCAATCCTAGCGGCTCGCCCGAGCAGTGGAAGCCGGCGAGGGTGCGCGTTCAGCCGGATGAATGGGGCGCTGTCAGGGCCCCTCTCGTGGAGGATAAAAATCATGCTTTTTCCCTCATTACACATCCCATGCGAGCTTGTAATGATAAAACCTCATCCAAATCACACATTGCAGCTCAATATTCAGTGAGGACAGGGCCTTTTTAAGTCGAAATGTGCAAAAAAGCATCCTATCGCTCTGAAACGGCTGTTTTGCTCTCCACCACATTTACTGTCAGACTGGCCGAATTAGACCGATTCTGCCTCTTTCTTGCCTCTACATGTGAAGAACAGGGTGCTTGTGAGCATATTGTGCAGTTTCACGCAGGTAGCTGGCTTGGAACGGGACCGGTGGGGCAGAGCAATCCTAGCGGCTCGCCCGAGCAGTGGAAGCCGGCGAGGGTGCGCGTTCAGCCGGATGAATGGGGCGCTGTCAGGGCCCCTCTCGTGGAGGATAAAAATCATGCTTTTTCCCTCATTACACATCCCATGCGAGCTTGTAATGATAAAACCTCATCCAAATCACACATTGCAGCTCAATATTCAGTGAGGACAGGGCCTTTTTAAGTCGAAATGTGCAAAAAAGCATCCTATCGCTCTGAAACGGCTGTTTTGCACTCCACCACATTTACTGTCAGACTGGCCGAATTAGACCGATTCTGCCTCTTTCTTGCCTCTACATGTGAAGAACAGGGTGCTTGTGAGCATATTGTGCAGTTTCACGCAGGTAGCTGGCTTGGAACGGGACCGGTGGGGCAGAGCAATCCTAGCGGCTCGCCCGAGCAGTGGAAGCCGGCGAGGGTGCGCGTTCAGCCGGATGAATGGGGCGCTGTCAGGGCCCCTCTCGTGGAGGATAAAAATCATGCTTTTTCCCTCATTACACATCCCATGCGAGCTTGTAATGATAAAACCTCATCCAAATCACACATTGCAGCTCAATATTCAGTGAGGACAGGGCCTTTTTAAGTCGAAATGTGCAAAAAAGCATCCTATCGCTCTGAAACGGCTGTTTTGCACTCCACCACATTTACTGTCAGACTGGCCGAATTAGACCGATTCTGCCTCTTTCTTGCCTCTACATGTGAAGAACAGGGTGCTTGTGAGCATATTGTGCAGTTTCACGCAGGTAGCTGGCTTGGAACGGGACCGGTGGGGCAGAGCAATCCTAGCGGCTCGCCCGAGCAGTGGAAGCCGGCGAGGGTGCGCGTTCAGCCGGATGAATGGGGCGCTGTCAGGGCCCCTCTCGTGGAGGATAAAAATCATGCTTTTTCCCTCATTACACATCCCATGCGAGCTTGTAATGATAAAACCTCATCCAAATCACACATTGCAGCTCAATATTCAGTGAGGACAGGGCCTTTTTAAGTCGAAATGTGCAAAAAAGCATCCTATCGCTCTGAAACGGCTGTTTTGCTCTCCACCACATTTACTGTCAGACTGGCCGAATTAGACCGATTCTGCCTCTTTCTTGCCTCTACATGTGAAGAACAGGGTGCTTGTGAGCATATTGTGCAGTTTCACGCAGGTAGCTGGCTTGGAACGGGACCGGTGGGGCAGAGCAATCCTAGCGGCTCGCCCGAGCAGTGGAAGCCGGCGAGGGTGCGCGTTCAGCCGGATGAATGGGGCTCTGTCAGGGCCCCTCTCGTGGAGGATAAAAATCATGCTTTTTCCCTCATTACACATCCCATGCGAGCTTGTAATGATAAAACCTCATCCAAATCACACATTGCAGCTCAATATTCAGTGAGGACAGGGCCTTTTTAAGTCGAAATGTGCAAAAAAGCATCCTATCGCTCTGAAACGGCTGTTTTGCTCTCCACCACATTTACTGTCAGACTGGCCGAATTAGACCGATTCTGCCTCTTTCTTGCCTCTACATGTGAAGAACAGGGTGCTTGTGAGCATATTGTGCAGTTTCACGCAGGTAGCTGGCTTGGAACGGGACCGGTGGGGCAGAGCAATCCTAGCGGCTCGCCCGAGCAGTGGAAGCCGGCGAGGGTGCGCGTTCAGCCGGATGAATGGGGCGCTGTCAGGGCCCCTCTCGTGGAGGATAAAAATCATGCTTTTTCCCTCATTACACATCCCATGCGAGCTTGTAATGATAAAACCTCATCCAAATCACACATTGCAGCTCAATATTCAGTGAGGACAGGGCCTTTTTAAGTCGAAATGTGCAAAAAAGCATCCTATCGCTCTGAAACGGCTGTTTTGCACTCCACCACATTTACTGTCAGACTGGCCGAATTAGACCGATTCTGCCCCTTTCTTGCCTCTACATGTGAAGAACAGGGTGCTTGTGAGCATATTGTGCAGTTTCAAGCAGGTAGCTGGCTTGGAACGGGACCGGTGGGGCAGAGCAATCCTAGCGGCTCGCCCGAGCAGTGGAAGCCGGCGAGGGTGCGCGTTCAGCCGGATGAATGGGGCGCTGTCAGGGCCCCTCTCGTGGAGGATAAAAATCATGCTTTTTCCCTCATTACACATCCCATGCGAGCTTGTAATGATAAAACCTCATCCAAATCACACATTGCAGCTCAATATTCAGTGAGGACAGGGCCTTTTTAAGTCGAAATGTGCAAAAAAGCATCCTATCGCTCTGAAACGGCTGTTTTGCTCTCCACCACATTTACTGTCAGACTGGCCGAATTAGACCGATTCTGCCTCTTTCTTGCCTCTACATGTGAAGAACAGGGTGCTTGTGAGCATATTGTGCAGTTTCACGCAGGTAGCTGTCTTGGAACGGGACCGGTGGGGCAGAGCAATCCTAGCGGCTCGCCCGAGCAGTGGAAGCCGGCGAGGGTGCGCGTTCAGCCGGATGAATGGGGCGCTGTCAGGGCCCCTCTCGTGGAGGATAAAAATCATGCTTTTTCCCTCATTACACATCCCATGCGAGCTTGTAATGATAAAACCTCATCCAAATCACACATTGCAGCTCAATATTCAGTGAGGACAGGGCCTTTTTAAGTCGAAATGTGCAAAAAAGCATCCTATCGCTCTGAAACGGCTGTTTTGCACTCCACCACATTTACTGTCAGACTGGCCGAATTAGACCGATTCTGCCTCTTTCTTGCCTCTACATGTGAAGAACAGGGTGCTTGTGAGCATATTGTGCAGTTTCACGCAGGTAGCTGGCTTGGAACGGGACCGGTGGGGCAGAGCAATCCTAGCGGCTCGCCCGAGCAGTGGAAGCCGGCGAGGGTGCGCGTTCAGCCGGATGAATGGGGCGCTGTCAGGGCCCCTCTCGTGGAGGATAAAAATCATGCTTTTTCCCTCATTACACATCCCATGCGAGCTTGTAATGATAAAACCTCATCCAAATCACACATTGCAGCTCAATATTCAGTGAGGACAGGGCCTTTTTAAGTCGAAATGTGCAAAAAAGCATCCTATCGCTCTGAAACGGCTGTTTTGCTCTCCACCACATTTACTGTCAGACTGGCCGAATTAGACCGATTCTGCCTCTTTCTTGCCTCTACATGTGAAGAACAGGGTGCTTGTGAGCATATTGTGCAGTTTCACGCAGGTAGCTGGCTTGGAACGGGACCGGTGGGGCAGAGCAATCCTAGCGGCTCGCCCGAGCAGTGGAAGCCGGCGAGGGTGCGCGTTCAGCCGGATGAATGGGGCGCTGTCAGGGCCCCTCTCGTGGAGGATAAAAATCATGCTTTTTCCCTCATTACACATCCCATGCGAGCTTGTAATGATAAAACCTCATCCAAATCACACATTGCAGCTCAATATTCAGTGAGGACAGGGCCTTTTTAAGTCGAAATGTGCAAAAAAGCATCCTATCGCTCTGAAACGGCTGTTTTGCACTCCACCACATTTACTGTCAGACTGGCCGAATTAGACCGATTCTGCCTCTTTCTTGCCTCTACATGTGAAGAACAGGGTGCTTGTGAGCATATTGTGCAGTTTCACGCAGGTAGCTGGCTTGGAACGGGACCGGTGGGGCAGAGCAATCCTAGCGGCTCGCCCGAGCAGTGGAAGCCGGCGAGGGTGCGCGTTCAGCCGGATGAATGGGGCGCTGTCAGGGCCCCTCTCGTGGAGGATAAAAATCATGCTTTTTCCCTCATTACACATCCCATGCGAGCTTGTAATGATAAAACCTCATCCAAATCACACATTGCAGCTCAATATTCAGTGAGGACAGGGCCTTTTTAAGTCGAAATGTGCAAAAAAGCATCCTATCGCTCTGAAACGGCTGTTTTGCTCTCCACCACATTTACTGTCAGACTGGCCGAATTAGACCGATTCTGCCTCTTTCTTGCCTCTACATGTGAAGAACAGGGTGCTTGTGAGCATATTGTGCAGTTTCACGCAGGTAGCTGGCTTGGAACGGGACCGGTGGGGCAGAGCAATCCTAGCGGCTCGCCCGAGCAGTGGAAGCCGGCGAGGGTGCGCGTTCAGCCGGATGAATGGGGCGCTGTCAGGGCCCCTCTCGTGGAGGATAAAAATCATGCTTTTTCCCTCATTACACATCCCATGCGAGCTTGTAATGATAAAACCTCATCCAAATCACACATTGCAGCTCAATATTCAGTGAGGACAGGGCCTTTTTAAGTCGAAATGTGCAAAAAAGCATCCTATCGCTCTGAAACGGCTGTTTTGCACTCCACCACATTTACTGTCAGACTGGCCGAATTAGACCGATTCTGCCTCTTTCTTGCCTCTACATGTGAAGAACAGGGTGCTTGTGAGCATATTGTGCAGTTTCACGCAGGTAGCTGGCTTGGAACGGGACCGGTGGGGCAGAGCAATCCTAGCGGCTCGCCCGAGCAGTGGAAGCCGGCGAGGGTGCGCGTTCAGCCGGATGAATGGGGCGCTGTCAGGGCCCCTCTCGTGGAGGATAAAAATCATGCTTTTTCCCTCATTACACATCCCATGCGAGCTTGTAATGATAAAACCTCATCCAAATCACACATTGCAGCTCAATATTCAGTGAGGACAGGGCCTTTTTAAGTCGAAATGTGCAAAAAAGCATCCTATCGCTCTGAAACGGCTGTTTTGCTCTTCACCACATTTACTGTAAGACTGGCCGAATTAGACCGATTCTGCCTCTTTCTTGCCTCTACATGTGAAGAACAGGGTGCTTGTGAGCATATTGTGCAGTTTCAAGCAGGTAGCTGACTTGGAACGGGACCGGTGGGGCAGAGCAATCCTAGCGGCTCGCCCGAGCAGTGGAAGCCGGCGAGGGTGCGCGTTCAGCCGGATGAATGGGGCGCTGTCAGGGCCCCTCTCGTGGAGGATAAAAATCATGCTTTTTCCCTCATTACACATCCCATGCGAGCTTGTAATGATAAAACCTCATCCAAATCACACATTGCAGCTCAATATTCAGTGAGGACAGGGCCTTTTTAAGTCGAAATGTGCAAAAAAGCATCCTATCGCTCTGAAACGGCTGTTTTGCTCTCCACCACATTTACTGTCAGACTGGCCGAATTAGACCGATTCTGCCTCTTTCTTGCCTCTACATGTGAAGAACAGGGTGCTTGTGAGCATATTGTGCAGTTTCACGCAGGTAGCTGGCTTGGAACGGGACCGGTGGGGCAGAGCAATCCTAGCGGCTCGCCCGAGCAGTGGAAGCCGGCGAGGGTGCGCGTTCAGCCGGATGAATGGGGCGCTGTCAGGGCCCCTCTCGTGGAGGATAAAAATCATGATTTTTCCCTCATTACACATCCCATGCGAGCTTGTAATGATAAAACCTCATCCAAATCACACATTGCAGCTCAATATTCAGTGAGGACAGGGCCTTTTTAAGTCGAAATGTGCAAAAAAGCATCCTATCGCTCTGAAACGGCTGTTTTGCACTCCACCACATTTACTGTCAGACTGGCCGAATTAGACCGATTCTGCCTCTTTCTTGCCTCTACATGTGAAGAACAGGGTGCTTGTGAGCATATTGTGCAGTTTCAAACAGGTAGCTGGCTTGGAACGGGACCGGTGGGGCAGAGCAATCCTAGCGGCTCGCCCGAGCAGTGGAAGCCGGCGAGGGTGCGCGTTCAGCCGGATGAATGGGGCGCTGTCAGGGCCCCTCTCGTGGAGGATAAAAATCATGCTTTTTCCCTCATTACACATCCCATGCGAGCTTGTAATGATAAAACCTCATCCAAATCACACATTGCAGCTCAATATTCAGTGAGGACAGGGCCTTTTTAAGTCGAAATGTGCAAAAAAGCATCCTATCGCTCTGAAACGGCTGTTTTGCACTCCACCACATTTACTGTCAGACTGGCCGAATTAGACCGATTCTGCCCCTTTCTTGCCTCTACATGTGAAGAACAGGGTGCTTGTGAGCATATTGTGCAGTTTCAAGCAGGTAGCTGGCTTGGAACGGGACCGGTGGGGCAGAGCAATCCTAGCGGCTCGCCCGAGCAGTGGAAGCCGGCGAGGGTGCGCGTTCAGCCGGATGAATGGGGCGCTGTCAGGGCCCCTCTCGTGGAGGATAAAAATCATGCTTTTTCCCTCATTACACATCCCATGCGAGCTTGTAATGATAAAACCTCATCCAAATCACACATTGCAGCTCAATATTCAGTGAGGACAGGGCCTTTTTAAGTCGAAATGTGCAAAAAAGCATCCTATCGCTCTGAAACGGCTGTTTTGCTCTCCACCACATTTACTGTCAGACTGGCCGAATTAGACCGATTCTGCCTCTTTCTTGCCTCTACATGTGAAGAACAGGGTGCTTGTGAGCATATTGTGCAGTTTCACGCAGGTAGCTGTCTTGGAACGGGACCGGTGGGGCAGAGCAATCCTAGCGGCTCGCCCGAGCAGTGGAAGCCGGCGAGGGTGCGCGTTCAGCCGGATGAATGGGGCGCTGTCAGGGCCCCTCTCGTGGAGGATAAAAATCATGCTTTTTCCCTCATTACACATCCCATGCGAGCTTGTAATGATAAAACCTCATCCAAATCACACATTGCAGCTCAATATTCAGTGAGGACAGGGCCTTTTTAAGTCGAAATGTGCAAAAAAGCATCCTATCGCTCTGAAACGGCTGTTTTGCACTCCACCACATTTACTGTCAGACTGGCCGAATTAGACCGATTCTGCCTCTTTCTTGCCTCTACATGTGAAGAACAGGGTGCTTGTGAGCATATTGTGCAGTTTCACGCAGGTAGCTGGCTTGGAACGGGACCGGTGGGGCAGAGCAATCCTAGCGGCTCGCCCGAGCAGTGGAAGCCGGCGAGGGTGCGCGTTCAGCCGGATGAATGGGGCGCTGTCAGGGCCCCTCTCGTGGAGGATAAAAATCATGCTTTTTCCCTCATTACACATCCCATGCGAGCTTGTAATGATAAAACCTCATCCAAATCACACATTGCAGCTCAATATTCAGTGAGGACAGGGCCTTTTTAAGTCGAAATGTGCAAAAAAGCATCCTATCGCTCTGAAACGGCTGTTTTGCTCTCCACCACATTTACTGTCAGACTGGCCGAATTAGACCGATTCTGCCTCTTTCTTGCCTCTACATGTGAAGAACAGGGTGCTTGTGAGCATATTGTGCAGTTTCACGCAGGTAGCTGGCTTGGAACGGGACCGGTGGGGCAGAGCAATCCTAGCGGCTCGCCCGAGCAGTGGAAGCCGGCGAGGGTGCGCGTTCAGCCGGATGAATGGGGCGCTGTCAGGGCCCCTCTCGTGGAGGATAAAAATCATGCTTTTTCCCTCATTACACATCCCATGCGAGCTTGTAATGATAAAACCTCATCCAAATCACACATTGCAGCTCAATATTCAGTGAGGACAGGGCCTTTTTAAGTCGAAATGTGCAAAAAAGCATCCTATCGCTCTGAAACGGCTGTTTTGCACTCCACCACATTTACTGTCAGACTGGCCGAATTAGACCGATTCTGCCTCTTTCTTGCCTCTACATGTGAAGAACAGGGTGCTTGTGAGCATATTGTGCAGTTTCACGCAGGTAGCTGGCTTGGAACGGGACCGGTGGGGCAGAGCAATCCTAGCGGCTCGCCCGAGCAGTGGAAGCCGGCGAGGGTGCGCGTTCAGCCGGATGAATGGGGCGCTGTCAGGGCCCCTCTCGTGGAGGATAAAAATCATGCTTTTTCCCTCATTACACATCCCATGCGAGCTTGTAATGATAAAACCTCATCCAAATCACACATTGCAGCTCAATATTCAGTGAGGACAGGGCCTTTTTAAGTCGAAATGTGCAAAAAAGCATCCTATCGCTCTGAAACGGCTGTTTTGCTCTCCACCACATTTACTGTCAGACTGGCCGAATTAGACCGATTCTGCCTCTTTCTTGCCTCTACATGTGAAGAACAGGGTGCTTGTGAGCATATTGTGCAGTTTCACGCAGGTAGCTGGCTTGGAACGGGACCGGTGGGGCAGAGCAATCCTAGCGGCTCGCCCGAGCAGTGGAAGCCGGCGAGGGTGCGCGTTCAGCCGGATGAATGGGGCGCTGTCAGGGCCCCTCTCGTGGAGGATAAAAATCATGCTTTTTCCCTCATTACACATCCCATGCGAGCTTGTAATGATAAAACCTCATCCAAATCACACATTGCAGCTCAATATTCAGTGAGGACAGGGCCTTTTTAAGTCGAAATGTGCAAAAAAGCATCCTATCGCTCTGAAACGGCTGTTTTGCACTCCACCACATTTACTGTCAGACTGGCCGAATTAGACCGATTCTGCCTCTTTCTTGCCTCTACATGTGAAGAACAGGGTGCTTGTGAGCATATTGTGCAGTTTCACGCAGGTAGCTGGCTTGGAACGGGACCGGTGGGGCAGAGCAATCCTAGCGGCTCGCCCGAGCAGTGGAAGCCGGCGAGGGTGCGCGTTCAGCCGGATGAATGGGGCGCTGTCAGGGCCCCTCTCGTGGAGGATAAAAATCATGCTTTTTCCCTCATTACACATCCCATGCGAGCTTGTAATGATAAAACCTCATCCAAATCACACATTGCAGCTCAATATTCAGTGAGGACAGGGCCTTTTTAAGTCGAAATGTGCAAAAAAGCATCCTATCGCTCTGAAACGGCTGTTTTGCTCTCCACCACATTTACTGTAAGACTGGCCGAATTAGACCGATTCTGCCTCTTTCTTGCCTCTACATGTGAAGAACAGGGTGCTTGTGAGCATATTGTGCAGTTTCAAGCAGGTAGCTGACTTGGAACGGGACCGGTGGGGCAGAGCAATCCTAGCGGCTCGCCCGAGCAGTGGAAGCCGGCGAGGGTGCGCGTTCAGCCGGATGAATGGGGCGCTGTCAGGGCCCCTCTCGTGGAGGATAAAAATCATGCTTTTTCCCTCATTACACATCCCATGCGAGCTTGTAATGATAAAACCTCATCCAAATCACACATTGCAGCTCAATATTCAGTGAGGACAGGGCCTTTTTAAGTCGAAATGTGCAAAAAAGCATCCTATCGCTCTGAAACGGCTGTTTTGCTCTCCACCACATTTACTGTCAGACTGGCCGAATTAGACCGATTCTGCCTCTTTCTTGCCTCTACATGTGAAGAACAGGGTGCTTGTGAGCATATTGTGCAGTTTCACGCAGGTAGCTGGCTTGGAACGGGACCGGTGGGGCAGAGCAATCCTAGCGGCTCGCCCGAGCAGTGGAAGCCGGCGAGGGTGCGCGTTCAGCCGGATGAATGGGGCGCTGTCAGGGCCCCTCTCGTGGAGGATAAAAATCATGCTTTTTCCCTCATTACACATCCCATGCGAGCTTGTAATGATAAAACCTCATCCAAATCACACATTGCAGCTCAATATTCAGTGAGGACAGGGCCTTTTTAAGTCGAAATGTGCAAAAAAGCATCCTATCGCTCTGAAACGGCTGTTTTGCACTCCACCACATTTACTGTCAGACTGGCCGAATTAGACCGATTCTGCCTCTTTCTTGCCTCTACATGTGAAGAACAGGGTGCTTGTGAGCATATTGTGCAGTTTCAAACAGGTAGCTGGCTTGGAACGGGACCGGTGGGGCAGAGCAATCCTAGCGGCTCGCCCGAGCAGTGGAAGCCGGCGAGGGTGCGCGTTCAGCCGGATGAATGGGGCGCTGTCAGGGCCCCTCTCGTGGAGGATAAAAATCATGCTTTTTCCCTCATTACACATCCCATGCGAGCTTGTAATGATAAAACCTCATCCAAATCACACATTGCAGCTCAATATTCAGTGAGGACAGGGCCTTTTTAAGTCGAAATGTGCAAAAAAGCATCCTATCGCTCTGAAACGGCTGTTTTGCTCTCCACCACATTTACTGTCAGACTGGCCGAATTAGACCGATTCTGCCTCTTTCTTGCCTCTACATGTGAAGAACAGGGTGCTTGTGAGCATATTGTGCAGTTTCACGCAGGTAGCTGTCTTGGAACGGGACCGGTGGGGCAGAGCAATCCTAGCGGCTCGCCCGAGCAGTGGAAGCCGGCGAGGGTGCGCGTTCAGCCGGATGAATGGGGCGCTGTCAGGGCCCCTCTCGTGGAGGATAAAAATCATGCTTTTTCCCTCATTACACATCCCATGCGAGCTTGTAATGATAAAACCTCATCCAAATCACACATTGCAGCTCAATATTCAGTGAGGACAGGGCCTTTTTAAGTCGAAATGTGCAAAAAAGCATCCTATCGCTCTGAAACGGCTGTTTTGCACTCCACCACATTTACTGTCAGACTGGCCGAATTAGACCGATTCTGCCTCTTTCTTGCCTCTACATGTGAAGAACAGGGTGCTTGTGAGCATATTGTGCAGTTTCACGCAGGTAGCTGGCTTGGAACGGGACCGGTGGGGCAGAGCAATCCTAGAGGCTCGCCCGAGCAGTGGAAGCCGGCGAGGGTGCGCGTTCAGCCGGATGAATGGGGCGCTGTCAGGGCCCCTCTCGTGGAGGATAAAAATCATGCTTTTTCCCTCATTACACATCCCATGCGAGCTTGTAATGATAAAACCTCATCCAAATCACACATTGCAGCTCAATATTCAGTGAGGACAGGGCCTTTTTAAGTCGAAATGTGCAAAAAAGCATCCTATCGCTCTGAAACGGCTGTTTTGCTCTCCACCACATTTACTGTCAGACTGGCCGAATTAGACCGATTCTGCCTCTTTCTTGCCTCTACATGTGAAGAACAGGGTGCTTGTGAGCATATTGTGCAGTTTCACGCAGGTAGCTGGCTTGGAACGGGACCGGTGGGGCAGAGCAATCCTAGCGGCTCGCCCGAGCAGTGGAAGCCGGCGAGGGTGCGCGTTCAGCCGGATGAATGGGGCGCTGTCAGGGCCCCTCTCGTGGAGGATAAAAATCATGCTTTTTCCCTCATTACACATCCCATGCGAGCTTGTAATGATAAAACCTCATCCAAATCACACATTGCAGCTCAATATTCAGTGAGGACAGGGCCTTTTTAAGTCGAAATGTGCAAAAAAGCATCCTATCGCTCTGAAACGGCTGTTTTGCACTCCACCACATTTACTGTCAGACTGGCCGAATTAGACCGATTCTGCCTCTTTCTTGCCTCTACATGTGAAGAACAGGGTGCTTGTGAGCATATTGTGCAGTTTCACGCAGGTAGCTGGCTTGGAACGGGACCGGTGGGGCAGAGCAATCCTAGCGGCTCGCCCGAGCAGTGGAAGCCGGCGAGGGTGCGCGTTCAGCCGGATGAATGGGGCGCTGTCAGGGCCCCTCTCGTGGAGGATAAAAATCATGCTTTTTCCCTCATTACACATCCCATGCGAGCTTGTAATGATAAAACCTCATCCAAATCACACATTGCAGCTCAATATTCAGTGAGGACAGGGCCTTTTTAAGTCGAAATGTGCAAAAAAGCATCCTATCGCTCTGAAACGGCTGTTTTGCTCTCCACCACATTTACTGTCAGACTGGCCGAATTAGACCGATTCTGCCTCTTTCTTGCCTCTACATGTGAAGAACAGGGTGCTTGTGAGCATATTGTGCAGTTTCACGCAGGTAGCTGGCTTGGAACGGGACCGGTGGGGCAGAGCAATCCTAGCGGCTCGCCCGAGCAGTGGAAGCCGGCGAGGGTGCGCGTTCAGCCGGATGAATGGGGCGCTGTCAGGGCCCCTCTCGTGGAGGATAAAAATCATGCTTTTTCCCTCATTACACATCCCATGCGAGCTTGTAATGATAAAACCTCATCCAAATCACACATTGCAGCTCAATATTCAGTGAGGACAGGGCCTTTTTAAGTCGAAATGTGCAAAAAAGCATCCTATCGCTCTGAAACGGCTGTTTTGCTCTCCACCACATTTACTGTAAGACTGGCCGAATTAGACCGATTCTGCCTCTTTCTTGCCTCTACATGTGAAGAACAGGGTGCTTGTGAGCATATTGTGCAGTTTCAAGCAGGTAGCTGACTTGGAACGGGACCGGTGGGGCAGAGCAATCCTAGCGGCTCGCCCGAGCAGTGGAAGCCGGCGAGGGTGCGCGTTCAGCCGGATGAATGGGGCGCTGTCAGGGCCCCTCTCGTGGAGGATAAAAATCATGCTTTTTCCCTCATTACACATCCCATGCGAGCTTGTAATGATAAAACCTCATCCAAATCACACATTGCAGCTCAATATTCAGTGAGGACAGGGCCTTTTTAAGTCGAAATGTGCAAAAAAGCATCCTATCGCTCTGAAACGGCTGTTTTGCTCTCCACCACATTTACTGTCAGACTGGCCGAATTAGACCGATTCTGCCTCTTTCTTGCCTCTACATGTGAAGAACAGGGTGCTTGTGAGCATATTGTGCAGTTTCACGCAGGTAGCTGGCTTGGAACGGGACCGGTGGGGCAGAGCAATCCTAGCGGCTCGCCCGAGCAGTGGAAGCCGGCGAGGGTGCGCGTTCAGCCGGATGAATGGGGCGCTGTCAGGGCCCCTCTCGTGGAGGATAAAAATCATGCTTTTTCCCTCATTACACATCCCATGCGAGCTTGTAATGATAAAACCTCATCCAAATCACACATTGCAGCTCAATATTCAGTGAGGACAGGGCCTTTTTAAGTCGAAATGTGCAAAAAAGCATCCTATCGCTCTGAAACGGCTGTTTTGCACTCCACCACATTTACTGTCAGACTGGCCGAATTAGACCGATTCTGCCTCTTTCTTGCCTCTACATGTGAAGAACAGGGTGCTTGTGAGCATATTGTGCAGTTTCAAACAGGTAGCTGGCTTGGAACGGGACCGGTGGGGCAGAGCAATCCTAGCGGCTCGCCCGAGCAGTGGAAGCCGGCGAGGGTGCGCGTTCAGCCGGATGAATGGGGCGCTGTCAGGGCCCCTCTCGTGGAGGATAAAAATCATGCTTTTTCCCTCATTACACATCCCATGCGAGCTTGTAATGATAAAACCTCATCCAAATCACACATTGCAGCTCAATATTCAGTGAGGACAGGGCCTTTTTAAGTCGAAATGTGCAAAAAAGCATCCTATCGCTCTGAAACGGCTGTTTTGCTCTCCACCACATTTACTGTCAGACTGGCCGAATTAGACCGATTCTGCCTCTTTCTTGCCTCTACATGTGAAGAACAGGGTGCTTGTGAGCATATTGTGCAGTTTCACGCAGGTAGCTGGCTTGGAACGGGACCGGTGGGGCAGAGCAATCCTAGCGGCTCGCCCGAGCAGTGGAAGCCGGCGAGGGTGCGCGTTCAGCCGGATGAATGGGGCGCTGTCAGGGCCCCTCTCGTGGAGGATAAAAATCATGCTTTTTCCCTCATTACACATCCCATGCGAGCTTGTAATGATAAAACCTCATCCAAATCACACATTGCAGCTCAATATTCAGTGAGGACAGGGCCTTTTTAAGTCGAAATGTGCAAAAAAGCATCCTATCGCTCTGAAACGGCTGTTTTGCACTCCACCACATTTACTGTCAGACTGGCCGAATTAGACCGATTCTGCCTCTTTCTTGCCTCTACATGTGAAGAACAGGGTGCTTGTGAGCATATTGTGCAGTTTCACGCAGGTAGCTGGCTTGGAACGGGACCGGTGGGGCAGAGCAATCCTAGCGGCTCGCCCGAGCAGTGGAAGCCGGCGAGGGTGCGCGTTCAGCCGGATGAATGGGGCGCTGTCAGGGCCCCTCTCGTGGAGGATAAAAATCATGCTTTTTCCCTCATTACACATCCCATGCGAGCTTGTAATGATAAAACCTCATCCAAATCACACATTGCAGCTCAATATTCAGTGAGGACAGGGCCTTTTTAAGTCGAAATGTGCAAAAAAGCATCCTATCGCTCTGAAACGGCTGTTTTGCACTCCACCACATTTACTGTCAGACTGGCCGAATTAGACCGATTCTGCCCCTTTCTTGCCTCTACATGTGAAGAACAGGGTGCTTGTGAGCATATTGTGCAGTTTCAAGCAGGTAGCTGGCTTGGAACGGGACCGGTGGGGCAGAGCAATCCTAGCGGCTCGCCCGAGCAGTGGAAGCCGGCGAGGGTGCGCGTTCAGCCGGATGAATGGGGCGCTGTCAGGGCCCCTCTCGTGGAGGATAAAAATCATGCTTTTTCCCTCATTACACATCCCATGCGAGCTTGTAATGATAAAACCTCATCCAAATCACACATTGCAGCTCAATATTCAGTGAGGACAGGGCCTTTTTAAGTCGAAATGTGCAAAAAAGCATCCTATCGCTCTGAAACGGCTGTTTTGCTCTCCACCACATTTACTGTCAGACTGGCCGAATTAGACCGATTCTGCCTCTTTCTTGCCTCTACATGTGAAGAACAGGGTGCTTGTGAGCATATTGTGCAGTTTCACGCAGGTAGCTGGCTTGGAACGGGACCGGTGGGGCAGAGCAATCCTAGCGGCTCGCCCGAGCAGTGGAAGCCGGCGAGGGTGCGCGTTCAGCCGGATGAATGGGGCGCTGTCAGGGCCCCTCTCGTGGAGGATAAAAATCATGCTTTTTCCCTCATTACACATCCCATGCGAGCTTGTAATGATAAAACCTCATCCAAATCACACATTGCAGCTCAATATTCAGTGAGGACAGGGCCTTTTTAAGTCGAAATGTGCAAAAAAGCATCCTATCGCTCTGAAACGGCTGTTTTGCACTCCACCACATTTACTGTCAGACTGGCCGAATTAGACCGATTCTGCCTCTTTCTTGCCTCTACATGTGAAGAACAGGGTGCTTGTGAGCATATTGTGCAGTTTCACGCAGGTAGCTGGCTTGGAACGGGACCGGTGGGGCAGAGCAATCCTAGCGGCTCGCCCGAGCAGTGGAAGCCGGCGAGGGTGCGCGTTCAGCCGGATGAATGGGGCGCTGTCAGGGCCCCTCTCGTGGAGGATAAAAATCATGCTTTTTCCCTCATTACACATCCCATGCGAGCTTGTAATGATAAAACCTCATCCAAATCACACATTGCAGCTCAATATTCAGTGAGGACAGGGCCTTTTTAAGTCGAAATGTGCAAAAAAGCATCCTATCGCTCTGAAACGGCTGTTTTGCACTCCACCACATTTACTGTCAGACTGGCCGAATTAGACCGATTCTGCCTCTTTCTTGCCTCTACATGTGAAGAACAGGGTGCTTGTGAGCATATTGTGCAGTTTCACGCAGGTAGCTGGCTTGGAACGGGACCGGTGGGGCAGAGCAATCCTAGCGGCTCGCCCGAGCAGTGGAAGCCGGCGAGGGTGCGCGTTCAGCCGGATGAATGGGGCGCTGTCAGGGCCCCTCTCGTGGAGGATAAAAATCATGCTTTTTCCCTCATTACACATCCCATGCGAGCTTGTAATGATAAAACCTCATCCAAATCACACATTGCAGCTCAATATTCAGTGAGGACAGGGCCTTTTTAAGTCGAAATGTGCAAAAAAGCATCCTATCGCTCTGAAACGGCTGTTTTGCACTCCACCACATTTACTGTCAGACTGGCCGAATTAGACCGATTCTGCCCCTTTCTTGCCTCTACATGTGAAGAACAGGGTGCTTGTGAGCATATTGTGCAGTTTCAAGCAGGTAGCTGGCTTGGAACGGGACCGGTGGGGCAGAGCAATCCTAGCGGCTCGCCCGAGCAGTGGAAGCCGGCGAGGGTGCGCGTTCAGCCGGATGAATGGGGCGCTGTCAGGGCCCCTCTCGTGGAGGATAAAAATCATGCTTTTTCCCTCATTACACATCCCATGCGAGCTTGTAATGATAAAACCTCATCCAAATCACACATTGCAGCTCAATATTCAGTGAGGACAGGGCCTTTTTAAGTCGAAATGTGCAAAAAAGCATCCTATCGCTCTGAAACGGCTGTTTTGCTCTCCACCACATTTACTGTAAGACTGGCCGAATTAGACCGATTCTGCCTCTTTCTTGCCTCTACATGTGAAGAACAGGGTGCTTGTGAGCATATTGTGCAGTTTCAAGCAGGTAGCTGACTTGGAACGGGACCGGTGGGGCAGAGCAATCCTAGCGGCTCGCCCGAGCAGTGGAAGCCGGCGAGGGTGCGCGTTCAGCCGGATGAATGGGGCGCTGTCAGGGCCCCTCTCGTGGAGGATAAAAATCATGCTTTTTCCCTCATTACACATCCCATGCGAGCTTGTAATGATAAAACCTCATCCAAATCACACATTGCAGCTCAATATTCAGTGAGGACAGGGCCTTTTTAAGTCGAAATGTGCAAAAAAGCATCCTATCGCTCTGAAACGGCTGTTTTGCACTCCACCACATTTACTGTCAGACTGGCCGAATTAGACCGATTCTGCCTCTTTCTTGCCTCTACATGTGAAGAACAGGGTGCTTGTGAGCATATTGTGCAGTTTCACGCAGGTAGCTGGCTTGGAACGGGACCGGTGGGGCAGAGCAATCCTAGCGGCTCGCCCGAGCAGTGGAAGCCGGCGAGGGTGCGCGTTCAGCCGGATGAATGGGGCGCTGTCAGGGCCCCTCTCGTGGAGGATAAAAATCATGCTTTTTCCCTCATTACACATCCCATGCGAGCTTGTAATGATAAAACCTCATCCAAATCACACATTGCAGCTCAATATTCAGTGAGGACAGGGCCTTTTTAAGTCGAAATGTGCAAAAAAGCATCCTATCGCTCTGAAACGGCTGTTTTGCTCTCCACCACATTTACTGTAAGACTGGCCGAATTAGACCGATTCTGCCTCTTTCTTGCCTCTACATGTGAAGAACAGGGTGCTTGTGAGCATATTGTGCAGTTTCAAGCAGGTAGCTGACTTGGAACGGGACCGGTGGGGCAGAGCAATCCTAGCGGCTCGCCCGAGCAGTGGAAGCCGGCGAGGGTGCGCGTTCAGCCGGATGAATGGGGCGCTGTCAGGGCCCCTCTCGTGGAGGATAAAAATCATGCTTTTTCCCTCATTACACATCCCATGCGAGCTTGTAATGATAAAACTTCATCCAAATCACACATTGCAGCTCAATATTCAGTGAGGACAGGGCCTTTTTAAGTCGAAATGTGCAAAAAAGCATCCTATCGCTCTGAAACGGCTGTTTTGCTCTCCACCACATTTACTGTCAGACTGGCCGAATTAGACCGATTCTGCCTCTTTCTTGCCTCTACATGTGAAGAACAGGGTGCTTGTGAGCATATTGTGCAGTTTCACGCAGGTAGCTGGCTTGGAACGGGACCGGTGGGGCAGAGCAATCCTAGCGGCTCGCCCGAGCAGTGGAAGCCGGCAAGGGTGCGCGTTCAGCCGGATGAATGGGGCGCTGTCAGGGCCCCTCTCGTGGAGGATAAAAATCATGCTTTTTCCCTCATTACACATCCCATGCGAGCTTGTAATGATAAAACCTCATCCAAATCACACATTGCAGCTCAATATTCAGTGAGGACAGGGCCTTTTTAAGTCGAAATGTGCAAAAAAGCATCCTATCGCTCTGAAACGGCTGTTTTGCACTCCACCACATTTACTGTCAGACTGGCCGAATTAGACCGATTCTGCCTCTTTCTTGCCTCTACATGTGAAGAACAGGGTGCTTGTGAGCATATTGTGCAGTTTCAAGCAGGTAGCTGGCTTGGAACGGGACCGGTGGGGCAGAGCAATCCTAGCGGCTCGCCCGAGCAGTGGAAGCCGGCGAGGGTGCGCGTTCAGCCGGATGAATGGGGCGCTGTCAGGGCCCCTCTCGTGGAGGATAAAAATCATGCTTTTTCCCTCATTACACATCCCATGCGAGCTTGTAATGATAAAACCTCATCCAAATCACACATTGCAGCTCAATATTCAGTGAGGACAGGGCCTTTTTAAGTCGAAATGTGCAAAAAAGCATCCTATCGCTCTGAAACGGCTGTTTTGCTCTCCACCACATTTACTGTCAGACTGGCCGAATTAGACCGATTCTGCCTCTTTCTTGCCTCTACATGTGAAGAACAGGGTGCTTGTGAGCATATTGTGCAGTTTCACGCAGGTAGCTGGCTTGGAACGGGACCGGTGGGGCAGAGCAATCCTAGCGGCTCGCCCGAGCAGTGGAAGCCGGCGAGGGTGCGCGTTCAGCCGGATGAATGGGGCGCTGTCAGGGCCCCTCTCGTGGAGGATAAAAATCATGCTTTTTCCCTCATTACACATCCCATGCGAGCTTGTAATGATAAAACCTCATCCAAATCACACATTGCAGCTCAATATTCAGTGAGGACAGGGCCTTTTTAAGTCGAAATGTGCAAAAAAGCATCCTATCGCTCTGAAACGGCTGTTTTGCTCTCCACCACATTTACTGTAAGACTGGCCGAATTAGACCGATTCTGCCTCTTTCTTGCCTCTACATGTGAAGAACAGGGTGCTTGTGAGCATATTGTGCAGTTTCAAGCAGGTAGCTGACTTGGAACGGGACCGGTGGGGCAGAGCAATCCTAGCGGCTCGCCCGAGCAGTGGAAGCCGGCGAGGGTGCGCGTTCAGCCGGATGAATGGGGCGCTGTCAGGGCCCCTCTCGTGGAGGATAAAAATCATGCTTTTTCCCTCATTACACATCCCATGCGAGCTTGTAATGATAAAACCTCATCCAAATCACACATTGCAGCTCAATATTCAGTGAGGACAGGGCCTTTTTAAGTCGAAATGTGCAAAAAAGCATCCTATCGCTCTGAAACGGCTGTTTTGCACTCCACCACATTTACTGTCAGACTGGCCGAATTAGACCGATTCTGCCTCTTTCTTGCCTCTACATGTGAAGAACAGGGTGCTTGTGAGCATATTGTGCAGTTTCACGCAGGTAGCTGGCTTGGAACGGGACCGGTGGGGCAGAGCAATCCTAGCGGCTCGCCCGAGCAGTGGAAGCCGGCGAGGGTGCGCGTTCAGCCGGATGAATGGGGCGCTGTCAGGGCCCCTCTCGTGGAGGATAAAAATCATGCTTTTTCCCTCATTACACATCCCATGCGAGCTTGTAATGATAAAACCTCATCCAAATCACACATTGCAGCTCAATATTCAGTGAGGACAGGGCCTTTTTAAGTCGAAATGTGCAAAAAAGCATCCTATCGCTCTGAAACGGCTGTTTTGCACTCCACCACATTTACTGTCAGACTGGCCGAATTAGACCGATTCTGCCCCTTTCTTGCCTCTACATGTGAAGAACAGGGTGCTTGTGAGCATATTGTGCAGTTTCAAGCAGGTAGCTGGCTTGGAACGGGACCGGTGGGGCAGAGCAATCCTAGCGGCTCGCCCGAGCAGTGGAAGCCGGCGAGGGTGCGCGTTCAGCCGGATGAATGGGGCGCTGTCAGGGCCCCTCTCGTGGAGGATAAAAATCATGCTTTTTCCCTCATTACACATCCCATGCGAGCTTGTAATGATAAAACCTCATCCAAATCACACATTGCAGCTCAATATTCAGTGAGGACAGGGCCTTTTTAAGTCGAAATGTGCAAAAAAGCATCCTATCGCTCTGAAACGGCTGTTTTGCTCTCCACCACATTTACTGTAAGACTGGCCGAATTAGACCGATTCTGCCTCTTTCTTGCCTCTACATGTGAAGAACAGGGTGCTTGTGAGCATATTGTGCAGTTTCAAGCAGGTAGCTGACTTGGAACGGGACCGGTGGGGCAGAGCAATCCTAGCGGCTCGCCCGAGCAGTGGAAGCCGGCGAGGGTGCGCGTTCAGCCGGATGAATGGGGCGCTGTCAGGGCCCCTCTCGTGGAGGATAAAAATCATGCTTTTTCCCTCATTACACATCCCATGCGAGCTTGTAATGATAAAACCTCATCCAAATCACACATTGCAGCTCAATATTCAGTGAGGACAGGGCCTTTTTAAGTCGAAATGTGCAAAAAAGCATCCTATCGCTCTGAAACGGCTGTTTTGCACTCCACCACATTTACTGTCAGACTGGCCGAATTAGACCGATTCTGCCTCTTTCTTGCCTCTACATGTGAAGAACAGGGTGCTTGTGAGCATATTGTGCAGTTTCACGCAGGTAGCTGGCTTGGAACGGGACCGGTGGGGCAGAGCAATCCTAGCGGCTCGCCCGAGCAGTGGAAGCCGGCGAGGGTGCGCGTTCAGCCGGATGAATGGGGCGCTGTCAGGGCCCCTCTCGTGGAGGATAAAAATCATGCTTTTTCCCTCATTACACATCCCATGCGAGCTTGTAATGATAAAACCTCATCCAAATCACACATTGCAGCTCAATATTCAGTGAGGACAGGGCCTTTTTAAGTCGAAATGTGCAAAAAAGCATCCTATCGCTCTGAAACGGCTGTTTTGCTCTCCACCACATTTACTGTAAGACTGGCCGAATTAGACCGATTCTGCCTCTTTCTTGCCTCTACATGTGAAGAACAGGGTGCTTGTGAGCATATTGTGCAGTTTCAAGCAGGTAGCTGACTTGGAACGGGACCGGTGGGGCAGAGCAATCCTAGCGGCTCGCCCGAGCAGTGGAAGCCGGCGAGGGTGCGCGTTCAGCCGGATGAATGGGGCGCTGTCAGGGCCCCTCTCGTGGAGGATAAAAATCATGCTTTTTCCCTCATTACACATCCCATGCGAGCTTGTAATGATAAAACTTCATCCAAATCACACATTGCAGCTCAATATTCAGTGAGGACAGGGCCTTTTTAAGTCGAAATGTGCAAAAAAGCATCCTATCGCTCTGAAACGGCTGTTTTGCTCTCCACCACATTTACTGTCAGACTGGCCGAATTAGACCGATTCTGCCTCTTTCTTGCCTCTACATGTGAAGAACAGGGTGCTTGTGAGCATATTGTGCAGTTTCACGCAGGTAGCTGGCTTGGAACGGGACCGGTGGGGCAGAGCAATCCTAGCGGCTCGCCCGAGCAGTGGAAGCCGGCAAGGGTGCGCGTTCAGCCGGATGAATGGGGCGCTGTCAGGGCCCCTCTCGTGGAGGATAAAAATCATGCTTTTTCCCTCATTACACATCCCATGCGAGCTTGTAATGATAAAACCTCATCCAAATCACACATTGCAGCTCAATATTCAGTGAGGACAGGGCCTTTTTAAGTCGAAATGTGCAAAAAAGCATCCTATCGCTCTGAAACGGCTGTTTTGCACTCCACCACATTTACTGTCAGACTGGCCGAATTAGACCGATTCTGCCTCTTTCTTGCCTCTACATGTGAAGAACAGGGTGCTTGTGAGCATATTGTGCAGTTTCAAGCAGGTAGCTGGCTTGGAACGGGACCGGTGGGGCAGAGCAATCCTAGCGGCTCGCCCGAGCAGTGGAAGCCGGCGAGGGTGCGCGTTCAGCCGGATGAATGGGGCGCTGTCAGGGCCCCTCTCGTGGAGGATAAAAATCATGCTTTTTCCCTCATTACACATCCCATGCGAGCTTGTAATGATAAAACCTCATCCAAATCACACATTGCAGCTCAATATTCAGTGAGGACAGGGCCTTTTTAAGTCGAAATGTGCAAAAAAGCATCCTATCGCTCTGAAACGGCTGTTTTGCTCTCCACCACATTTACTGTCAGACTGGCCGAATTAGACCGATTCTGCCTCTTTCTTGCCTCTACATGTGAAGAACAGGGTGCTTGTGAGCATATTGTGCAGTTTCACGCAGGTAGCTGGCTTGGAACGGGACCGGTGGGGCAGAGCAATCCTAGCGGCTCGCCCGAGCAGTGGAAGCCGGCGAGGGTGCGCGTTCAGCCGGATGAATGGGGCGCTGTCAGGGCCCCTCTCGTGGAGGATAAAAATCATGCTTTTTCCCTCATTACACATCCCATGCGAGCTTGTAATGATAAAACCTCATCCAAATCACACATTGCAGCTCAATATTCAGTGAGGACAGGGCCTTTTTAAGTCGAAATGTGCAAAAAAGCATCCTATCGCTCTGAAACGGCTGTTTTGCTCTCCACCACATTTACTGTAAGACTGGCCGAATTAGACCGATTCTGCCTCTTTCTTGCCTCTACATGTGAAGAACAGGGTGCTTGTGAGCATATTGTGCAGTTTCAAGCAGGTAGCTGACTTGGAACGGGACCGGTGGGGCAGAGCAATCCTAGCGGCTCGCCCGAGCAGTGGAAGCCGGCGAGGGTGCGCGTTCAGCCGGATGAATGGGGCGCTGTCAGGGCCCCTCTCGTGGAGGATAAAAATCATGCTTTTTCCCTCATTACACATCCCATGCGAGCTTGTAATGATAAAACCTCATCCAAATCACACATTGCAGCTCAATATTCAGTGAGGACAGGGCCTTTTTAAGTCGAAATGTGCAAAAAAGCATCCTATCGCTCTGAAACGGCTGTTTTGCACTCCACCACATTTACTGTCAGACTGGCCGAATTAGACCGATTCTGCCTCTTTCTTGCCTCTACATGTGAAGAACAGGGTGCTTGTGAGCATATTGTGCAGTTTCACGCAGGTAGCTGGCTTGGAACGGGACCGGTGGGGCAGAGCAATCCTAGCGGCTCGCCCGAGCAGTGGAAGCCGGCGAGGGTGCGCGTTCAGCCGGATGAATGGGGCGCTGTCAGGGCCCCTCTCGTGGAGGATAAAAATCATGCTTTTTCCCTCATTACACATCCCATGCGAGCTTGTAATGATAAAACCTCATCCAAATCACACATTGCAGCTCAATATTCAGTGAGGACAGGGCCTTTTTAAGTCGAAATGTGCAAAAAAGCATCCTATCGCTCTGAAACGGCTGTTTTGCTCTCCACCACATTTACTGTAAGACTGGCCGAATTAGACCGATTCTGCCTCTTTCTTGCCTCTACATGTGAAGAACAGGGTGCTTGTGAGCATATTGTGCAGTTTCAAGCAGGTAGCTGACTTGGAACGGGACCGGTGGGGCAGAGCAATCCTAGCGGCTCGCCCGAGCAGTGGAAGCCGGCGAGGGTGCGCGTTCAGCCGGATGAATGGGGCGCTGTCAGGGCCCCTCTCGTGGAGGATAAAAATCATGCTTTTTCCCTCATTACACATCCCATGCGAGCTTGTAATGATAAAACTTCATCCAAATCACACATTGCAGCTCAATATTCAGTGAGGACAGGGCCTTTTTAAGTCGAAATGTGCAAAAAAGCATCCTATCGCTCTGAAACGGCTGTTTTGCTCTCCACCACATTTACTGTCAGACTGGCCGAATTAGACCGATTCTGCCTCTTTCTTGCCTCTACATGTGAAGAACAGGGTGCTTGTGAGCATATTGTGCAGTTTCACGCAGGTAGCTGGCTTGGAACGGGACCGGTGGGGCAGAGCAATCCTAGCGGCTCGCCCGAGCAGTGGAAGCCGGCGAGGGTGCGCGTTCAGCCGGATGAATGGGGCGCTGTCAGGGCCCCTCTCGTGGAGGATAAAAATCATGCTTTTTCCCTCATTACACATCCCATGCGAGCTTGTAATGATAAAACCTCATCCAAATCACACATTGCAGCTCAATATTCAGTGAGGACAGGGCCTTTTTAAGTCGAAATGTGCAAAAAAGCATCCTATCGCTCTGAAACGGCTGTTTTGCACTCCACCACATTTACTGTCAGACTGGCCGAATTAGACCGATTCTGCCTCTTTCTTGCCTCTACATGTGAAGAACAGGGTGCTTGTGAGCATATTGTGCAGTTTCAAGCAGGTAGCTGGCTTGGAACGGGACCGGTGGGGCAGAGCAATCCTAGCGGCTCGCCCGAGCAGTGGAAGCCGGCGAGGGTGCGCGTTCAGCCGGATGAATGGGGCGCTGTCAGGGCCCCTCTCGTGGAGGATAAAAATCATGCTTTTTCCCTCATTACACATCCCATGCGAGCTTGTAATGATAAAACCTCATCCAAATCACACATTGCAGCTCAATATTCAGTGAGGACAGGGCCTTTTTAAGTCGAAATGTGCAAAAAAGCATCCTATCGCTCTGAAACGGCTGTTTTGCTCTCCACCACATTTACTGTCAGACTGGCCGAATTAGACCGATTCTGCCTCTTTCTTGCCTCTACATGTGAAGAACAGGGTGCTTGTGAGCATATTGTGCAGTTTCACGCAGGTAGCTGGCTTGGAACGGGACCGGTGGGGCAGAGCAATCCTAGCGGCTCGCCCGAGCAGTGGAAGCCGGCGAGGGTGCGCGTTCAGCCGGATGAATGGGGCGCTGTCAGGGCCCCTCTCGTGGAGGATAAAAATCATGCTTTTTCCCTCATTACACATCCCATGCGAGCTTGTAATGATAAAACCTCATCCAAATCACACATTGCAGCTCAATATTCAGTGAGGACAGGGCCTTTTTAAGTCGAAATGTGCAAAAAAGCATCCTATCGCTCTGAAACGGCTGTTTTGCACTCCACCACATTTACTGTCAGACTGGCCGAATTAGACCGATTCTGCCTCTTTCTTGCCTCTACATGTGAAGAACAGGGTGCTTGTGAGCATATTGTGCAGTTTCACGCAGGTAGCTGGCTTGGAACGGGACCGGTGGGGCAGAGCAATCCTAGCGGCTCGCCCGAGCAGTGGAAGCCGGCGAGGGTGCGCGTTCAGCCGGATGAATGGGGCGCTGTCAGGGCCCCTCTCGTGGAGGATAAAAATCATGCTTTTTCCCTCATTACACATCCCATGCGAGCTTGTAATGATAAAACCTCATCCAAATCACACATTGCAGCTCAATATTCAGTGAGGACAGGGCCTTTTTAAGTCGAAATGTGCAAAAAAGCATCCTATCGCTCTGAAACGGCTGTTTTGCACTCCACCACATTTACTGTCAGACTGGCCGAATTAGACCGATTCTGCCCCTTTCTTGCCTCTACATGTGAAGAACAGGGTGCTTGTGAGCATATTGTGCAGTTTCAAGCAGGTAGCTGGCTTGGAACGGGACCGGTGGGGCAGAGCAATCCTAGCGGCTCGCCCGAGCAGTGGAAGCCGGCGAGGGTGCGCGTTCAGCCGGATGAATGGGGCGCTGTCAGGGCCCCTCTCGTGGAGGATAAAAATCATGCTTTTTCCCTCATTACACATCCCATGCGAGCTTGTAATGATAAAACCTCATCCAAATCACACATTGCAGCTCAATATTCAGTGAGGACAGGGCCTTTTTAAGTCGAAATGTGCAAAAAAGCATCCTATCGCTCTGAAACGGCTGTTTTGCTCTCCACCACATTTACTGTAAGACTGGCCGAATTAGACCGATTCTGCCTCTTTCTTGCCTCTACATGTGAAGAACAGGGTGCTTGTGAGCATATTGTGCAGTTTCAAGCAGGTAGCTGACTTGGAACGGGACCGGTGGGGCAGAGCAATCCTAGCGGCTCGCCCGAGCAGTGGAAGCCGGCGAGGGTGCGCGTTCAGCCGGATGAATGGGGCGCTGTCAGGGCCCCTCTCGTGGAGGATAAAAATCATGCTTTTTCCCTCATTACACATCCCATGCGAGCTTGTAATGATAAAACCTCATCCAAATCACACATTGCAGCTCAATATTCAGTGAGGACAGGGCCTTTTTAAGTCGAAATGTGCAAAAAAGCATCCTATCGCTCTGAAACGGCTGTTTTGCACTCCACCACATTTACTGTCAGACTGGCCGAATTAGACCGATTCTGCCTCTTTCTTGCCTCTACATGTGAAGAACAGGGTGCTTGTGAGCATATTGTGCAGTTTCACGCAGGTAGCTGGCTTGGAACGGGACCGGTGGGGCAGAGCAATCCTAGCGGCTCGCCCGAGCAGTGGAAGCCGGCGAGGGTGCGCGTTCAGCCGGATGAATGGGGCGCTGTCAGGGCCCCTCTCGTGGAGGATAAAAATCATGCTTTTTCCCTCATTACACATCCCATGCGAGCTTGTAATGATAAAACCTCATCCAAATCACACATTGCAGCTCAATATTCAGTGAGGACAGGGCCTTTTTAAGTCGAAATGTGCAAAAAAGCATCCTATCGCTCTGAAACGGCTGTTTTGCTCTCCACCACATTTACTGTAAGACTGGCCGAATTAGACCGATTCTGCCTCTTTCTTGCCTCTACATGTGAAGAACAGGGTGCTTGTGAGCATATTGTGCAGTTTCAAGCAGGTAGCTGACTTGGAACGGGACCGGTGGGGCAGAGCAATCCTAGCGGCTCGCCCGAGCAGTGGAAGCCGGCGAGGGTGCGCGTTCAGCCGGATGAATGGGGCGCTGTCAGGGCCCCTCTCGTGGAGGATAAAAATCATGCTTTTTCCCTCATTACACATCCCATGCGAGCTTGTAATGATAAAACTTCATCCAAATCACACATTGCAGCTCAATATTCAGTGAGGACAGGGCCTTTTTAAGTCGAAATGTGCAAAAAAGCATCCTATCGCTCTGAAACGGCTGTTTTGCTCTCCACCACATTTACTGTCAGACTGGCCGAATTAGACCGATTCTGCCTCTTTCTTGCCTCTACATGTGAAGAACAGGGTGCTTGTGAGCATATTGTGCAGTTTCACGCAGGTAGCTGGCTTGGAACGGGACCGGTGGGGCAGAGCAATCCTAGCGGCTCGCCCGAGCAGTGGAAGCCGGCAAGGGTGCGCGTTCAGCCGGATGAATGGGGCGCTGTCAGGGCCCCTCTCGTGGAGGATAAAAATCATGCTTTTTCCCTCATTACACATCCCATGCGAGCTTGTAATGATAAAACCTCATCCAAATCACACATTGCAGCTCAATATTCAGTGAGGACAGGGCCTTTTTAAGTCGAAATGTGCAAAAAAGCATCCTATCGCTCTGAAACGGCTGTTTTGCACTCCACCACATTTACTGTCAGACTGGCCGAATTAGACCGATTCTGCCTCTTTCTTGCCTCTACATGTGAAGAACAGGGTGCTTGTGAGCATATTGTGCAGTTTCAAGCAGGTAGCTGGCTTGGAACGGGACCGGTGGGGCAGAGCAATCCTAGCGGCTCGCCCGAGCAGTGGAAGCCGGCGAGGGTGCGCGTTCAGCCGGATGAATGGGGCGCTGTCAGGGCCCCTCTCGTGGAGGATAAAAATCATGCTTTTTCCCTCATTACACATCCCATGCGAGCTTGTAATGATAAAACCTCATCCAAATCACACATTGCAGCTCAATATTCAGTGAGGACAGGGCCTTTTTAAGTCGAAATGTGCAAAAAAGCATCCTATCGCTCTGAAACGGCTGTTTTGCTCTCCACCACATTTACTGTCAGACTGGCCGAATTAGACCGATTCTGCCTCTTTCTTGCCTCTACATGTGAAGAACAGGGTGCTTGTGAGCATATTGTGCAGTTTCACGCAGGTAGCTGGCTTGGAACGGGACCGGTGGGGCAGAGCAATCCTAGCGGCTCGCCCGAGCAGTGGAAGCCGGCGAGGGTGCGCGTTCAGCCGGATGAATGGGGCGCTGTCAGGGCCCCTCTCGTGGAGGATAAAAATCATGCTTTTTCCCTCATTACACATCCCATGCGAGCTTGTAATGATAAAACCTCATCCAAATCACACATTGCAGCTCAATATTCAGTGAGGACAGGGCCTTTTTAAGTCGAAATGTGCAAAAAAGCATCCTATCGCTCTGAAACGGCTGTTTTGCTCTCCACCACATTTACTGTAAGACTGGCCGAATTAGACCGATTCTGCCTCTTTCTTGCCTCTACATGTGAAGAACAGGGTGCTTGTGAGCATATTGTGCAGTTTCAAGCAGGTAGCTGACTTGGAACGGGACCGGTGGGGCAGAGCAATCCTAGCGGCTCGCCCGAGCAGTGGTAGCCGGCGAGGGTGCGCGTTCAGCCGGATGAATGGGGCGCTGTCAGGGCCCCTCTCGTGGAGGATAAAAATCATGCTTTTTCCCTCATTACACATCCCATGCGAGCTTGTAATGATAAAACCTCATCCAAATCACACATTGCAGCTCAATATTCAGTGAGGACAGGGCCTTTTTAAGTCGAAATGTGCAAAAAAGCATCCTATCGCTCTGAAACGGCTGTTTTGCACTCCACCACATTTACTGTCAGACTGGCCGAATTAGACCGATTCTGCCTCTTTCTTGCCTCTACATGTGAAGAACAGGGTGCTTGTGAGCATATTGTGCAGTTTCACGCAGGTAGCTGGCTTGGAACGGGACCGGTGGGGCAGAGCAATCCTAGCGGCTCGCCCGAGCAGTGGAAGCCGGCGAGGGTGCGCGTTCAGCCGGATGAATGGGGCGCTGTCAGGGCCCCTCTCGTGGAGGATAAAAATCATGCTTTTTCCCTCATTACACATCCCATGCGAGCTTGTAATGATAAAACCTCATCCAAATCACACATTGCAGCTCAATATTCAGTGAGGACAGGGCCTTTTTAAGTCGAAATGTGCAAAAAAGCATCCTATCGCTCTGAAACGGCTGTTTTGCTCTCCACCACATTTACTGTAAGACTGGCCGAATTAGACCGATTCTGCCTCTTTCTTGCCTCTACATGTGAAGAACAGGGTGCTTGTGAGCATATTGTGCAGTTTCAAGCAGGTAGCTGACTTGGAACGGGACCGGTGGGGCAGAGCAATCCTAGCGGCTCGCCCGAGCAGTGGAAGCCGGCGAGGGTGCGCGTTCAGCCGGATGAATGGGGCGCTGTCAGGGCCCCTCTCGTGGAGGATAAAAATCATGCTTTTTCCCTCATTACACATCCCATGCGAGCTTGTAATGATAAAACTTCATCCAAATCACACATTGCAGCTCAATATTCAGTGAGGACAGGGCCTTTTTAAGTCGAAATGTGCAAAAAAGCATCCTATCGCTCTGAAACGGCTGTTTTGCTCTCCACCACATTTACTGTCAGACTGGCCGAATTAGACCGATTCTGCCTCTTTCTTGCCTCTACATGTGAAGAACAGGGTGCTTGTGAGCATATTGTGCAGTTTCACGCAGGTAGCTGGCTTGGAACGGGACCGGTGGGGCAGAGCAATCCTAGCGGCTCGCCCGAGCAGTGGAAGCCGGCGAGGGTGCGCGTTCAGCCGGATGAATGGGGCGCTGTCAGGGCCCCTCTCGTGGAGGATAAAAATCATGCTTTTTCCCTCATTACACATCCCATGCGAGCTTGTAATGATAAAACCTCATCCAAATCACACATTGCAGCTCAATATTCAGTGAGGACAGGGCCTTTTTAAGTCGAAATGTGCAAAAAAGCATCCTATCGCTCTGAAACGGCTGTTTTGCACTCCACCACATTTACTGTCAGACTGGCCGAATTAGACCGATTCTGCCTCTTTCTTGCCTCTACATGTGAAGAACAGGGTGCTTGTGAGCATATTGTGCAGTTTCAAGCAGGTAGCTGGCTTGGAACGGGACCGGTGGGGCAGAGCAATCCTAGCGGCTCGCCCGAGCAGTGGAAGCCGGCGAGGGTGCGCGTTCAGCCGGATGAATGGGGCGCTGTCAGGGCCCCTCTCGTGGAGGATAAAAATCATGCTTTTTCCCTCATTACACATCCCATGCGAGCTTGTAATGATAAAACCTCATCCAAATCACACATTGCAGCTCAATATTCAGTGAGGACAGGGCCTTTTTAAGTCGAAATGTGCAAAAAAGCATCCTATCGCTCTGAAACGGCTGTTTTGCTCTCCACCACATTTACTGTCAGACTGGCCGAATTAGACCGATTCTGCCTCTTTCTTGCCTCTACATGTGAAGAACAGGGTGCTTGTGAGCATATTGTGCAGTTTCACGCAGGTAGCTGGCTTGGAACGGGACCGGTGGGGCAGAGCAATCCTAGCGGCTCGCCCGAGCAGTGGAAGCCGGCGAGGGTGCGCGTTCAGCCGGATGAATGGGGCGCTGTCAGGGCCCCTCTCGTGGAGGATAAAAATCATGCTTTTTCCCTCATTACACATCCCATGCGAGCTTGTAATGATAAAACCTCATCCAAATCACACATTGCAGCTCAATATTCAGTGAGGACAGGGCCTTTTTAAGTCGAAATGTGCAAAAAAGCATCCTATCGCTCTGAAACGGCTGTTTTGCACTCCACCACATTTACTGTCAGACTGGCCGAATTAGACCGATTCTGCCTCTTTCTTGCCTCTACATGTGAAGAACAGGGTGCTTGTGAGCATATTGTGCAGTTTCACGCAGGTAGCTGGCTTGGAACGGGACCGGTGGGGCAGAGCAATCCTAGCGGCTCGCCCGAGCAGTGGAAGCCGGCGAGGGTGCGCGTTCAGCCGGATGAATGGGGCGCTGTCAGGGCCCCTCTCGTGGAGGATAAAAATCATGCTTTTTCCCTCATTACACATCCCATGCGAGCTTGTAATGATAAAACCTCATCCAAATCACACATTGCAGCTCAATATTCAGTGAGGACAGGGCCTTTTTAAGTCGAAATGTGCAAAAAAGCATCCTATCGCTCTGAAACGGCTGTTTTGCTCTCCACCACATTTACTGTAAGACTGGCCGAATTAGACCGATTCTGCCTCTTTCTTGCCTCTACATGTGAAGAACAGGGTGCTTGTGAGCATATTGTGCAGTTTCAAGCAGGTAGCTGGCTTGGAACGGGACCGGTGGGGCAGAGCAATCCTAGCGGCTCGCCCGAGCAGTGGAAGCCGGCGAGGGTGCGCGTTCAGCCGGATGAATGGGGCGCTGTCAGGGCCCCTCTCGTGGAGGATAAAAATCATGCTTTTTCCCTCATTACACATCCCATGCGAGCTTGTAATGATAAAACTTCATCCAAATCACACATTGCAGCTCAATATTCAGTGAGGACAGGGCCTTTTTAAGTCGAAATGTGCAAAAAAGCATCCTATCGCTCTGAAACGGCTGTTTTGCTCTCCACCACATTTACTGTCAGACTGGCCGAATTAGACCGATTCTGCCTCTTTCTTGCCTCTACATGTGAAGAACAGGGTGCTTGTGAGCATATTGTGCAGTTTCACGCAGGTAGCTGGCTTGGAACGGGACCGGTGGGGCAGAGCAATCCTAGCGGCTCGCCCGAGCAGTGGAAGCCGGCGAGGGTGCGCGTTCAGCCGGATGAATGGGGCGCTGTCAGGGCCCCTCTCGTGGAGGATAAAAATCATGCTTTTTCCCTCATTACACATCCCATGCGAGCTTGTAATGATAAAACCTCATCCAAATCACACATTGCAGCTCAATATTCAGTGAGGACAGGGCCTTTTTAAGTCGAAATGTGCAAAAAAGCATCCTATCGCTCTGAAACGGCTGTTTTGCACTCCACCACATTTACTGTCAGACTGGCCGAATTAGACCGATTCTGCCTCTTTCTTGCCTCTACATGTGAAGAACAGGGTGCTTGTGAGCATATTGTGCAGTTTCACGCAGGTAGCTGGCTTGGAACGGGACCGGTGGGGCAGAGCAATCCTAGCGGCTCGCCCGAGCAGTGGAAGCCGGCGAGGGTGCGCGTTCAGCCGGATGAATGGGGCGCTGTCAGGGCCCCTCTCGTGGAGGATAAAAATCATGCTTTTTCCCTCATTACACATCCCATGCGAGCTTGTAATGATAAAACCTCATCCAAATCACACATTGCAGCTCAATATTCAGTGAGGACAGGGCCTTTTTAAGTCGAAATGTGCAAAAAAGCATCCTATCGCTCTGAAACGGCTGTTTTGCACTCCACCACATTTACTGTCAGACTGGCCGAATTAGACCGATTCTGCCCCTTTCTTGCCTCTACATGTGAAGAACAGGGTGCTTGTGAGCATATTGTGCAGTTTCAAGCAGGTAGCTGGCTTGGAACGGGACCGGTGGGGCAGAGCAATCCTAGCGGCTCGCCCGAGCAGTGGAAGCCGGCGAGGGTGCGCGTTCAGCCGGATGAATGGGGCGCTGTCAGGGCCCCTCTCGTGGAGGATAAAAATCATGCTTTTTCCCTCATTACACATCCCATGCGAGCTTGTAATGATAAAATCTCATCCAAATCACACATTGCAGCTCAATATTCAGTGAGGACAGGGCCTTTTTAAGTCGAAATGTGCAAAAAAGCATCCTATCGCTCTGAAACGGCTGTTTTGCTCTCCACCACATTTACTGTAAGACTGGCCGAATTAGACCGATTCTGCCTCTTTCTTGCCTCTACATGTGAAGAACAGGGTGCTTGTGAGCATATTGTGCAGTTTCAAGCAGGTAGCTGGCTTGGAACGGGACCGGTGGGGCAGAGCAATCCTAGCGGCTCGCCCGAGCAGTGGAAGCCGGCGAGGGTGCGCGTTCAGCCGGATGAATGGGGCGCTGTCAGGGCCCCTCTCGTGGAGGATAAAAATCATGCTTTTTCCCTCATTACACATCCCATGCGAGCTTGTAATGATAAAACTTCATCCAAATCACACATTGCAGCTCAATATTCAGTGAGGACAGGGCCTTTTTAAGTCGAAATGTGCAAAAAAGCATCCTATCGCTCTGAAACGGCTGTTTTGCTCTCCACCACATTTACTGTCAGACTGGCCGAATTAGACCGATTCTGCCTCTTTCTTGCCTCTACATGTGAAGAACAGGGTGCTTGTGAGCATATTGTGCAGTTTCACGCAGGTAGCTGGCTTGGAACGGGACCGGTGGGGCAGAGCAATCCTAGCGGCTCGCCCGAGCAGTGGAAGCCGGCGAGGGTGCGCGTTCAGCCGGATGAATGGGGCGCTGTCAGGGCCCCTCTCGTGGAGGATAAAAATCATGCTTTTTCCCTCATTACACATCCCATGCGAGCTTGTAATGATAAAACCTCATCCAAATCACACATTGCAGCTCAATATTCAGTGAGGACAGGGCCTTTTTAAGTCGAAATGTGCAAAAAAGCATCCTATCGCTCTGAAACGGCTGTTTTGCACTCCACCACATTTACTGTCAGACTGGCCGAATTAGACCGATTCTGCCTCTTTCTTGCCTCTACATGTGAAGAACAGGGTGCTTGTGAGCATATTGTGCAGTTTCACGCAGGTAGCTGGCTTGGAACGGGACCGGTGGGGCAGAGCAATCCTAGCGGCTCGCCCGAGCAGTGGAAGCCGGCGAGGGTGCGCGTTCAGCCGGATGAATGGGGCGCTGTCAGGGCCCCTCTCGTGGAGGATAAAAATCATGCTTTTTCCCTCATTACACATCCCATGCGAGCTTGTAATGATAAAACCTCATCCAAATCACACATTGCAGCTCAATATTCAGTGAGGACAGGGCCTTTTTAAGTCGAAATGTGCAAAAAAGCATCCTATCGCTCTGAAACGGCTGTTTTGCACTCCACCACATTTACTGTCAGACTGGCCGAATTAGACCGATTCTGCCTCTTTCTTGCCTCTACATGTGAAGAACAGGGTGCTTGTGAGCATATTGTGCAGTTTCACGCAGGTAGCTGGCTTGGAACGGGACCGGTGGGGCAGAGCAATCCTAGCGGCTCGCCCGAGCAGTGGAAGCCGGCGAGGGTGCGCGTTCAGCCGGATGAATGGGGCGCTGTCAGGGCCCCTCTCGTGGAGGATAAAAATCATGCTTTTTCCCTCATTACACATCCCATGCGAGCTTGTAATGATAAAACCTCATCCAAATCACACATTGCAGCTCAATATTCAGTGAGGACAGGGCCTTTTTAAGTCGAAATGTGCAAAAAAGCATCCTATCGCTCTGAAACGGCTGTTTTGCTCTCCACCACATTTACTGTCAGACTGGCCGAATTAGACCGATTCTGCCTCTTTCTTGCCTCTACATGTGAAGAACAGGGTGCTTGTGAGCATATTGTGCAGTTTCACGCAGGTAGCTGGCTTGGAACGGGACCGGTGGGGCAGAGCAATCCTAGCGGCTCGCCCGAGCAGTGGAAGCCGGCGAGGGTGCGCGTTCAGCCGGATGAATGGGGCGCTGTCAGGGCCCCTCTCGTGGAGGATAAAAATCATGCTTTTTCCCTCATTACACATCCCATGCGAGCTTGTAATGATAAAACCTCATCCAAATCACACATTGCAGCTCAATATTCAGTGAGGACAGGGCCTTTTTAAGTCGAAATGTGCAAAAAAGCATCCTATCGCTCTGAAACGGCTGTTTTGCACTCCACCACATTTACTGTCAGACTGGCCGAATTAGACCGATTCTGCCTCTTTCTTGCCTCTACATGTGAAGAACAGGGTGCTTGTGAGCATATTGTGCAGTTTCAAGCAGGTAGCTGGCTTGGAACGGGACCGGTGGGGCAGAGCAATCCTAGCGGCTCGCCCGAGCAGTGGAAGCCGGCGAGGGTGCGCGTTCAGCCGGATGAATGGGGCGCTGTCAGGGCCCCTCTCGTGGAGGATAAAAATCATGCTTTTTCCCTCATTACACATCCCATGCGAGCTTGTAATGATAAAACCTCATCCAAATCACACATTGCAGCTCAATATTCAGTGAGGACAGGGCCTTTTTAAGTCGAAATGTGCAAAAAAGCATCCTATCGCTCTGAAACGGCTGTTTTGCACTCCACCACATTTACTGTCAGACTGGCCGAATTAGACCGATTCTGCCTCTTTCTTGCCTCTACATGTGAAGAACAGGGTGCTTGTGAGCATATTGTGCAGTTTCAAGCAGGTAGCTGGCTTGGAACGGGACCGGTGGGGCAGAGCAATCCTAGCGGCTCGCCCGAGCAGTGGAAGCCGGCGAGGGTGCGCGTTCAGCCGGATGAATGGGGCGCTGTCAGGGCCCCTCTCGTGGAGGATAAAAATCATGCTTTTTCCCTCATTACACATCCCATGCGAGCTTGTAATGATAAAACCTCATCCAAATCACACATTGCAGCTCAATATTCAGTGAGGACAGGGCCTTTTTAAGTCGAAATGTGCAAAAAAGCATCCTATCGCTCTGAAACGGCTGTTTTGCTCTCCACCACATTTACTGTCAGACTGGCCGAATTAGACCGATTCTGCCTCTTTCTTGCCTCTACATGTGAAGAACAGGGTGCTTGTGAGCATATTGTGCAGTTTCAAGCAGGTAGCTGGCTTGGAACGGGACCGGTGGGGCAGAGCAATCCTAGCGGCTCGCCCGAGCAGTGGAAGCCGGCGAGGGTGCGCGTTCAGCCGGATGAATGGGGCGCTGTCAGGGCCCCTCTCGTGGAGGATAAAAATCATGCTTTTTCCCTCATTACACATCCCATGCGAGCTTGTAATGATAAAACCTCATCCAAATCACACATTGCAGCTCAATATTCAGTGAGGACAGGGCCTTTTTAAGTCGAAATGTGCAAAAAAGCATCCTATCGCTCTGAAACGGCTGTTTTGCACTCCACCACATTTACTGTCAGACTGGCCGAATTAGACCGATTCTGCCTCTTTCTTGCCTCTACATGTGAAGAACAGGGTGCTTGTGAGCATATTGTGCAGTTTCAAGCAGGTAGCTGGCTTGGAACGGGACCGGTGGGGCAGAGCAATCCTAGCGGCTCGCCCGAGCAGTGGAAGCCGGCGAGGGTGCGCGTTCAGCCGGATGAATGGGGCGCTGTCAGGGCCCCTCTCGTGGAAGATAAAAATCATGCTTTTTCCCTCATTACACATCCCATGCGAGCTTGTAATGATAAAACCTCATCCAAATCACACATTGCAGCTCAATATTCAGTGAGGACAGGGCCTTTTTAAGTCGAAATGTGCAAAAATGCATCCTATCGCTCTGAAACGGCTGTTTTGCTCTCCACCACATTTACTGTCAGACTGGCCGAATTAGACCGATTCTGCCTCTTTCTTGCCTCTACATGTGAAGAACAGGGTGCTTGTGAGCATATTGTGCAGTTTCACGCAGGTAGCTGGCTTGGAACGGGACCGGTGGGGCAGAGCAATCGTAGCGGCTCGCCCGAGCAGTGGAAGCCGGCGAGGGTGCGCGTTCAGCCGGATGAATGGGGCGCTGTCAGGGCCCCTCTCGTGGAGGATAAAAATCATGCTTTTTCCCTCATTACACATCCCATGCGAGCTTGTAATGATAAAACCTCATCCAAATCACACATTGCAGCTCAATATTCAGTGAGGACAGGGCCTTTTTAAGTCGAAATGTGCAAAAAAGCATCCTATCGCTCTGAAACGGCTGTTTTGCTCTCCACCACATTTACTGTCAGACTGGCCGAATTAGACCGATTCTGCCTCTTTCTTGCCTCTACATGTGAAGAACAGGGTGCTTGTGAGCATATTGTGCAGTTTCAAGCAGGTAGCTGGCTTGGAACGGGACCGGTGGGGCAGAGCAATCCTAGCGGCTCGCCCGAGCAGTGGAAGCCGGCGAGGGTGCGCGTTCAGCCGGATGAATGGGGCGCTGTCAGGGCCCCTCTCGTGGAGGATAAAAATCATGCTTTTTCCCTCATTACACATCCCATGCGAGCTTGTAATGATAAAACCTCATCCAAATCACACATTGCAGCTCAATATTCAGTGAGGACAGGGCCTTTTAAAGTCGAAATGTGCAAAAAAGCATCCTATCGCTCTGAAACGGCTGTTTTGCTCTCCACCACATTTACTGTCAGACTGGCCGAATTAGACCGATTCTGCCTCTTTCTTGCCTCTACATGTGAAGAACAGGGTGCTTGTGAGCATATTGTGCAGTTTCACGCAGGTAGCTGGCTTGGAACGGGACCGGTGGGGCAGAGCAATCCTAGCGGCTCGCCCGAGCAGTGGAAGCCGGCGAGGGTGCGCGTTCAGCCGGATGAATGGGGCGCTGTCAGGGCCCCTCTCGTGGAGGATAAAAATCATGCTTTTTCCCTCATTACACATCCCATGCGAGCTTGTAATGATAAAACCTCATCCAAATCACACATTGCAGCTCAATATTCAGTGAGGACAGGGCCTTTTTAAGTCGAAATGTGCAAAAAAGCATCCTATCGCTCTGAAACGGCTGTTTTGCACTCCACCACATTTACTGTCAGACTGGCCGAATTAGACCGATTCTGCCTCTTTCTTGCCTCTACATGTGAAGAACAGGGTGCTTGTGAGCATATTGTGCAGTTTCAAGAAGGTAGCTGGCTTGGAACGGGACCGGTGGGGCAGAGCAATCCTAGCGGCTCGCCCGAGCAGTGGAAGCCGGCGAGGGTGCGCGTTCAGCCGGATGAATAAGGCGCTGTCAGGGCCCCTCTCGTGGAGGATAAAAATCATGCTTTTTCCCTCATTACACATCCCTTGCGAGCTTGTAATGATAAAACCTCATCCAAATCACACATTGCAGCTCAATATTCAGTGAGGACAGGGCCTTTTTAAGTCGAAATGTGCAAAAAAGCATCCTATCGCTCTGAAACGGCTGTTTTGCTCTCCACCACATTTACTGTCAGACTGGCCGAATTAGACCGATTCTGCCTCTTTCTTGCCTCTACATGTGAAGAACAGGGTGCTTGTGAGCATATTGTGCAGTTTCACGCAGGTAGCTGGCTTGGAACGGGACCGGTGGGGCAGAGCAATCCTAGCGGCTCGCCCAAGCAGTGGAAGCCGGCGAGGGTGCGCGTTCAGCCGGATGAATGGGGCGCTGTCAGGGCCCCTCTCGTGGAGGATAAAAATCATGCTTTTTCCCTCATTACACATCCCATGCGAGCTTGTAATGATAAAACCTCATCCAAATCACACATTGCAGCTCAATATTCAGTGAGGACAGGGCCTTTTTAAGTCGAAATGTGCAAAAAAGCATCCTATCGCTCTGAAACGGCTGTTTTGCACTCCACCACATTTACTATCAGACTGGCCGAATTAGACCGATTCTGCCTCTTTCTTGCCTCTACATGTGAAGAACAGGGTGCTTGTGAGCATATTGTGCAGTTTCACGCAGGTAGCTGGCTTGGAACGGGACCGGTGGGGCAGAGCAATCCTAGCGGCTCGCCCGAGCAGTGGAAGCCGGCGAGGGTGCGCGTTCAGCCGGATGAATGGGGCGCTGTCAGGGCCCCTCTCGTGGAGGATAAAAATCATGCTTTTTCCCTCATTACACATCCCATGCGAGCTTGTAATGATAAAACCTCATCCAAATCACACATTGCAGCTCAATATTCAGTGAGGACAGGGCCTTTTTAAGTCGAAATGTGCAAAAAAGCATCCTATCGCTCTGAAACGGCTGTTTTGCTCTCCACCACATTTACTGTCAGACTGGCCGAATTAGACCGATTCTGCCTCTTTCTTGCCTCTACATGTGAAGAACAGGGTGCTTGTGAGCATATTGTGCAGTTTCAAGCAGGTAGCTGGCTTGGAACGGGACCGGTGGGGCAGAGCAATCCTAGCGGCTCGCCCGAGCAGTGGAAGCCGGCGAGGGTGCGCGTTCAGCCGGATGAATGGGGCGCTGTCAGGGCCCCTCTCGTGGAGGATAAAAATCATGCTTTTTCCCTCATTACACATCCCATGCGAGCTTGTAATGATAAAACCTCATCCAAATCACACATTGCAGCTCAATATTCAGTGAGGACAGGGCCTTTTTAAGTCGAAATGTGCAAAAAAGCATCCTATCGCTCTGAAACGGCTGTTTTGCTCTCCACCACATTTACTGTCAGACTGGCCGAATTAGACCGATTCTGCCTCTTTCTTGCCTCTACATGTGAAGAACAGGGTGCTTGTGAGCATATTGTGCAGTTTCACGCAGGTAGCTGGCTTGGAACGGGACCGGTGGGGCAGAGCAATCCTAGCGGCTCGCCCGAGCAGTGGAAGCCGGCGAGGGTGCGCGTTCAGCCGGATGAATGGGGCGCTGTCAGGGCCCCTCTCGTGGAGGATAAAAATCATGCTTTTTCCCTCATTACACATCCCATGCGAGCTTGTAATGATAAAACCTCATCCGAATCACACATTGCAGCTCAATATTCAGTGAGGACAGGGCCTTTTTAAGTCGAAATGTGCAAAAAAGCATCCTATCGCTCTGAAACGGCTGTTTTGCACTCCACCACATTTACTGTCAGACTGGCCGAATTAGACCGATTCTGCCTCTTTCTTGCCTCTACATGTGAAGAACAGGGTGCTTGTGAGCATATTGTGCAGTTTCAAGCAGGTAGCTGGCTTGGAACGGGACCGGTGGGGCAGAGCAATCCTAGCGGCTCGCCCGAGCAGTGGAAGCCGGCGAGGGTGCGCGTTCAGCCGGATGAATGGGGCGCTGTCAGGGCCCCTCTCGTGGAGGATAAAAATCATGCTTTTTCCCTCATTACACATCCCATGCGAGCTTGTAATGATAAAACCTCATCCAAATCACACATTGCAGCTCAATATTCAGTGAGGACAGGGCCTTTTTAAGTCGAAATGTGCAAAAAAGCATCCTATCGCTCTGAAACGGCTGTTTTGCACTCCACCACATTTACTGTCAGACTGGCCGAATTAGACCGATTCTGCCTCTTTCTTGCCTCTACATGTGAAGAACAGGGTGCTTGTGAGCATATTGTGCAGTTTCAAGCAGGTAGCTGGCTTGGAACGGGACCGGTGGGGCAGAGCAATCCTAGCGGCTCGCCCGAGCAGTGGAAGCCGGCGAGGGTGCGCGTTCAGCCGGATGAATGGGGCGCTGTCAGGGCCCCTCTCGTGGAGGATAAAAATCATGCTTTTTCCATCATTACACATCCCATGCGAGCTTGTAATGATAAAACCTCATCCAAATCACACATTGCAGCTCAATATTCAGTGAGGACAGGGCCTTTTTAAGTCGAAATGTGCAAAAAAGCATCCTATCGCTCTGAAACGGCTGTTTTGCTCTCCTCCACATTTACTGTCAGACTGGCCGAATTAGACCGATTCTGCCTCTTTCTTGCCTCTACATGTGAAGAACAGGGTGCTTGTGAGCATATTGTGCAGTTTCAAGCAGGTAGCTGGCTTGGAACGGGACCGGTGGGGCAGAGCAATCCTAGCGGCTCGCCCGAGCAGTGGAAGCCGGCGAGGGTGCGCGTTCAGCCGGATGAATGGGGCGCTGTCAGGGCCCCTCTCGTGGAGGATAAAAATCATGCTTTTTCCCTCATTACACATCCCATGCGAGCTTGTAATGATAAAACCTCATCCAAATCACACATTGCAGCTCAATATTCAGTGAGGACAGGGCCTTTTTAAGTCGAAATGTGCAAAAAAGCATCCTATCGCTCTGAAACGGCTGTTTTGCTCTCCACCACATTTACTGTCAGACTGGCCGAATTAGACCGATTCTGCCTCTTTCTTGCCTCTACATGTGAAGAACAGGGTGCTTGTGAGCATATTGTGCAGTTTCAAGCAGGTAGCTGGCTTGGAACGGGACCGGTGGGGCAGAGCAATCCTAGCGGCTCGCCCGAGCAGTGGAAGCCGGCGAGGGTGCGCGTTCAGCCGGATGAATGGGGCGCTGTCAGGGCCCCTCTCGTGGAGGATAAAAATCATGCTTTTTCCCTCATTACACATCCATGCGAGCTTGTAATGATAAAACCTCATCCAAATCACACATTGCAGCTCAATATTCAGTGAGGACAGGGCCTTTTTAAGTCGAAATGTGCAAAAAAGCATCCTATCGCTCTGAAACGGCTGTTTTGCTCTCCACCACATTTACTGTCAGACTGGCCGAATTAGACCGATTCTGCCTCTTTCTTGCCTCTACATGTGAAGAACAGGGTGCTTGTGAGCATATTGTGCAGTTTCAAGCAGGTAGCTGGCTTGGAACGGGACCGGTGGGGCAGAGCAATCCTAGCGGCTCGCCCGAGCAGTGGAAGCCGGCGAGGGTGCGCGTTCAGCCGGATGAATGGGGCGCTGTCAGGGCCCCTCTCGTGGAGGATAAAAATCATGCTTTTTCCCTCATTACACATCCCATGCGAGCTTGTAATGATAAAACCTCATCCAAATCACACATTGCAGCTCAATATTCAGTGAGGACAGGGCCTTTTTAAGTCGAAATGTGCAAAAAAGCATCCTATCGCTCTGAAACGGCTGTTTTGCTCTCCACCACATTTACTGTCAGACTGGCCGAATTAGACCGATTCTGCCTCTTTCTTGCCTCTACATGTGAAGAACAGGGTGCTTGTGAGCATATTGTGCAGTTTCAAGCAGGTAGCTGGCTTGGAACGGGACCGGTGGGGCAGAGCAATCCTAGCGGCTCGCCCGAGCAGTGGAAGCCGGCGAGGGTGCGCGTTCAGCCGGATGAATGGGGCGCTGTCAGGGCCCCTCTCGTGGAGGATAAAAATCATGCTTTTTCCCTCATTACACATCCCATGCGAGCTTGTAATGATAAAACCTCATCCAAATCACACATTGCAGCTCAATATTCAGTGAGGACAGGGCCTTTTTAAGTCGAAATGTGCAAAAAAGCATCCTATCGCTCTGAAACGGCTGTTTTGCTCTCCACCACATTTACTGTCAGACTGGCCGAATTAGACCGATTCTGCCTCTTTCTTGCCTCTACATGTGAAGAACAGGGTGCTTGTGAGCATATTGTGCAGTTTCACGCAGGTAGCTGGCTTGGAACGGGACCGGTGGGGCAGAGCAATCCTAGCGGCTCGCCCGAGCAGTGGAAGCCGGCGAGGGTGCGCGTTCAGCCGAATGAATGGGGCGCTGTCAGGGCCCCTCTCGTGGAGGATAAAAATCATGCTTTTTCCCTCATTACACATCCCATGCGAGCTTGTAATGATAAAACCTCATCCAAATCACACATTGCAGCTCAATATTCAGTGAGGACAGGGCCTTTTTAAGTCGAAATGTGCAAAAATGCATCCTATCGCTCTGAAACGGCTGTTTTGCTCTCCACCACATTTACTGTCAGACTGGCCGAATTAGACCGATTCTGCCTCTTTCTTGCCTCTACATGTGAAGAACAGGGTGCTTGTGAGCATATTGTGCAGTTTCAAGCAGGTAGCTGGCTTGGAACGGGACCGGTGGGGCAGAGCAATCCTAGCGGCTCGCCCGAGCAGTGGAAGCCGGCGAGGGTGCGCGTTCAGCCGGATGAATGGGGCGCTGTCAGGGCCCCTCTCGTGGAGGATAAAAATCATGCTTTTTCCCTCATTACACATCCCATGCGAGCTTGTAATGATAAAACCTCATCCAAATCACACATTGCAGCTCAATATTCAGTGAGGACAGGGCCTTTTTAAGTCGAAATGTGCAAAAAAGCATCCTATCGCTCTGAAACGGCTGTTTTGCACTCCACCACATTTACTGTCAGACTGGCCGAATTAGACCGATTCTGCCTCTTTCTTGCCTCTACATGTGAAGAACAGGGTGCTTGTGAGCATATTGTGCAGTTTCAAGCAGGTAGCTGGCTTGGAACGGGACCGGTGGGGCAGAGCAATCCTAGCGGCTCGCCCGAGCAGTGGAAGCCGGCGAGGGTGCGCGTTCAGCCGGATGAATGGGGCGCTGTCAGGGCCCCTCTCGTGGAGGATAAAAATCATGCTTTTTCCCTCATTACACATCCCATGCGAGCTTGTAATGATAAAACCTCATCCAAATCACACATTGCAGCTCAATATTCAGTGAGGACAGGGCCTTTTTAAGTCGAAATGTGCAAAAAAGCATCCTATCGCTCTGAAACGGCTGTTTTGCACTCCACCACATTTACTGTCAGACTGGCCGAATTAGACCGATTCTGCCTCTTTCTTGCCTCTACATGTGAAGAACAGGGTGCTTGTGAGCATATTGTGCAGTTTCACGCAGGTAGCTGGCTTGGAACGGGACCGGTGGGGCAGAGCAATCCTAGCGGCTCGCCCGAGCAGTGGAAGCCGGCGAGGGTGCGCGTTCAGCCGGATGAATGGGGCGCTGTCAGGGCCCCTCTCGTGGAGGATAAAAATCATGCTTTTTCCCTCATTACACATCCCATGCGAGCTTGTAATGATAAAACCTCATCCAAATCACACATTGCAGCTCAATATTCAGTGAGGACAGGGCCTTTTTAAGTCGAAATGTGCAAAAAAGCATCCTATCGCTCTGAAACGGCTGTTTTGCACTCCACCACATTTACTGTCAGACTGGCCGAATTAGACCGATTCTGCCTCTTTCTTGCCTCTACATGTGAAGAACAGGGTGCTTGTGAGCATATTGTGCAGTTTCAAGCAGGTAGCTGGCTTGGAACGGGACCGGTGGGGCAGAGCAATCCTAGCGGCTCGCCCGAGCAGTGGAAGCCGGCGAGGGTGCGCGTTCAGCCGGATGAATGGGGCGCTGTCAGGGCCCCTCTCGTGGAGGATAAAAATCATGCTTTTTCCCTCATTACACATCCCATGCGAGCTTGTAATGATAAAACCTCATCCAAATCACACATTGCAGCTCAATATTCAGTGAGGACAGGGCCTTTTTAAGTCGAAATGTGCAAAAATGCATCCTATCGCTCTGAAACGGCTGTTTTGCTCTCCACCACATTTACTGTCAGACTGGCCGAATTAGACCGATTCTGCCTCTTTCTTGCCTCTACATGTGAAGAACAGGGTGCTTGTGAGCATATTGTGCAGTTTCACGCAGGTAGCTGGCTTGGAACGGGACCGGTGGGGCAGAGCAATCCTAGCGGCTCGCCCGAGCAGTGGAAGCCGGCGAGGGTGCGCGTTCAGCCGGATGAATGGGGCGCTGTCAGGGCCCCTCTCGTGGAGGATAAAAATCATGCTTTTTCCCTCATTACACATCCCATGCGAGCTTGTAATGATAAAACCTCATCCAAATCACACATTGCAGCTCAATATTCAGTGAGGACAGGGCCTTTTTAAGTCGAAATGTGCAAAAAAGCATCCTATCGCTCTGAAACGGCTGTTTTGCACTACACCACATTTACTGTCAGACTGGCCGAATTAGACCGATTCTGCCTCTTTCTTGCCTCTACATGTGAAGAACAGGGTGCTTGTGAGCATATTGTGCAGTTTCAAGCAGGTAGCTGGCTTGGAACGGGACCGGTGGGGCAGAGCAATCCTAGCGGCTCGCCCGAGCAGTGGAAGCCGGCGAGGGTGCGCGTTCAGCCGGATGAATGGGGCGCTGTCAGGGCCCCTCTCGTGGAGGATAAAAATCATGCTTTTTCCCTCATTACACATCCCATGCGAGCTTGTAATGATAAAACCTCATCCAAATCACACATTGCAGCTCAATATTCAGTGAGGACAGGGCCTTTTTAAGTCGAAATGTGCAAAAAAGCATCCTATCGCTCTGAAACGGCTGTTTTGCACTCCACCACATTTACTGTCAGACTGGCCGAATTAGACCGATTCTGCCTCTTTCTTGCCTCTACATGTGAAGAACAGGGTGCTTGTGAGCATATTGTGCAGTTTCAAGCAGGTAGCTGGCTTGGAACGGGACCGGTGGGGCAGAGCAATCCTAGCGGCTCGCCCGAGCAGTGGAAGCCGGCGAGGGTGCGCGTTCAGCCGGATGAATGGGGCGCTGTCAGGGCCCCTCTCGTGGAGGATAAAAATCATGCTTTTTCCCTCATTACACATCCCATGCGAGCTTGTAATGATAAAACCTCATCCAAATCACACATTGCAGCTCAATATTCAGTGAGGACAGGGCCTTTTTAAGTCGAAATGTGCAAAAATGCATCCTATCGCTCTGAAACGGCTGTTTTGCTCTCCACCACATTTACTGTCAGACTGGCCGAATTAGACCGATTCTGCCTCTTTCTTGCCTCTACATGTGAAGAACAGGGTGCTTGTGAGCATATTGTGCAGTTTCACGCAGGTAGCTGGCTTGGAACGGGACCGGTGGGGCAGAGCAATCCTAGCGGCTCGCCCGAGCAGTGGAAGCCGGCGAGGGTGCGCGTTCAGCCGGATGAATGGGGCGCTGTCAGGGCCCCTCTCGTGGAGGATAAAAATCATGCTTTTTCCCTCATTACACATCCCATGCGAGCTTGTAATGATAAAACCTCATCCAAATCACACATTGCAGCTCAATATTCAGTGAGGACAGGGCCTTTTTAAGTCGAAATGTGCAAAAAAGCATCCTATCGCTCTGAAACGGCTGTTTTGCACTACACCACATTTACTGTCAGACTGGCCGAATTAGACCGATTCTGCCTCTTTCTTGCCTCTACATGTGAAGAACAGGGTGCTTGTGAGCATATTGTGCAGTTTCAAGCAGGTAGCTGGCTTGGAACGGGACCGGTGGGGCAGAGCAATCCTAGCGGCTCGCCCGAGCAGTGGAAGCCGGCGAGGGTGCGCGTTCAGCCGGATGAATGGGGCGCTGTCAGGGCCCCTCTCGTGGAGGATAAAAATCATGCTTTTTCCCTCATTACACATCCCATGCGAGCTTGTAATGATAAAACCTCATCCAAATCACACATTGCAGCTCAATATTCAGTGAGGACAGGGCCTTTTTAAGTCGAAATGTGCAAAAAAGCATCCTATCGCTCTGAAACGGCTGTTTTGCTCTCCACCACATTTACTGTCAGACTGGCCGAATTAGACCGATTCTGCCTCTTTCTTGCCTCTACATGTGAAGAACAGGGTGCTTGTGAGCATATTGTGCAGTTTCACGCAGGTAGCTGGCTTGGAACGGGACCGGTGGGGCAGAGCAATCCTAGCGGCTCGCCCGAGCAGTGGAAGCCGGCGAGGGTGCGCGTTCAGCCGGATGAATGGGGCGCTGTCAGGGCCCCTCTCGTGGAGGATAAAAATCATGCTTTTTCCCTCATTACACATCCCATGCGAGCTTGTAATGATAAAACCTCATCCAAATCACACATTGCAGCTCAATATTCAGTGAGGACAGGGCCTTTTTAAGTCGAAATGTGCAAAAATGCATCCTATCGCTCTGAAACGGCTGTTTTGCTCTCCACCACATTTACTGTCAGACTGGCCGAATTAGACCGATTCTGCCTCTTTCTTGCCTCTACATGTGAAGAACAGGGTGCTTGTGAGCATATTGTGCAGTTTCAAGCAGGTAGCTGGCTTGGAACGGGACCGGTGGGGCAGAGCAATCCTAGCGGCTCGCCCGAGCAGTGGAAGCCGGCGAGGGTGCGCGTTCAGCCGGATGAATGGGGCGCTGTCAGGGCCCCTCTCGTGGAGGATAAAAATCATGCTTTTTCCCTCATTACACATCCCATGCGAGCTTGTAATGATAAAACCTCATCCAAATCACACATTGCAGCTCAATATTCAGTGAGGACAGGGCCTTTTTAAGTCGAAATGTGCAAAAATGCATCCTATCGCTCTGAAACGGCTGTTTTGCTCTCCACCACATTTACTGTCAGACTGGCCGAATTAGACCGATTCTGCCTCTTTCTTGCCTCTACATGTGAAGAACAGGGTGCTTGTGAGCATATTGTGCAGTTTCAAGCAGGTAGCTGGCTTGGAACGGGACCGGTGGGGCAGAGCAATCCTAGCGGCTCGCCCGAGCAGTGGAAGCCGGCGAGGGTGCGCGTTCAGCCGGATGAATGGGGCGCTGTCAGGGCCCCTCTCGTGGAGGATAAAAATCATGCTTTTTCCCTCATTACACATCCCATGCGAGCTTGTAATGATAAAACCTCATCCAAATCACACATTGCAGCTCAATATTCAGTGAGGACAGGGCCTTTTTAAGTCGAAATGTGCAAAAAAGCATCCTATCGCTCTGAAACGGCTGTTTTGCACTCCACCACATTTACTGTCAGACTGGCCGAATTAGACCGATTCTGCCTCTTTCTTGCCTCTACATGTGAAGAACAGGGTGCTTGTGAGCATATTGTGCAGTTTCAAGCAGGTAGCTGGCTTGGAACGGGACCGGTGGGGCAGAGCAATCCTAGCGGCTCGCCCGAGCAGTGGAAGCCGGCGAGGGTGCGCGTTCAGCCGGATGAATGGGGCGCTGTCAGGGCCCCTCTCGTGGAGGATAAAAATCATGCTTTTTCCCTCATTACACATCCCATGCGAGCTTGTAATGATAAAACCTCATCCAAATCACACATTGCAGCTCAATATTCAGTGAGGACAGGGCCTTTTTAAGTCGAAATGTGCAAAAAAGCATCCTATCGCTCTGAAACGGCTGTTTTGCTCTCCACCACATTTACTGTCAGACTGGCCGAATTAGACCGATTCTGCCTCTTTCTTGCCTCTACATGTGAAGAACAGGGTGCTTGTGAGCATATTGTGCAGTTTCAAGCAGGTAGCTGGCTTGGAACGGGACCGGTGGGGCAGAGCAATCCTAGCGGCTCGCCCGAGCAGTGGAAGCCGGCGAGGGTGCGCGTTCAGCCGGATGAATGGGGCGCTGTCAGGGCCCCTCTCGTGGAGGATAAAAATCATGCTTTTTCCCTCATTACACATCCCATGCGAGCTTGTAATGATAAAACCTCATCCAAATCACACATTGCAGCTCAATATTCAGTGAGGACAGGGCCTTTTTAAGTCGAAATGTGCAAAAAAGCATCCTATCGCTCTGAAACGGCTGTTTTGCTCTCCACCACATTTACTGTCAGACTGGCCGAATTAGACCGATTCTGCCTCTTTCTTGCCTCTACATGTGAAGAACAGGGTGCTTGTGAGCATATTGTGCAGTTTCAAGCAGGTAGCTGGCTTGGAACGGGACCGGTGGGGCAGAGCAATCCTAGCGGCTCGCCCGAGCAGTGGAAGCCGGCGAGGGTGCGCGTTCAGCCGGATGAATGGGGCGCTGTCAGGGCCCCTCTCGTGGAGGATAAAAATCATGCTTTTTCCCTCATTACACATCCCATGCGAGCTTGTAATGATAAAACCTCATCCAAATCACACATTGCAGCTCAATATTCAGTGAGGACAGGGCCTTTTTAAGTCGAAATGTGCAAAAAAGCATCCTATCGCTCTGAAACGGCTGTTTTGCTCTCCACCACATTTACTGTCAGACTGGCCGAATTAGACCGATTCTGCCTCTTTCTTGCCTCTACATGTGAAGAACAGGGTGCTTGTGAGCATATTGTGCAGTTTCACGCAGGTAGCTGGCTTGGAACGGGACCGGTGGGGCAGAGCAATCCTAGCGGCTCGCCCGAGCAGTGGAAGCCGGCGAGGGTGCGCGTTCAGCCGGATGAATGGGGCGCTGTCAGGGCCCCTCTCGTGGAGGATAAAAATCATGCTTTTTCCCTCATTACACATCCCATGCGAGCTTGTAATGATAAAACCTCATCCAAATCACACATTGCAGCTCAATATTCAGTGAGGACAGGGCCTTTTTAAGTCGAAATGTGCAAAAATGCATCCTATCGCTCTGAAACGGCTGTTTTGCTCTCCACCACATTTACTGTCAGACTGGCCGAATTAGACCGATTCTGCCTCTTTCTTGCCTCTACATGTGAAGAACAGGGTGCTTGTGAGCATATTGTGCAGTTTCAAGCAGGTAGCTGGCTTGGAACGGGACCGGTGGGGCAGAGCAATCCTAGCGGCTCGCCCGAGCAGTGGAAGCCGGCGAGGGTGCGCGTTCAGCCGGATGAATGGGGCGCTGTCAGGGCCCCTCTCGTGGAGGATAAAAATCATGCTTTTTCCCTCATTACACATCCCATGCGAGCTTGTAATGATAAAACCTCATCCAAATCACACATTGCAGCTCAATATTCAGTGAGGACAGGGCCTTTTTAAGTCGAAATGTGCAAAAAAGCATCCTATCGCTCTGAAACGGCTGTTTTGCACTCCACCACATTTACTGTCAGACTGGCCGAATTAGACCGATTCTGCCTCTTTCTTGCCTCTACATGTGAAGAACAGGGTGCTTGTGAGCATATTGTGCAGTTTCAAGCAGGTAGCTGGCTTGGAACGGGACCGGTGGGGCAGAGCAATCCTAGCGGCTCGCCCGAGCAGTGGAAGCCGGCGAGGGTGCGCGTTCAGCCGGATGAATGGGGCGCTGTCAGGGCCCCTCTCGTGGAGGATAAAAATCATGCTTTTTCCCTCATTACACATCCCATGCGAGCTTGTAATGATAAAACCTCATCCAAATCACACATTGCAGCTCAATATTCAGTGAGGACAGGGCCTTTTTAAGTCGAAATGTGCAAAAAAGCATCCTATCGCTCTGAAACGGCTGTTTTGCACTCCACCACATTTACTGTCAGACTGGCCGAATTAGACCGATTCTGCCTCTTTCTTGCCTCTACATGTGAAGAACAGGGTGCTTGTGAGCATATTGTGCAGTTTCAAGCAGGTAGCTGGCTTGGAACGGGACCGGTGGGGCAGAGCAATCCTAGCGGCTCGCCCGAGCAGTGGAAGCCGGCGAGGGTGCGCGTTCAGCCGGATGAATGGGGTGCTGTCAGGGCCCCTCTCGTGGAGGATAAAAATCATGCTTTTTCCCTCATTACACATCCCATGCGAGCTTGTAATGATAAAACCTCATCCAAATCACACATTGCAGCTCAATATTCAGTGAGGACAGGGCCTTTTTAAGTCGAAATGTGCAAAAAAGCATCATATCGCTCTGAAACGGCTGTTTTGCACTCCACCACATTTACTGTCAGACTGGCCGAATTAGACCGATTCTGCCTCTTTCTTGCCTCTACATGTGAAGAACAGGGTGCTTGTGAGCATATTGTGCAGTTTCAAGCAGGTAGCTGGCTTGGAACGGGACCGGTGGGGCAGAGCAATCCTAGCGGCTCGCCCGAGCAGTGGAAGCCGGCGAGGGTGCGCGTTCAGCCGGATGAATGGGGCGCTGTCAGGGCCCCTCTCGTGGAGGATAAAAATCATGCTTTTTCCCTCATTACACATCCCATGCGAGCTTGTAATGATAAAACCTCATCCAAATCACACATTGCAGCTCAATATTCAGTGAGGACAGGGCCTTTTTAAGTCGAAATGTGCAAAAAAGCATCCTATCGCTCTGAAACGGCTGTTTTGCACTCCACCACATTTACTGTCAGACTGGCCGAATTAGACCGATTCTGCCTCTTTCTTGCCTCTACATGTGAAGAACAGGGTGCTTGTGAGCATATTGTGCAGTTTCAAGCAGGTAGCTGGCTTGGAACGGGACCGGTGGGGCAGAGCAATCCTAGCGGCTCGCCCGAGCAGTGGAAGCCGGCGAGGGTGCGCGTTCAGCCGGATGAATGGGGTGCTGTCAGGGCCCCTCTCGTGGAGGATAAAAATCATGCTTTTTCCCTCATTACACATCCCATGCGAGCTTGTAATGATAAAACCTCATCCAAATCACACATTGCAGCTCAATATTCAGTGAGGACAGGGCCTTTTTAAGTCGAAATGTGCAAAAAAGCATCCTATCGCTCTGAAACGGCTGTTTTGCTCTCCACCACATTTACTGTCAGACTGGCCGAATTAGACCGATTCTGCCTCTTTCTTGCCTCTACATGTGAAGAACAGGGTGCTTGTGAGCATATTGTGCAGTTTCAAGCAGGTAGCTGGCTTGGAACGGGACCGGTGGGGCAGAGCAATCCTAGCGGCTCGCCCGAGCAGTGGAAGCCGGCGAGGGTGCGCGTTCAGCCGGATGAATGGGGCGCTGTCAGGGCCCCTCTCGTGGAGGATAAAAATCATGCTTTTTCCCTCATTACACATCCCATGCGAGCTTGTAATGATAAAACCTCATCCAAATCACACATTGCAGCTCAATATTCAGTGAGGACAGGGCCTTTTTAAGTCGAAATGTGCAAAAAAGCATCCTATCGCTCTGAAACGGCTGTTTTGCTCTCCACCACATTTACTGTCAGACTGGCCGAATTAGACCGATTCTGCCTCTTTCTTGCCTCTACATGTGAAGAACAGGGTGCTTGTGAGCATATTGTGCAGTTTCAAGCAGGTAGCTGGCTTGGAACGGGACCGGTGGGGCAGAGCAATCCTAGCGGCTCGCCCGAGCAGTGGAAGCCGGCGAGGGTGCGCGTTCAGCCGGATGAATGGGGCGCTGTCAGGGCCCCTCTCGTGGAGGATAAAAATCATGCTTTTTCCCTCATTACACATCCCATGCGAGCTTGTAATGATAAAACCTCATCCAAATCACACATTGCAGCTCAATATTCAGTGAGGACAGGGCCTTTTTAAGTCGAAATGTGCAAAAAAGCATCCTATCGCTCTGAAACGGCTGTTTTGCTCTCCACCACATTTACTGTCAGACTGGCCGAATTAGACCGATTCTGCCTCTTTCTTGCCTCTACATGTGAAGAACAGGGTGCTTGTGAGCATATTGTGCAGTTTCAAGCAGGTAGCTGGCTTGGAACGGGACCGGTGGGGCAGAGCAATCCTAGCGGCTCGCCCGAGCAGTGGAAGCCGGCGAGGGTGCGCGTTCAGCCGGATGAATGGGGCGCTGTCAGGGCCCCTCTCGTGGAGGATAAAAATCATGCTTTTTCCCTCATTACACATCCCATGCGAGCTTGTAATGATAAAACCTCATCCAAATCACACATTGCAGCTCAATATTCAGTGAGGACAGGGCCTTTTTAAGTCGAAATGTGCAAAAAAGCATCCTATCGCTCTGAAACGGCTGTTTTGCTCTCCACCACATTTACTGTCAGACTGGCCGAATTAGACCGATTCTGCCTCTTTCTTGCCTCTACATGTGAAGAACAGGGTGCTTGTGAGCATATTGTGCAGTTTCACGCAGGTAGCTGGCTTGGAACGGGACCGGTGGGGCAGAGCAATCCTAGCGGCTCGCCCGAGCAGTGGAAGCCGGCGAGGGTGCGCGTTCAGCCGGATGAATGGGGCGCTGTCAGGGCCCCTCTCGTGGAGGATAAAAATCATGCTTTTTCCCTCATTACACATCCCATGCGAGCTTGTAATGATAAAACCTCATCCAAATCACACATTGCAGCTCAATATTCAGTGAGGACAGGGCCTTTTTAAGTCGAAATGTGCAAAAATGCATCCTATCGCTCTGAAACGGCTGTTTTGCTCTCCACCACATTTACTGTCAGACTGGCCGAATTAGACCGATTCTGCCTCTTTCTTGCCTCTACATGTGAAGAACAGGGTGCTTGTGAGCATATTGTGCAGTTTCAAGCAGGTAGCTGGCTTGGAACGGGACCGGTGGGGCAGAGCAATCCTAGCGGCTCGCCCGAGCAGTGGAAGCCGGCGAGGGTGCGCGTTCAGCCGGATGAATGGGGCGCTGTCAGGGCCCCTCTCGTGGAGGATAAAAATCATGCTTTTTCCCTCATTACACATCCCATGCGAGCTTGTAATGATAAAACCTCATCCAAATCACACATTGCAGCTCAATATTCAGTGAGGACAGGGCCTTTTTAAGTCGAAATGTGCAAAAAAGCATCCTATCGCTCTGAAACGGCTGTTTTGCACTCCACCACATTTACTGTCAGACTGGCCGAATTAGACCGATTCTGCCTCTTTCTTGCCTCTACATGTGAAGAACAGGGTGCTTGTGAGCATATTGTGCAGTTTCAAGCAGGTAGCTGGCTTGGAACGGGACCGGTGGGGCAGAGCAATCCTAGCGGCTCGCCCGAGCAGTGGAAGCCGGCGAGGGTGCGCGTTCAGCCGGATGAATGGGGCGCTGTCAGGGCCCCTCTCGTGGAGGATAAAAATCATGCTTTTTCCCTCATTACACATCCCATGCGAGCTTGTAATGATAAAACCTCATCCAAATCACACATTGCAGCTCAATATTCAGTGAGGACAGGGCCTTTTTAAGTCGAAATGTGCAAAAAAGCATCCTATCGCTCTGAAACGGCTGTTTTGCACTCCACCACATTTACTGTCAGACTGGCCGAATTAGACCGATTCTGCCTCTTTCTTGCCTCTACATGTGAAGAACAGGGTGCTTGTGAGCATATTGTGCAGTTTCAAGCAGGTAGCTGGCTTGGAACGGGACCGGTGGGGCAGAGCAATCCTAGCGGCTCGCCCGAGCAGTGGAAGCCGGCGAGGGTGCGCGTTCAGCCGGATGAATGGGGCGCTGTCAGGGCCCCTCTCGTGGAGGATAAAAATCATGCTTTTTCCCTCATTACACATCCCATGCGAGCTTGTAATGATAAAACCTCATCCAAATCACACATTGCAGCTCAATATTCAGTGAGGACAGGGCCTTTTTAAGTCGAAATGTGCAAAAAAGCATCCTATCGCTCTGAAACGGCTGTTTTGCACTCCACCACATTTACTGTCAGACTGGCCGAATTAGACCGATTCTGCCTCTTTCTTGCCTCTACATGTGAAGAACAGGGTGCTTGTGAGCATATTGTGCAGTTTCAAGCAGGTAGCTGGCTTGGAACGGGACCGGTGGGGCAGAGCAATCCTAGCGGCTCGCCCGAGCAGTGGAAGCCGGCGAGGGTGCGCGTTCAGCCGGATGAATGGGGCGCTGTCAGGGCCCCTCTCGTGGAGGATAAAAATCATGCTTTTTCCCTCATTACACATCCCATGCGAGCTTGTAATGATAAAACCTCATCCAAATCACACATTGCAGCTCAATATTCAGTGAGGACAGGGCCTTTTTAAGTCGAAATGTGCAAAAAAGCATCCTATCGCTCTGAAACGGCTGTTTTGCTCTCCACCACATTTACTGTCAGACTGGCCGAATTAGACCGATTCTGCCTCTTTCTTGCCTCTACATGTGAAGAACAGGGTGCTTGTGAGCATATTGTGCAGTTTCACGCAGGTAGCTGGCTTGGAACGGGACCGGTGGGGCAGAGCAATCCTAGCGGCTCGCCCGAGCAGTGGAAGCCGGCGAGGGTGCGCGTTCAGCCGGATGAATGGGGCGCTGTCAGGGCCCCTCTCGTGGAGGATAAAAATCATGCTTTTTCCCTCATTACACATCCCATGCGAGCTTGTAATGATAAAACCTCATCCAAATCACACATTGCAGCTCAATATTCAGTGAGGACAGGGCCTTTTTAAGTCGAAATGTGCAAAAAAGCATCCTATCGCTCTGAAACGGCTGTTTTGCTCTCCATCACATTTACTGTCAGACTGGCCGAATTAGACCGATTCTGCCTCTTTCTTGCCTCTACATGTGAAGAACAGGGTGCTTGCGAGCATATTCTGCAGTTTCACGCAGGTAGCTGGCTTGGAACGGGACCGGTGGGGCAGAGCAATCCTAGCGGCTCGCCCGAGCAGTGGAAGCCGGCGAGGGTGCGCGTTCAGCCGGATGAATGGGGCGCTGTCAGGGCCCCTCTCGTGGAGGATAAAAATCATGCTTTTTCCCTCATTACACATCCCATGCGAGCTTGTAATGATAAAACCTCATCCAAATCACACATTGCAGCTCAATATTCAGTGAGGACAGGGCCTTTTTAAGTCGAAATGTGCAAAAAAGCATCCTATCGCTCTGAAACGGCTGTTTTGCTCTCCACCACATTTACTGTCAGACTGGCCGAATTAGACCGATTCTGCCTCTTTCTTGCCTCTACATGTGAAGAACAGGGTGCTTGTGAGCATATTGTGCAGTTTCACGCAGGTAGCTGGCTTGGAACGGGACCGGTGGGGCAGAGCAATCCTAGCGGCTCGCCCGAGCAGTGGAAGCCGGCGAGGGTGCGCGTTCAGCCGGATGAATGGGGCGCTGTCAGGGCCCCTCTCGTGGAGGATAAAAATCATGCTTTTTCCCTCATTACACATCCCATGCGAGCTTGTAATGATAAAACCTCATCCAAATCACACATTGCAGCTCAATATTCAGTGAGGACAGGGCCTTTTTAAGTCGAAATGTGCAAAAAAGCATCCTATCGCTCTAAAACAGCTGTTTTGCTCTCCACCACATTTACTGTCAGACTTGCCGAATTAGACCGATTCTGCCTCTTTCTTGCCTCTACATGTGAAGAACAGGGTGCTTGTGAGCATATTGTGCAGTTTCACGCAGGTAGCTGGCTTGGAACGGGACCGGTGGGGCAGAGCAATCCTAGCGGCTCGCCCGAGCAGTGGAAGCCGGCGAGGGTGCGCGTTCAGCCGGATGAATGGGGCGCTGTCAGGGCCCCTCTCGTGGAGGATAAAAATCATGCTTTTTCCCTCATTACACATCCCATGCGAGCTTGTAATGATAAAACCTCATCCAAATCACACATTGCAGCTCAATATTCAGTGAGGACAGGGCCTTTTTAAGTCGAAATGTGCAAAAAAGCATCCTATCGCTCTGAAACGGCTGTTTTGCTCTCCACCACATTTACTGTCAGACTGGCCGAATTAGACCGATTCTGCCTCTTTCTTGCCTCTACATGTGAAGAACAGGGTGCTTGCGAGCATATTCTGCAGTTTCACGCAGGTAGCTGGCTTGGAACGGGACCGGTGGGGCAGAGCAATCCTAGCGGCTCGCCCGAGCAGTGGAAGCCGGCGAGGGTGCGCGTTCAGCCGGATGAATGGGGCGCTGTCAGGGCCCCTCTCGTGGAGGATAAAAATCATGCTTTTTCCCTCATTACACATCCCATGCGAGCTTGTAATGATAAAACCTCATCCAAATCACACATTGCAGCTCAATATTCAGTGAGGACAGGGCCTTTTTAAGTCGAAATGTGCAAAAAAGCATCCTATCGCTCTGAAACGGCTGTTTTGCTCTCCACCACATTTACTGTCAGACTGGCCAAATTAGACCGATTCTGCCTCTTTCTTGCCTCTACATGTGAAGAACAGGGTGCTTGTGAGCATATTGTGCAGTTTCAAGCAGGTAGCTGGCTTGGAACGGGACCGGTGGGGCAGAGCAATCCTAGCGGCTCGCCCGAGCAGTGGAAGCCGGCGAGGGTGCGCGTTCAGCCGAATGAATGGGGCGCTGTCAGGGCCCCTCTCGTGGAGGATAAAAATCATGCTTTTTCCCTCATTACACATCCCATGCGAGCTTGTAATGATAAAACCTCACCCAAATCACACATTGCAGCTCAATATTCAGTGAGGACAGGGCCTTTTTAAGTCGAAATGTGCAAAAAAGCATCCTATCGCTCTGAAACGGCTGTTTTGCTCTCCACCACATTTACTGTCAGACTGGCCGAATTAGACCGATTCTGCCTCTTTCTTGCCTCTACATGTGAAGAACAGGGTGCTTGTGAGCATATTGTGCAGTTTCACGCAGGTAGCTGGCTTGGAACGGGACCGGTGGGGCAGAGCAATCCTAGCGGCTCGCCCGAGCAGTGGAAGCCGGCGAGGGTGCGCGTTCAGCCGGATGAATGGGGCGCTGTCAGGGCCCCTCTCGTGGAGGATAAAAATCATGCTTTTTCCCTCATTACACATCCCATGCGAGCTTGTAATGATAAAACCGCATCCAAATCACACATTGCAGCTCAATATTCAGTGAGGACAGGGCCTTTTTAAGTCGAAATGTGCAAAAAAGCATCCTATCGCTCTGAAACGGCTGTTTTGCTCTCCACCACATTTACTGTCAGACTGGCCGAATTAGACCGATTCTGCCTCTTTCTTGCCTCTACATGTGAAGAACAGGGTGCTTGCGAGCATATTGTGCAGTTTCAAGCAGGTAGCTGGCTTGGAACGGGACCGGTGGGGCAGAGCAATCCTAGCGGCTCGCCCGAGCAGTGGAATCCGGCGAGGGTGCGCGTTCAGCCGGATGAATGGGGCGCTGTCAGGGCCCCTCTCGTGGAGGATAAAAATCATGCTTTTTCCCTCATTACACATCCCATGCGAGCTTGTAATGATAAAACCTCATCCAAATCACACATTGCAGCTCAATATTCAGTGAGGACAGGGCCTTTTTAAGTCGAAATGTGCAAAAAAGCATCCTATCGCTCTGAAACGGCTGTTTTGCTCTCCACCACATTTACTGTCAGACTGGCCGAATTAGACCGATTCTGCCTCTTTCTTGCCTCTACATGTGAAGAACAGGGTGCTTGTGAGCATATTGTGCAGTTTCACGCAGGTGGCTGGCTTGGAACGGGACCGGTGGGGCAGAGCAATCCTAGCGGCTCGCCCGAGCAGTGGAAGCCGGCGAGGGTGCGCGTTCAGCCGGATGAATGGGGCGCTGTCAGGGCCCCTCTCGTGGAGGATAAAAATCCATCTTTTTCCCTCATTAAACATCCCATGCGAGCTTGTAATGATAAAACCTCATCCAAATCACACATTGCAGCTCAATATTCAGTGAGGACAGGGCCTTTTTAAGTCGAAATGTGCAAAAAAGCATCCTATCGCTCTGAAACGGCTGTTTTGCTCTCCACCACATTTACTGTCAGACTGGCCGAATTAGACCGATTCTGCCTCTTTCTTGCCTCTACATGTGAAGAACAGGGTGCTTGTGAGCATATTGTGCAGTTTCACGCAGGTAGCTGGCTTGGAACGGGACCGGTGGGGCAGAGCAATCCTAGCGGCTCGCCCGAGCAGTGGAAGCCGGCGAGGGTGCGCGTTCAGCCGGATGAATGGGGCGCTGTCAGGGCCCCTCTCGTGGAGGATTAAAATCATGCTTTTTCCCTCATTACACATCCCATGCGAGCTTGTAATGATAAAACCGCATCCAAATCACACATTGCAGCTCAATATTCAGTGAGGACAGGGCCTTTTTAAGTCGAAATGTGCAAAAAAGCATCCTATCGCTCTGAAACGGCTGTTTTGCTCTCCACCACATTTACTGTCAGACTGGCCGAATTAGACCGATTCTGCCTCTTTCTTGCCTCTACATGTGAAGAACAGGGTGCTTGTGAGCATATTGTGCAGTTTCACGCAGGTAGCTGGCTTGGAACGGGACCGGTGGGGCAGAGCAATCCTAGCGGCACGCCCGAGCAGTGGAAGCCGGCGAGGGTGCGCGTTCAGCCTGATGAATGGGGCGCTGTCAGGGCCCCTCTCGTGGAGGATAAAAATCATGCTTTTTCCCTCATTACACATCCCATGCGAGCTTGTAATGATAAAACCGCATCCAAATCACACATTGCAGCTCAATATTCAGTGAGGACAGGGCCTTTTTAAGTCGAAATGTGCAAAAAAGCATCCTATCGCTCTGAAACGGCTGTTTTGCTCTCCACCACATTTACTGTCAGACTGGCCGAATTAGACCGATTCTGCCTCTTTCTTGCCTCTACATGTGAAGAACAGGGTGCTTGTGAGCATATTGTGCAGTTTCACGCAGGTAGCTGGCTTGGAACGGGACCGGTGGGGCAGAGCAATCCTAGCGGCTCGCCCGAGCAGTGGAAGCCGGCGAGGGTGCGCGTTCAGCCGGATGAATGGGGCGCTGTCAGGGCCCCTCTCGTGGAGGATAAAAATCATGCTTTTTCCCTCATTACACATCCCATGGGAGCTTGTAATGATAAAACCTCATCCAAATCACACATTGCAGCTCAATATTCAGTGAGGACAGGGCCTTTTTAAGTCGAAATGTGCAAAAAAGCATCCTATCGCTCTGAAACGGCTGTTTTGCTCTCCACCACAATTACTGTCAGACTGGCCGAATTAGACCGATTCTGCCTCTTTCTTGCCTCTGCATGTGAAGAACAGGGTGCTTGTGAGCATATTGTGCAGTTTCACGCAGGTAGCTGCCTTGGAACGGGACCGGTGGGGCAGAGCAATCCTAGCGGCTCGCCCGAGCAGTGGAAGCCGGCGAGGGTGCGCGTTCAGCCGGATGAATGGGGCGCTGTCAGGGCCCCTCTCGTGGAGGATAAAAATCATGCTTTTTCCCTCATTACACATCCCATGCGAGCTTGTAATGATAAAACCTCATCCAAATCACACATTGCAGCTCAATATTCAGTGAGGACAGGGCCTTTTTAAGTCGAAATGTGCAAAAAAGCATCCTATCGCTCTGAAACGGCTGTTTTGCTCTCCACCACATTTACTGTCAGACTGGCCGAATTAGACCGATTCTGCCTCTTTCTTGCCTCTACATGTGAAGAACAGGGTGCTTGTGAGCATATTGTGCAGTTTCACGCAGGTAGCTGGCTTGGAACGGGACCGGTGGGGCAGAGCAATCCTAGCGGCTCGCCCGAGCAGTGGAAGCCGGCGAGGGTGCGCGTTCAGCCGGATGAATGGGGCGCTGTCAGGGCCCCTCTCGTGGAGGATAAAAATCATGCTTTTTCCCTCATTACACATCCCATGCGAGCTTGTAATGATAAAACCTCATCCAAATCACACATTGCAGCTCAATATTGAGTGAGGACAGGGCCTTTTTAAGTCGAAATGTGCAAAAAAGCATCCTATCGCTCTGAAACGGCTGTTTTGCTCTCCACCACATTTACTGTCAGACTGGCCGAATTAGACCGATTCTGCCTCTTTCTTGCCTCTACATGTGAAGAACAGGGTGCTTGTGAGCATATTGTGCAGTTTCAAGCAGGTGGCTGGCTTGGAACGGGACCGGTGGGGCAGAGCAATCCTAGCGGCTCGCCCGAGCAGTGGAAGCCGGCGAGGGTGTGCGTTCAGTCGGATGAATGGGGCGCTGTCAGGGCCCCTCACGTGGAGGATAAAAATCATGCTTTTTCCCTCATTACACATCCCATGCGAGCTTGTAATGATAAAACCTCATCCAAATCACACATTGCAGCTCAATATTCAGTGAGGACAGGGCCTTTTTAAGTCGAAATGTGCAAAAAAGCATCCTATCGCTCTGAAACGGCTGTTTTGCTCTCCACCACATTTACTGTCAGACTGGCCGAATTAGACCGATTCTGCCTCTTTCTTGCCTCTACATGTGAAGAACAGGGTGCTTGTGAGCATATTGTGCAGTTTCACGCAGGTAGCTGGCTTGGAACGGGACCGGTGGGGCAGAGCAATCCTAGCGGCTCGCCCGAGCAGTGGAAGCCGGCGAGGGTGCGCGTTCAGCCGGATGAATGGGGCGCTGTCAGGGCCCCTCTCGTGGAGGATAAAAATCATGCTTTTTCCCTCATTACACATCCCATGCGAGCTTGTAATGATAAAACCTCATCCAAATCACACATTGCAGCTCAATATTCAGTGAGGACAGGGCCTTTTTAAGTCGAAATGTGCAAAAAAGCATCCTATCGCTCTGAAACGGCTGTTTTGCACTCCACCACATTTACTGTCAGACTGGCCGAATTAGACCGATTCTGCCTCTTTCTTGCCTCTACATGTGAAGAACAGGGTGCTTGTGAGCATATTGTGCAGTTTCAAGCAGGTAGCTGGCTTGGAACGGGACCGGTGGGGCAGAGCAATCCTAGCGGCTCGCCCGAGCAGTGGAAGCCGGCGAGGGTGCGCGTTCAGCCGGATGAATGGGGCGCTGTCAGGGCCCCTCTCGTGGAGGATAAAAATCATGCTTTTTCCCTCATTACACATCCCATGCGAGCTTGTAATGATAAAACCTCATCCAAATCACACATTGCAGCTCAATATTCAGTGAGGACAGGGCCTTTTTAAGTCGAAATGTGCAAAAAAGCATCCTATCGCTCTGAAACGGCTGTTTTGCTCTCCACCACATTTACTGTCAGACTGGCCGAATTAGACCGATTCTGCCTCTTTCTTGCCTCTACATGTGAAGAACAGGGTGCTTGTGAGCATATTGTGCAGTTTCACGCAGGTAGCTGGCTTGGAACGGGACCGGTGGGGCAGAGCAATCCTAGCGGCTCGCCCGAGCAGTGGAAGCCGGCGAGGGTGCGCGTTCAGCCGGATGAATGGGGCGCTGTCAGGGCCCCTCTCGTGGAGGATAAAAATCATGCTTTTTCCCTCATTACACATCCCATGGGAGCTTGTAATGATAAAACCTCATCCAAATCACACATTGCAGCTCAATATTCAGTGAGGACAGGGCCTTTTTAAGTCGAAATGTGCAAAAAAGCATCCTATCGCTCTGAAACGGCTGTTTTGCTCTCCACCACATTTACTGTCAGACTGGCCGAATTAGACCGATTCTGCCTCTTTCTTGCCTCTGCATGTGAAGAACAGGGTGCTTGTGAGCATATTGTGCAGTTTCACGCAGGTAGCTGCCTTGGAACGGGACCGGTGGGGCAGAGCAATCCTAGCGGCTCGCCCGAGCAGTGGAAGCCGGCGAGGGTGCGCGTTCAGCCGGATGAATGGGGCGCTGTCAGGGCCCCTCTCGTGGAGGATAAAAATCATGCTTTTTCCCTCATTACACATCCCATGCGAGCTTGTAATGATAAAACCTCATCCAAATCACACATTGCAGCTCAATATTCAGTGAGGACAGGGCCTTTTTAAGTCGAAATGTGCAAAAAAGCATCCTATCGCTCTGAAACGGCTGTTTTGCACTCCACCACATTTACTGTCAGACTGGCCGAATTAGACCGATTCTGCCTCTTTCTTGCCTCTACATGTGAAGAACAGGGTGCTTGTGAGCATATTGTGCAGTTTCAAGCAGGTGGCTGGCTTGGAACGGGACCGGTGGGGCAGAGCAATCCTAGCGGCTCGCCCAAGCAGTGGAAGCCGGCGAGGGTGCGCGTTCAGCCGGATGAATGGGGCGCTGTCAGGGCCCCTCTCGTGGAGGATAAAAATCATGCTTTTTCCCTCATTACACATCCCATGCGAGCTTGTAATGATAAAACCTCATCCAAATCACACATTGCAGCTCAATATTCAGTGAGTTCAGGGCCTTTTTAAGTCGAAATGTGCAAAAAAGCATCCTATCGCTCTGAAACGGCTGTTTTGCTCTCCACCACATTTACTGTCAGACTGGCCGAATTAGACCGATTCTGCCTCTTTCTTGCCTCTACATGTGAAGAACAGGGTGCTTGTGAGCATATTGTGCAGTTTCACGCAGGTAGCTGGCTTGGAACGGGACCGGTGGGGCAGAGCAATCCTAGCGGCTCGCCCGAGCAGTGGAAGCCGGCGAGGGTGCGCGTTCAGCCGGATGAATGGGGCGCTGTCAGGGCCCCTCTCGTGGAGGATAAAAATCATACTTTTTCCCTCATTACACATCCCATGCGAGCTTGTAATGATAAAACCTCATCCAAATCACACATTGCAGCTCAATATTCAGTGAGGACAGGGCCTTTTTAAGTCGAAATGTGCAAAAAAGCATCCTATCGCTCTGAAACGGCTGTTTTGCTCTCCACCACATTTACTGTCAGACTGGCCGAATTAGACCGATTCTGCCTCTTTCTTGCCTCTGCATGTGAAGAACAGGGTGCTTGTGAGCATATTGTGCAGTTTCACGCAGGTAGCTGCCTTGGAACGGGACCGGTGGGGCAGAGCAATCCTAGCGGCTCGCCCGAGCAGTGGAAGCCGGCGAGGGTGCGCGTTCAGCCGGATGAATGGGGCGCTGTCAGGGCCCCTCTCGTGGAGGATAAAAATCATGCTTTTTCCCTCATTACACATCCCATGCGAGCTTGTAATGATAAAACCTCATCCAAATCACACATTGCAGCTCAATATTCAGTGAGGACAGGGCCTTTTTAAGTCGAAATGTGCAAAAAAGCATCCTATCGCTCTGAAACGGCTGTTTTGCACTCCACCACATTTACTGTCAGACTGGCCGAATTAGACCGATTCTGCCTCTTTCTTGCCTCTACATGTGAAGAACAGGGTGCTTGTGAGCATATTGTGCAGTTTCAAGCAGGTAGCTGGCTTGGAACGGGACCGGTGGGGCAGAGCAATCCTAGCGGCTCGCCCGAGCAGTGGAAGCCGGCGAGGGTGCGCGTTCAGCCGGATGAATGGGGCGCTGTCAGGGCCCCTCTCGTGGAGGATAAAAATCATGCTTTTTCCCTCATTACACATCCCATGCGAGCTTGTAATGATAAAACCTCATCCAAATCACACATTGCAGCTCAATATTCAGTGAGGACAGGGCCTTTTTAAGTCGAAATGTGCAAAAAAGCATCCTATCGCTCTGAAACGGCTGTTTTGCTCTCCACCACATTTACTGTCAGACTGGCCGAATTAGACCGATTCTGCCTCTTTCTTGCCTCTACATGTGAAGAACAGGGTGCTTGTGAGCATATTGTGCAGTTTCACGCAGATAGCTGGCTTGGAACGGGACCGGTGGGGCAGAGCAATCCTAGCGGCTCGCCCGAGCAGTGGAAGCCGGCGAGGGTGCGCGTTCAGCCGGATGAATGGGGCGCTGTCAGGGCCCCTCTCGTGGAGGATAAAAATCATGCTTTTTCCCTCATTACACATCCCATGCGAGCTTGTAATGATAAAACCTCATCCAAATCACACATTGCAGCTCAATATTCAGTGAGGACAGGGCCTTTTTAAGTCGAAATGTGCAAAAAAGCATCCTATCGCTCTGAAACGGCTGTTTTGCACTCCACCACATTTACTGTCAGACTGGCCGAATTAGACCGATTCTGCCTCTTTCTTGCCTCTACATGTGAAGAACAGGGTGCTTGTGAGCATATTGTGCAGTTTCAAGCAGGTGGCTGGCTTGGAACGGGACCGGTGGGGCAGAGCAATCCTAGCGGCTCGCCCAAGCAGTGGAAGCCGGCGAGGGTGCGCGTTCAGCCGGATGAATGGGGCGCTGTCAGGGCCCCTCTCGTGGAGGATAAAAATCATGCTTTTTCCCTCATTACACATCCCATGCGAGCTTGTAATGATAAAACCTCATCCAAATCACACATTGCAGCTCAATATTCAGTGAGTTCAGGGCCTTTTTAAGTCGAAATGTGCAAAAAAGCATCCTATCGCTCTGAAACGGCTGTTTTGCTCTCCACCACATTTACTGTCAGACTGGCCGAATTAGACCGATTCTGCCTCTTTCTTGCCTCTACATGTGAAGAACAGGGTGCTTGTGAGCATATTGTGCAGTTTCACGCAGGTAGCTGGCTTGGAACGGGACCGGTGGGGCAGAGCAATCCTAGCGGCTCGCCCGAGCAGTGGAAGCCGGCGAGGGTGCGCGTTCAGCCGGATGAATGGGGCGCTGTCAGGGCCCCTCTCGTGGAGGATAAAAATCATACTTTTTCCCTCATTACACATCCCATGCGAGCTTGTAATGATAAAACCTCATCCAAATCACACATTGCAGCTCAATATTCAGTGAGGACAGGGCCTTTTTAAGTCGAAATGTGCAAAAAAGCATCCTATCGCTCTGAAACGGCTGTTTTGCTCTCCACCACATTTACTGTCAGACTGGCCGAATTAGACCGATTCTGCCTCTTTCTTGCCTCTGCATGTGAAGAACAGGGTGCTTGTGAGCATATTGTGCAGTTTCACGCAGGTAGCTGCCTTGGAACGGGACCGGTGGGGCAGAGCAATCCTAGCGGCTCGCCCGAGCAGTGGAAGCCGGCGAGGGTGCGCGTTCAGCCGGATGAATGGGGCGCTGTCAGGGCCCCTCTCGTGGAGGATAAAAATCATGCTTTTTCCCTCATTACACATCCCATGCGAGCTTGTAATGATAAAACCTCATCCAAATCACACATTGCAGCTCAATATTCAGTGAGGACAGGGCCTTTTTAAGTCGAAATGTGCAAAAAAGCATCCTATCGCTCTGAAACGGCTGTTTTGCACTCCACCACATTTACTGTCAGACTGGCCGAATTAGACCGATTCTGCCTCTTTCTTGCCTCTACATGTGAAGAACAGGGTGCTTGTGAGCATATTGTGCAGTTTCAAGCAGGTAGCTGGCTTGGAACGGGACCGGTGGGGCAGAGCAATCCTAGCGGCTCGCCCGAGCAGTGGAAGCCGGCGAGGGTGCGCGTTCAGCCGGATGAATGGGGCGCTGTCAGGGCCCCTCTCGTGGAGGATAAAAATCATGCTTTTTCCCTCATTACACATCCCATGCGAGCTTGTAATGATAAAACCTCATCCAAATCACACATTGCAGCTCAATATTCAGTGAGGACAGGGCCTTTTTAAGTCGAAATGTGCAAAAAAGCATCCTATCGCTCTGAAACGGCTGTTTTGCTCTCCACCACATTTACTGTCAGACTGGCCGAATTAGACCGATTCTGCCTCTTTCTTGCCTCTACATGTGAAGAACAGGGTGCTTGTGAGCATATTGTGCAGTTTCACGCAGATAGCTGGCTTGGAACGGGACCGGTGGGGCAGAGCAATCCTAGCGGCTCGCCCGAGCAGTGGAAGCCGGCGAGGGTGCGCGTTCAGCCGGATGAATGGGGCGCTGTCAGGGCCCCTCTCGTGGAGGATAAAAATCATGCTTTTTCCCTCATTACACATCCCATGCGAGCTTGTAATGATAAAACCTCATCCAAATCACACATTGCAGCTCAATATTCAGTGAGGACAGGGCCTTTTTAAGTCGAAATGTGCAAAAAAGCATCCTATCGCTCTGAAACGGCTGTTTTGCTCTCCACCACATTTACTGTCAGACTGGCCGAATTAGACCGATTCTGCCTCTTTCTTGCCTCTACATGTGAAGAACAGGGTGCTTGTGAGCATATTGTGCAGTTTCAAGCAGGTAGCTGGCTTGGAACGGGACCGGTGGGGCAGAGCAATCCTAGCGGCTCGCCCGAGCAGTGGAAGCCGGCGAGGGTGCGCGTTCAGCCGGATGAATGGGGCGCTGTCAGGGCCCCTCTCGTGGAGGATAAAAATCATGCTTTTTCCCTCATTACACATCCCATGCGAGCTTGTAATGATAAAACCTCATCCAAATCACACATTGCAGCTCAATATTCAGTGAGGACAGGGCCTTTTTAAGTCGAAATGTGCAAAAATGCATCCTATCGCTCTGAAACGGCTGTTTTGCTCTCCACCACATTTACTGTCAGACTGGCCGAATTAGACCGATTCTGCCTCTTTCTTGCCTCTACATGTGAAGAACAGGGTGCTTGTGAGCATATTGTGCAGTTTCACGCAGATAGCTGGCTTGGAACGGGACCGGTGGGGCAGAGCAATCCTAGCGGCTCGCCCGAGCAGTGGAAGCCGGCGAGGGTGCGCGTTCAGCCGGATGAATGGGGCGCTGTCAGGGCCCCTCTCGTGGAGGATAAAAATCATGCTTTTTCCCTCATTACACATCCCATGCGAGCTTGTAATGATAAAACCTCATCCAAATCACACATTGCAGCTCAATATTCAGTGAGGACAGGGCCTTTTTAAGTCGAAATGTGCAAAAAAGCATCCTATCGCTCTGAAACGGCTGTTTTGCTCTCCACCACATTTACTGTCAGACTGGCCGAATTAGACCGATTCTGCCTCTTTCTTGCCTCTACATGTGAAGAACAGGGTGCTTGTGAGCATATTGTGCAGTTTCAAGCAGGTAGCTGGCTTGGAACGGGACCGGTGGGGCAGAGCAATCCTAGCGGCTCGCCCGAGCAGTGGAAGCCGGCGAGGGTGCGCGTTCAGCCGGATGAATGGGGCGCTGTCAGGGCCCCTCTCGTGGAGGATAAAAATCATGCTTTTTCCCTCATTACACATCCCATGCGAGCTTGTAATGATAAAACCTCATCCAAATCACACATTGCAGCTCAATATTCAGTGAGGACAGGGCCTTTTTAAGTCGAAATGTGCAAAAATGCATCCTATCGCTCTGAAACGGCTGTTTTGCTCTCCACCACATTTACTGTCAGACTGGCCGAATTAGACCGATTCTGCCTCTTTCTTGCCTCTACATGTGAAGAACAGGGTGCTTGTGAGCATATTGTGCAGTTTCAAGCAGGTAGCTGGCTTGGAACGGGACCGGTGGGGCAGAGCAATCCTAGCGGCTCGCCCGAGCAGTGGAAGCCGGCGAGGGTGCGCGTTCAGCCGGATGAATGGGGCGCTGTCAGGGCCCCTCTCGTGGAGGATAAAAATCATGCTTTTTCCCTCATTACACATCCCATGCGAGCTTGTAATGATAAAACCTCATCCAAATCACACATTGCAGCTCAATATTCAGTGAGGACAGGGCCTTTTTAAGTCGAAATGTGCAAAAAAGCATCCTATCGCTCTGAAACGGCTGTTTTGCACTCCACCACATTTACTGTCAGACTGGCCGAATTAGACCGATTCTGCCTCTTTCTTGCCTCTACATGTGAAGAACAGGGTGCTTGTGAGCATATTGTGCAGTTTCAAGCAGGTAGCTGGCTTGGAACGGGACCGGTGGGGCAGAGCAATCCTAGCGGCTCGCCCGAGCAGTGGAAGCCGGCGAGGGTGCGCGTTCAGCCGGATGAATGGGGCGCTGTCAGGGCCCCTCTCGTGGAGGATAAAAATCATGCTTTTTCCCTCATTACACATCCCATGCGAGCTTGTAATGATAAAACCTCATCCAAATCACACATTGCAGCTCAATATTCAGTGAGGACAGGGCCTTTTTAAGTCGAAATGTGCAAAAATGCATCCTATCGCTCTGAAACGGCTGTTTTGCTCTCCACCACATTTACTGTCAGACTGGCCGAATTAGACCGATTCTGCCTCTTTCTTGCCTCTACATGTGAAGAACAGGGTGCTTGTGAGCATATTGTGCAGTTTCAAGCAGGTAGCTGGCTTGGAACGGGACCGGTGGGGCAGAGCAATCCTAGCGGCTCGCCCGAGCAGTGGAAGCCGGCGAGGGTGCGCGTTCAGCCGGATGAATGGGGCGCTGTCAGGGCCCCTCTCGTGGAGGATAAAAATCATGCTTTTTCCCTCATTACACATCCCATGCGAGCTTGTAATGATAAAACCTCATCCAAATCACACATTGCAGCTCAATATTCAGTGAGGACAGGGCCTTTTTAAGTCGAAATGTGCAAAAATGCATCCTATCGCTCTGAAACGGCTGTTTTGCTCTCCACCACATTTACTGTCAGACTGGCCGAATTAGACCGATTCTGCCTCTTTCTTGCCTCTACATGTGAAGAACAGGGTGCTTGTGAGCATATTGTGCAGTTTCAAGCAGGTAGCTGGCTTGGAACGGGACCGGTGGGGCAGAGCAATCCTAGCGGCTCGCCCGAGCAGTGGAAGCCGGCGAGGATGCGCGTTCAGCCGGATGAATGGGGCGCTGTCAGGGCCCCTCTCGTGGAGGATAAAAATCATGCTTTTTCCCTCATTACACATCCCATGCGAGTTTGTAATGATAAAACCTCATCCAAATCACACATTGCAGCTCAATATTCAGTGAGGACAGGGCCTTTTTAAGTCGAAATGTGCAAAAAAGCATCCTATCGCTCTGAAACGGCTGTTTTGCACTCCACCACATTTACTGTCAGACTGGCCGAATTAGACCGATTCTGCCTCTTTCTTGCCTCTACATGTGAAGAACAGGGTGCTTGTGAGCATATTGTGCAGTTTCAAGCAGGTAGCTGGGTTGGAACGGGACCGGTGGGGCAGAGCAATCCTAGCGGCTCGCCCGAGCAGTGGAAGCCGGCGAGGGTGCGCGTTCAGCCGGATGAATGGGGCGCTGTCAGGGCCCCTCTCGTGGAGGATAAAAATCATGCTTTTTCCCTCATTACACATCCCATGCGAGCTTGTAATGATAAAACCTCATCCAAATCACACATTGCAGCTCAATATTCAGTGAGGACAGGGCCTTTTTAAGTCGAAATGTGCAAAAAAGCATCCTATCGCTCTGAAACGGCTGTTTTGCACTCCACCACATTTACTGTCAGACTGGCCGAATTAGACCGATTCTGCCTCTTTCTTGCCTCTACATGTGAAGAACAGGGTGCTTGTGAGCATATTGTGCAGTTTCACGCAGGTAGCTGGCTTGGAACGGGACCGGTGGGGCAGAGCAATCCTAGCGGCTCGCCCGAGCAGTGGAAGCCGGCGAGGGTGCGCGTTCAGCCGGATGAATGGGGCGCTGTCAGGGCCCCTCTCGTGGAGGATAAAAATCATGCTTTTTCCCTCATTACACATCCCATGCGAGCTTGTAATGATAAAACCTCATCCAAATCACACATTGCAGCTCAATATTCAGTGAGGACAGGGCCTTTTTAAGTCGAAATGTGCAAAAAAGCATCCTATCGCTCTGAAACGGCTGTTTTGCACTCCACCACATTTACTGTCAGACTGGCCGAATTAGACCGATTCTGCCTCTTTCTTGCCTCTACATGTGAAGAACAGGGTGCTTGTGAGCATATTGTGCAGTTTCACGCAGGTAGCTGGCTTGGAACGGGACCGGTGGGGCAGAGCAATCCTAGCGGCTCGCCCGAGCAGTGGAAGCCGGCGAGGGTGCGCGTTCAGCCGGATGAATGGGGCGCTGTCAGGGCCCCTCTCGTGGAGGATAAAAATCATGCTTTTTCCCTCATTACACATCCCATGGGAGCTTGTAATGATAAAACCTCATCCAAATCACACATTGCAGCTCAATATTCAGTGAGGACAGGGCCTTTTTAAGTCGAAATGTGCAAAAAAGCATCCTATCGCTCTGAAACGGCTGTTTTGCTCTCCACCACATTTACTGTCAGACTGGCCGAATTAGACCGATTCTGCCTCTTTCTTGCCTCTGCATGTGAAGAACAGGGTGCTTGTGAGCATATTGTGCAGTTTCACGCAGGTAGCTGCCTTGGAACGGGACCGGTGGGGCAGAGCAATCCTAGCGGCTCGCCCGAGCAGTGGAAGCCGGCGAGGGTGCGCGTTCAGCCGGATGAATGGGGCGCTGTCAGGGCCCCTCTCGTGGAGGATAAAAATCATGCTTTTTCCCTCATTACACATCCCATGCGAGCTTGTAATGATAAAACCTCATCCAAATCACACATTGCAGCTCAATATTCAGTGAGGACAGGGCCTTTTTAAGTCGAAATGTGCAAAAAAGCATCCTATCGCTCTGAAACGGCTGTTTTGCACTCCACCACATTTACTGTCAGACTGGCCGAATTAGACCGATTCTGCCTCTTTCTTGCCTCTACATGTGAAGAACAGGGTGCTTGTGAGCATATTGTGCAGTTTCAAGCAGGTGGCTGGCTTGGAACGGGACCGGTGGGGCAGAGCAATCCTAGCGGCTCGCCCAAGCAGTGGAAGCCGGCGAGGGTGCGCGTTCAGCCGGATGAATGGGGCGCTGTCAGGGCCCCTCTCGTGGAGGATAAAAATCATGCTTTTTCCCTCATTACACATCCCATGCGAGCTTGTAATGATGAAACCTCATCCAAATCACACATTGCAGCTCAATATTCAGTGAGGACAGGGCCTTTTTAAGTCGAAATGTGCAAAAATGCATCCTATCGCTCTGAAACGGCTGTTTTGCTCTCCACCACATTTACTGTCAGACTGGCCGAATTAGACCGATTCTGCCTCTTTCTTGCCTCTACATGTGAAGAACAGGGTGCTTGTGAGCATATTGTGCAGTTTCAAGCAGGTAGCTGGCTTGGAACGGGACCGGTGGGGCAGAGCAATCCTAGCGGCTCGCCCGAGCAGTGGAAGCCGGCGAGGGTGCGCGTTCAGCCGGATGAATGGGGCGCTGTCAGGGCCCCTCTCGTGGAGGATAAAAATCATGCTTTTTCCCTCATTACACATCCCATGCGAGCTTGTAATGATAAAACCTCATCCAAATCACACATTGCAGCTCAATATTCAGTGAGGACAGGGCCTTTTTAAGTCGAAATGTGCAAAAATGCATCCTATCGCTCTGAAACGGCTGTTTTGCTCTCCACCACATTTACTGTCAGACTGGCCGAATTAGACCGATTCTGCCTCTTTCTTGCCTCTACATGTGAAGAACAGGGTGCTTGTGAGCATATTGTGCAGTTTCAAGCAGGTAGCTGGCTTGGAACGGGACCGGTGGGGCAGAGCAATCCTAGCGGCTCGCCCGAGCAGTGGAAGCCGGCGAGGGTGCGCGTTCAGCCGGATGAATGGGGCGCTGTCAGGGCCCCTCTCGTGGAGGATAAAAATCATGCTTTTTCCCTCATTACACATCCCATGCGAGCTTGTAATGATAAAACCTCATCCAAATCACACATTGCAGCTCAATATTCAGTGAGGACAGGGCCTTTTTAAGTCGAAATGTGCAAAAATGCATCCTATCGCTCTGAAACGGCTGTTTTGCTCTCCACCACATTTACTGTCAGACTGGCCGAATTAGACCGATTCTGCCTCTTTCTTGCCTCTACATGTGAAGAACAGGGTGCTTGTGAGCATATTGTGCAGTTTCAAGCAGGTAGCTGGCTTGGAACGGGACCGGTGGGGCAGAGCAATCCTAGCGGCTCGCCCGAGCAGTGGAAGCCGGCGAGGATGCGCGTTCAGCCGGATGAATGGGGCGCTGTCAGGGCCCCTCTCGTGGAGGATAAAAATCATGCTTTTTCCCTCATTACACATCCCATGCGAGTTTGTAATGATAAAACCTCATCCAAATCACACATTGCAGCTCAATATTCAGTGAGGACAGGGCCTTTTTAAGTCGAAATGTGCAAAAAAGCATCCTATCGCTCTGAAACGGCTGTTTTGCACTCCACCACATTTACTGTCAGACTGGCCGAATTAGACCGATTCTGCCTCTTTCTTGCCTCTACATGTGAAGAACAGGGTGCTTGTGAGCATATTGTGCAGTTTCACGCAGGTAGCTGGCTTGGAACGGGACCGGTGGGGCAGAGCAATCCTAGCGGCTCGCCCGAGCAGTGGAAGCCGGCGAGGGTGCGCGTTCAGCCGGATGAATGGGGCGCTGTCAGGGCCCCTCTCGTGGAGGATAAAAATCATGCTTTTTCCCTCATTACACATCCCATGGGAGCTTGTAATGATAAAACCTCATCCAAATCACACATTGCAGCTCAATATTCAGTGAGGACAGGGCCTTTTTAAGTCGAAATGTGCAAAAAAGCATCCTATCGCTCTGAAACGGCTGTTTTGCTCTCCACCACATTTACTGTCAGACTGGCCGAATTAGACCGATTCTGCCTCTTTCTTGCCTCTGCATGTGAAGAACAGGGTGCTTGTGAGCATATTGTGCAGTTTCACGCAGGTAGCTGCCTTGGAACGGGACCGGTGGGGCAGAGCAATCCTAGCGGCTCGCCCGAGCAGTGGAAGCCGGCGAGGGTGCGCGTTCAGCCGGATGAATGGGGCGCTGTCAGGGCCCCTCTCGTGGAGGATAAAAATCATGCTTTTTCCCTCATTACACATCCCATGCGAGCTTGTAATGATAAAACCTCATCCAAATCACACATTGCAGCTCAATATTCAGTGAGGACAGGGCCTTTTTAAGTCGAAATGTGCAAAAAAGCATCCTATCGCTCTGAAACGGCTGTTTTGCACTCCACCACATTTACTGTCAGACTGGCCGAATTAGACCGATTCTGCCTCTTTCTTGCCTCTACATGTGAAGAACAGGGTGCTTGTGAGCATATTGTGCAGTTTCAAGCAGGTGGCTGGCTTGGAACGGGACCGGTGGGGCAGAGCAATCCTAGCGGCTCGCCCAAGCAGTGGAAGCCGGCGAGGGTGCGCGTTCAGCCGGATGAATGGGGCGCTGTCAGGGCCCCTCTCGTGGAGGATAAAAATCATGCTTTTTCCCTCATTACACATCCCATGCGAGCTTGTAATGATAAAACCTCATCCAAATCACACATTGCAGCTCAATATTCAGTGAGTTCAGGGCCTTTTTAAGTCGAAATGTGCAAAAAAGCATCCTATCGCTCTGAAACGGCTGTTTTGCTCTCCACCACATTTACTGTCAGACTGGCCGAATTAGACCGATTCTGCCTCTTTCTTGCCTCTACATGTGAAGAACAGGGTGCTTGTGAGCATATTGTGCAGTTTCACGCAGGTAGCTGGCTTGGAACGGGACCGGTGGGGCAGAGCAATCCTAGCGGCTCGCCCGAGCAGTGGAAGCCGGCGAGGGTGCGCGTTCAGCCGGATGAATGGGGCGCTGTCAGGGCCCCTCTCGTGGAGGATAAAAATCATACTTTTTCCCTCATTACACATCCCATGCGAGCTTGTAATGATAAAACCTCATCCAAATCACACATTGCAGCTCAATATTCAGTGAGGACAGGGCCTTTTTAAGTCGAAATGTGCAAAAAAGCATCCTATCGCTCTGAAACGGCTGTTTTGCTCTCCACCACATTTACTGTCAGACTGGCCGAATTAGACCGATTCTGCCTCTTTCTTGCCTCTGCATGTGAAGAACAGGGTGCTTGTGAGCATATTGTGCAGTTTCACGCAGGTAGCTGCCTTGGAACGGGACCGGTGGGGCAGAGCAATCCTAGCGGCTCGCCCGAGCAGTGGAAGCCGGCGAGGGTGCGCGTTCAGCCGGATGAATGGGGCGCTGTCAGGGCCCCTCTCGTGGAGGATAAAAATCATGCTTTTTCCCTCATTACACATCCCATGCGAGCTTGTAATGATAAAACCTCATCCAAATCACACATTGCAGCTCAATATTCAGTGAGGACAGGGCCTTTTTAAGTCGAAATGTGCAAAAAAGCATCCTATCGCTCTGAAACGGCTGTTTTGCACTCCACCACATTTACTGTCAGACTGGCCGAATTAGACCGATTCTGCCTCTTTCTTGCCTCTACATGTGAAGAACAGGGTGCTTGTGAGCATATTGTGCAGTTTCAAGCAGGTAGCTGGCTTGGAACGGGACCGGTGGGGCAGAGCAATCCTAGCGGCTCGCCCGAGCAGTGGAAGCCGGCGAGGGTGCGCGTTCAGCCGGATGAATGGGGCGCTGTCAGGGCCCCTCTCGTGGAGGATAAAAATCATGCTTTTTCCCTCATTACACATCCCATGCGAGCTTGTAATGATAAAACCTCATCCAAATCACACATTGCAGCTCAATATTCAGTGAGGACAGGGCCTTTTTAAGTCGAAATGTGCAAAAAAGCATCCTATCGCTCTGAAACGGCTGTTTTGCACTCCACCACATTTACTGTCAGACTGGCCGAATTAGACCGATTCTGCCTCTTTCTTGCCTCTACATGTGAAGAACAGGGTGCTTGTGAGCATATTGTGCAGTTTCAAGCAGGTAGCTGGCTTGGAACGGGACCGGTGGGGCAGAGCAATCCTAGCGGCTCGCCCGAGCAGTGGAAGCCGGCGAGGGTGCGCGTTCAGCCGGATGAATGGGGCGCTGTCAGGGCCCCTCTCGTGGAGGATAAAAATCATGCTTTTTCCCTCATTACACATCCCATGCGAGCTTGTAATGATAAAACCTCATCCAAATCACACATTGCAGCTCAATATTCAGTGAGGACAGGGCCTTTTTAAGTCGAAATGTGCAAAAATGCATCCTATCGCTCTGAAACGGCTGTTTTGCTCTCCACCACATTTACTGTCAGACTGGCCGAATTAGACCGATTCTGCCTCTTTCTTGCCTCTACATGTGAAGAACAGGGTGCTTGTGAGCATATTGTGCAGTTTCAAGCAGGTAGCTGGCTTGGAACGGGACCGGTGGGGCAGAGCAATCCTAGCGGCTCGCCCGAGCAGTGGAAGCCGGCGAGGATGCGCGTTCAGCCGGATGAATGGGGCGCTGTCAGGGCCCCTCTCGTGGAGGATAAAAATCATGCTTTTTCCCTCATTACACATCCCATGCGAGTTTGTAATGATAAAACCTCATCCAAATCACACATTGCAGCTCAATATTCAGTGAGGACAGGGCCTTTTTAAGTCGAAATGTGCAAAAAAGCATCCTATCGCTCTGAAACGGCTGTTTTGCACTCCACCACATTTACTGTCAGACTGGCCGAATTAGACCGATTCTGCCTCTTTCTTGCCTCTACATGTGAAGAACAGGGTGCTTGTGAGCATATTGTGCAGTTTCACGCAGGTAGCTGGCTTGGAACGGGACCGGTGGGGCAGAGCAATCCTAGCGGCTCGCCCGAGCAGTGGAAGCCGGCGAGGGTGCGCGTTCAGCCGGATGAATGGGGCGCTGTCAGGGCCCCTCTCGTGGAGGATAAAAATCATGCTTTTTCCCTCATTACACATCCCATGGGAGCTTGTAATGATAAAACCTCATCCAAATCACACATTGCAGCTCAATATTCAGTGAGGACAGGGCCTTTTTAAGTCGAAATGTGCAAAAAAGCATCCTATCGCTCTGAAACGGCTGTTTTGCTCTCCACCACATTTACTGTCAGACTGGCCGAATTAGACCGATTCTGCCTCTTTCTTGCCTCTGCATGTGAAGAACAGGGTGCTTGTGAGCATATTGTGCAGTTTCACGCAGGTAGCTGCCTTGGAACGGGACCGGTGGGGCAGAGCAATCCTAGCGGCTCGCCCGAGCAGTGGAAGCCGGCGAGGGTGCGCGTTCAGCCGGATGAATGGGGCGCTGTCAGGGCCCCTCTCGTGGAGGATAAAAATCATGCTTTTTCCCTCATTACACATCCCATGCGAGCTTGTAATGATAAAACCTCATCCAAATCACACATTGCAGCTCAATATTCAGTGAGGACAGGGCCTTTTTAAGTCGAAATGTGCAAAAAAGCATCCTATCGCTCTGAAACGGCTGTTTTGCACTCCACCACATTTACTGTCAGACTGGCCGAATTAGACCGATTCTGCCTCTTTCTTGCCTCTACATGTGAAGAACAGGGTGCTTGTGAGCATATTGTGCAGTTTCAAGCAGGTGGCTGGCTTGGAACGGGACCGGTGGGGCAGAGCAATCCTAGCGGCTCGCCCAAGCAGTGGAAGCCGGCGAGGGTGCGCGTTCAGCCGGATGAATGGGGCGCTGTCAGGGCCCCTCTCGTGGAGGATAAAAATCATGCTTTTTCCCTCATTACACATCCCATGCGAGCTTGTAATGATAAAACCTCATCCAAATCACACATTGCAGCTCAATATTCAGTGAGTTCAGGGCCTTTTTAAGTCGAAATGTGCAAAAAAGCATCCTATCGCTCTGAAACGGCTGTTTTGCTCTCCACCACATTTACTGTCAGACTGGCCGAATTAGACCGATTCTGCCTCTTTCTTGCCTCTACATGTGAAGAACAGGGTGCTTGTGAGCATATTGTGCAGTTTCACGCAGGTAGCTGGCTTGGAACGGGACCGGTGGGGCAGAGCAATCCTAGCGGCTCGCCCGAGCAGTGGAAGCCGGCGAGGGTGCGCGTTCAGCCGGATGAATGGGGCGCTGTCAGGGCCCCTCTCGTGGAGGATAAAAATCATACTTTTTCCCTCATTACACATCCCATGCGAGCTTGTAATGATAAAACCTCATCCAAATCACACATTGCAGCTCAATATTCAGTGAGGACAGGGCCTTTTTAAGTCGAAATGTGCAAAAAAGCATCCTATCGCTCTGAAACGGCTGTTTTGCTCTCCACCACATTTACTGTCAGACTGGCCGAATTAGACCGATTCTGCCTCTTTCTTGCCTCTGCATGTGAAGAACAGGGTGCTTGTGAGCATATTGTGCAGTTTCACGCAGGTAGCTGCCTTGGAACGGGACCGGTGGGGCAGAGCAATCCTAGCGGCTCGCCCGAGCAGTGGAAGCCGGCGAGGGTGCGCGTTCAGCCGGATGAATGGGGCGCTGTCAGGGCCCCTCTCGTGGAGGATAAAAATCATGCTTTTTCCCTCATTACACATCCCATGCGAGCTTGTAATGATAAAACCTCATCCAAATCACACATTGCAGCTCAATATTCAGTGAGGACAGGGCCTTTTTAAGTCGAAATGTGCAAAAAAGCATCCTATCGCTCTGAAACGGCTGTTTTGCACTCCACCACATTTACTGTCAGACTGGCCGAATTAGACCGATTCTGCCTCTTTCTTGCCTCTACATGTGAAGAACAGGGTGCTTGTGAGCATATTGTGCAGTTTCAAGCAGGTAGCTGGCTTGGAACGGGACCGGTGGGGCAGAGCAATCCTAGCGGCTCGCCCGAGCAGTGGAAGCCGGCGAGGGTGCGCGTTCAGCCGGATGAATGGGGCGCTGTCAGGGCCCCTCTCGTGGAGGATAAAAATCATGCTTTTTCCCTCATTACACATCCCATGCGAGCTTGTAATGATAAAACCTCATCCAAATCACACATTGCAGCTCAATATTCAGTGAGGACAGGGCCTTTTTAAGTCGAAATGTGCAAAAAAGCATCCTATCGCTCTGAAACGGCTGTTTTGCACTCCACCACATTTACTGTCAGACTGGCCGAATTAGACCGATTCTGCCTCTTTCTTGCCTCTACATGTGAAGAACAGGGTGCTTGTGAGCATATTGTGCAGTTTCAAGCAGGTAGCTGGCTTGGAACGGGACCGGTGGGGCAGAGCAATCCTAGCGGCTCGCCCGAGCAGTGGAAGCCGGCGAGGGTGCGCGTTCAGCCGGATGAATGGGGCGCTGTCAGGGCCCCTCTCGTGGAGGATAAAAATCATGCTTTTTCCCTCATTACACATCCCATGCGAGCTTGTAATGATAAAACCTCATCCAAATCACACATTGCAGCTCAATATTCAGTGAGGACAGGGCCTTTTTAAGTCGAAATGTGCAAAAATGCATCCTATCGCTCTGAAACGGCTGTTTTGCTCTCCACCACATTTACTGTCAGACTGGCCGAATTAGACCGATTCTGCCTCTTTCTTGCCTCTACATGTGAAGAACAGGGTGCTTGTGAGCATATTGTGCAGTTTCAAGCAGGTAGCTGGCTTGGAACGGGACCGGTGGGGCAGAGCAATCCTAGCGGCTCGCCCGAGCAGTGGAAGCCGGCGAGGGTGCGCGTTCAGCCGGATGAATGGGGCGCTGTCAGGGCCCCTCTCGTGGAGGATAAAAATCATGCTTTTTCCCTCATTACACATCCCATGCGAGCTTGTAATGATAAAACCTCATCCAAATCACACATTGCAGCTCAATATTCAGTGAGGACAGGGCCTTTTTAAGTCGAAATGTGCAAAAATGCATCCTATCGCTCTGAAACGGCTGTTTTGCTCTCCACCACATTTACTGTCAGACTGGCCGAATTAGACCGATTCTGCCTCTTTCTTGCCTCTACATGTGAAGAACAGGGTGCTTGTGAGCATATTGTGCAGTTTCAAGCAGGTAGCTGGCTTGGAACGGGACCGGTGGGGCAGAGCAATCCTAGCGGCTCGCCCGAGCAGTGGAAGCCGGCGAGGATGCGCGTTCAGCCGGATGAATGGGGCGCTGTCAGGGCCCCTCTCGTGGAGGATAAAAATCATGCTTTTTCCCTCATTACACATCCCATGCGAGTTTGTAATGATAAAACCTCATCCAAATCACACATTGCAGCTCAATATTCAGTGAGGACAGGGCCTTTTTAAGTCGAAATGTGCAAAAAAGCATCCTATCGCTCTGAAACGGCTGTTTTGCACTCCACCACATTTACTGTCAGACTGGCCGAATTAGACCGATTCTGCCTCTTTCTTGCCTCTACATGTGAAGAACAGGGTGCTTGTGAGCATATTGTGCAGTTTCAAGCAGGTAGCTGGCTTGGAACGGGACCGGTGGGGCAGAGCAATCCTAGCGGCTCGCCCGAGCAGTGGAAGCCGGCGAGGGTGCGCGTTCAGCCGGATGAATGGGGCGCTGTCAGGGCCCCTCTCGTGGAGGATAAAAATCATACTTTTTCCCTCATTACACATCCCATGCGAGCTTGTAATGATAAAACCTCATCCAAATCACACATTGCAGCTCAATATTCAGTGAGGACAGGGCCTTTTTAAGTCGAAATGTGCAAAAAAGCATCCTATCGCTCTGAAACGGCTGTTTTGCTCTCCACCACATTTACTGTCAGACTGGCCGAATTAGACCGATTCTGCCTCTTTCTTGCCTCTGCATGTGAAGAACAGGGTGCTTGTGAGCATATTGTGCAGTTTCACGCAGGTAGCTGCCTTGGAACGGGACCGGTGGGGCAGAGCAATCCTAGCGGCTCGCCCGAGCAGTGGAAGCCGGCGAGGGTGCGCGTTCAGCCGGATGAATGGGGCGCTGTCAGGGCCCCTCTCGTGGAGGATAAAAATCATGCTTTTTCCCTCATTACACATCCCATGCGAGCTTGTAATGATAAAACCTCATCCAAATCACACATTGCAGCTCAATATTCAGTGAGGACAGGGCCTTTTTAAGTCGAAATGTGCAAAAAAGCATCCTATCGCTCTGAAACGGCTGTTTTGCACTCCACCACATTTACTGTCAGACTGGCCGAATTAGACCGATTCTGCCTCTTTCTTGCCTCTACATGTGAAGAACAGGGTGCTTGTGAGCATATTGTGCAGTTTCAAGCAGGTAGCTGGCTTGGAACGGGACCGGTGGGGCAGAGCAATCCTAGCGGCTCGCCCGAGCAGTGGAAGCCGGCGAGGGTGCGCGTTCAGCCGGATGAATGGGGCGCTGTCAGGGCCCCTCTCGTGGAGGATAAAAATCATGCTTTTTCCCTCATTACACATCCCATGCGAGCTTGTAATGATAAAACCTCATCCAAATCACACATTGCAGCTCAATATTCAGTGAGGACAGGGCCTTTTTAAGTCGAAATGTGCAAAAAAGCATCCTATCGCTCTGAAACGGCTGTTTTGCACTCCACCACATTTACTGTCAGACTGGCCGAATTAGACCGATTCTGCCTCTTTCTTGCCTCTACATGTGAAGAACAGGGTGCTTGTGAGCATATTGTGCAGTTTCAAGCAGGTAGCTGGCTTGGAACGGGACCGGTGGGGCAGAGCAATCCTAGCGGCTCGCCCGAGCAGTGGAAGCCGGCGAGGGTGCGCGTTCAGCCGGATGAATGGGGCGCTGTCAGGGCCCCTCTCGTGGAGGATAAAAATCATGCTTTTTCCCTCATTACACATCCCATGCGAGCTTGTAATGATAAAACCTCATCCAAATCACACATTGCAGCTCAATATTCAGTGAGGACAGGGCCTTTTTAAGTCGAAATGTGCAAAAATGCATCCTATCGCTCTGAAACGGCTGTTTTGCTCTCCACCACATTTACTGTCAGACTGGCCGAATTAGACCGATTCTGCCTCTTTCTTGCCTCTACATGTGAAGAACAGGGTGCTTGTGAGCATATTGTGCAGTTTCAAGCAGGTAGCTGGCTTGGAACGGGACCGGTGGGGCAGAGCAATCCTAGCGGCTCGCCCGAGCAGTGGAAGCCGGCGAGGGTGCGCGTTCAGCCGGATGAATGGGGCGCTGTCAGGGCCCCTCTCGTGGAGGATAAAAATCATGCTTTTTCCCTCATTACACATCCCATGCGAGCTTGTAATGATAAAACCTCATCCAAATCACACATTGCAGCTCAATATTCAGTGAGGACAGGGCCTTTTTAAGTCGAAATGTGCAAAAATGCATCCTATCGCTCTGAAACGGCTGTTTTGCTCTCCACCACATTTACTGTCAGACTGGCCGAATTAGACCGATTCTGCCTCTTTCTTGCCTCTACATGTGAAGAACAGGGTGCTTGTGAGCATATTGTGCAGTTTCAAGCAGGTAGCTGGCTTGGAACGGGACCGGTGGGGCAGAGCAATCCTAGCGGCTCGCCCGAGCAGTGGAAGCCGGCGAGGATGCGCGTTCAGCCGGATGAATGGGGCGCTGTCAGGGCCCCTCTCGTGGAGGATAAAAATCATGCTTTTTCCCTCATTACACATCCCATGCGAGTTTGTAATGATAAAACCTCATCCAAATCACACATTGCAGCTCAATATTCAGTGAGGACAGGGCCTTTTTAAGTCGAAATGTGCAAAAAAGCATCCTATCGCTCTGAAACGGCTGTTTTGCACTCCACCACATTTACTGTCAGACTGGCCGAATTAGACCGATTCTGCCTCTTTCTTGCCTCTACATGTGAAGAACAGGGTGCTTGTGAGCATATTGTGCAGTTTCAAGCAGGTAGCTGGCTTGGAACGGGACCGGTGGGGCAGAGCAATCCTAGCGGCTCGCCCGAGCAGTGGAAGCCGGCGAGGGTGCGCGTTCAGCCGGATGAATGGGGCGCTGTCAGGGCCCCTCTCGTGGAGGATAAAAATCATGCTTTTTCCCTCATTACACATCCCATGCGAGCTTGTAATGATAAAACCTCATCCAAATCACACATTGCAGCTCAATATTCAGTGAGGACAGGGCCTTTTTAAGTCGAAATGTGCAAAAAAGCATCCTATCGCTCTGAAACGGCTGTTTTGCACTCCACCACATTTACTGTCAGACTGGCCGAATTAGACCGATTCTGCCTCTTTCTTGCCTCTACATGTGAAGAACAGGGTGCTTGTGAGCATATTGTGCAGTTTCAAGCAGGTAGCTGGCTTGGAACGGGACCGGTGGGGCAGAGCAATCCTAGCGGCTCGCCCGAGCAGTGGAAGCCGGCGAGGGTGCGCGTTCAGCCGGATGAATGGGGCGCTGTCAGGGCCCCTCTCGTGGAGGATAAAAATCATGCTTTTTCCCTCATTACACATCCCATGCGAGCTTGTAATGATAAAACCTCATCCAAATCACACATTGCAGCTCAATATTCAGTGAGGACAGGGCCTTTTTAAGTCGAAATGTGCAAAAAAGCATCCTATCGCTCTGAAACGGCTGTTTTGCACTCCACCACATTTACTGTCAGACTGGCCGAATTAGACCGATTCTGCCTCTTTCTTGCCTCTACATGTGAAGAACAGGGTGCTTGTGAGCATATTGTGCAGTTTCAAGCAGGTAGCTGGCTTGGAACGGGACCGGTGGGGCAGAGCAATCCTAGCGGCTCGCCCGAGCAGTGGAAGCCGGCGAGGGTGCGCGTTCAGCCGGATGAATGGGGCGCTGTCAGGGCCCCTCTCGTGGAGGATAAAAATCATGCTTTTTCCCTCATTACACATCCCATGCGAGCTTGTAATGATAAAACCTCATCCAAATCACACATTGCAGCTCAATATTCAGTGAGGACAGGGCCTTTTTAAGTCGAAATGTGCAAAAAAGCATCCTATCGCTCTGAAACGGCTGTTTTGCTCTCCACCACATTTACTGTCAGACTGGCCGAATTAGACCGATTCTGCCTCTTTCTTGCCTCTACATGTGAAGAACAGGGTGCTTGTGAGCATATTGTGCAGTTTCAAGCAGGTAGCTGGCTTGGAACGGGACCGGTGGGGCAGAGCAATCCTAGCGGCTCGCCCGAGCAGTGGAAGCCGGCGAGGGTGCGCGTTCAGCCGGATGAATGGGGCGCTGTCAGGGCCCCTCTCGTGGAGGATAAAAATCATGCTTTTTCCCTCATTACACATCCCATGCGAGCTTGTAATGATAAAACCTCATCCAAATCACACATTGCAGCTCAATACTCAGTGAGGACAGGGCCTTTTTAAGTCGAAATGTGCAAAAAAGCATCCTATCGCTCTGAAACGGCTGTTTTGCTCTCCACCACATTTACTGTCAGACTGGCCGAATTAGACCGATTCTGCCTCTTTCTTGCCTCTACATGTGAAGAACAGGGTGCTTGTGAGCATATTGTGCAGTTTCACGCAGGTAGCTGCCTTGGAACGGGACCGGTGGGGCAGAGCAATCCTAGCGGCTCGCCCGAGCAGTGGAAGCCGGCGAGGGTGCGCGTTCAGCCGGATGAATGGGGCGCTGTCAGGGCCCCTCTCGTGGAGGATAAAAATCATGCTTTTTCCCTCATTACACATCCCATGCGAGCTTGTAATGATAAAACCTCATCCAAATCACACATTGCAGCTCAATATTCAGTGAGGACAGGGCCTTTTTAAGTCGAAATGTGCAAAAAAGCATCCTATCGCTCTGAAACGGCTGTTTTGCTCTCCACCACATTTACTGTCAGACTGGCCGAATTAGACCGATTCTGCCTCTTTCTTGCCTCTACATGTGAAGAACAGGGTGCTTGTGAGCATATTGTGCAGTTTCACGCAGGTAGCTGGCTTGGAACGGTACCGGTGGGGCAGAGCAATCCTAGCGGCTCGCCCGAGCAGTGGAAGCCGGCGAGGGTGCGCGTTCAGCCGGATGAATGGGGCGCTGTCAGGGCCCCTCTCGTGGAGGATAAAAATCATGCTTTTTCCCTCATTACACATCCCATGCGAGCTTGTAATGATAAAACCTCATCCAAATCACACATTGCAGCTCAATATTCAGTGAGGACAGGGCCTTTTTAAGTCGAAATGTGCAAAAAAGCATCCTATCGCTCTGAAACGGCTGTTTTGCACTCCACCACATTTACTGTCAGACTGGCCGAATTAGACCGATTCTGCCTCTTTCTTGCCTCTGCATGTGAAGAACAGGGTGCTTGTGAGCATATTGTGCAGTTTCAAGCAGGTAGCTGGCTTGGAACGGGACCGGTGGGGCAGAGCAATCCTAGCGTCTCGCCCGAGCAGTGGAAGCCGGCGAGGGTGCGCGTTCAGCCGGATGAATGGGGCGCTGTCAGGGCCCCTCTCGTGGAGGATAAAAATCATGCTTTTTCCCTCATTACACATCCCATGCGAGCTTGTAATGATAAAACCTCATCCAAATCACACATTGCAGCTCAATATTCAGTGAGGACAGGGCCTTTTTAAGTCGAAATGTGCAAAAATGCATCCTATCGCTCTGAAACGGCTGTTTTGCTCTCCACCACATTTACTGTCAGACTGGCCGAATTAGACCGATTCTGCCTCTTTCTTGCCTCTGCATGTGAAGAACAGGGTGCTTGTGAGCATATTGTGCAGTTTCAAGCAGGTAGCTGGCTTGGAACGGGACCGGTGGGGCAGAGCAATCCTAGCGGCTCGCCCGAGCAGTGGAAGCCGGCGAGGGTGCGCGTTCAGCCGGATGAATGGGGCGCTGTCAGGGCCCCTCTCGTGGAGGATAAAAATCATGCTTTTTCCCTCATTACACATCCCATGCGAGCTTGTAATGATAAAACCTCATCCAAATCACACATTGCAGCTCAATACTCAGTGAGGACAGGGCCTTTTTAAGTCGAAATGTGCAAAAAAGCATCCTATCGCTCTGAAACGGCTGTTTTGCTCTCCACCACATTTACTGTCAGACTGGCCGAATTAGACCGATTCTGCCTCTTTCTTGCCTCTACATGTGAAGAACAGGGTGCTTGTGAGCATATTGTGCAGTTTCACGCAGGTAGCTGCCTTGGAACGGGACCGGTGGGGCAGAGCAATCCTAGCGGCTCGCCCGAGCAGTGGAAGCCGGCGAGGGTGCGCGTTCAGCCGGATGAATGGGGCGCTGTCAGGGCCCCTCTCGTGGAGGATAAAAATCATGCTTTTTCCCTCATTACACATCCCATGCGAGCTTGTAATGATAAAACCTCATCCAAATCACACATTGCAGCTCAATATTCAGTGAGGACAGGGCCTTTTTAAGTCGAAATGTGCAAAAAAGCATCCTATCACTCTGAAAAGGCTGTTTTGCTCTCCACCACATTTACTGTCAGACTGGCCGAATTAGACCGATTCTGCCTCTTTCTTGCCTCTGCATGTGAAGAACAGGGTGCTTGTGAGCATATTGTGCAGTTTGAAGCAGGTAGCTGGCTTGGAACGGGACCGGTGGGGCAGAGCAATCCTAGCGGCTCGCCCGAGCAGTGGAAGCCGGCGAGGGTGCGCGTTCAGCCGGATGAATGGGGCGCTGTCAGGGCCCCTCTCGTGGAGGATAAAAATCATGCTTTTTCCCTCATTACACATCCCATGCGAGCTTGTAATGATAAAACCTCATCCAAATCACACATTGCAGCTCAATATTCAGTGAGGACAGGGCCTTTTTAAGTCGAAATGTGCAAAAAAGCATCCTATCGCTCTGAAACGGCTGTTTTGCTCTCCACCACATTTACTGTCAGACTGGCCGAATTAGACCGATTCTGCCTCTTTCTTGCCTCTGCATGTGAAGAACAGGGTGCTTGTGAGCATATTGTGTAGTTTGAAGCAGGTAGCTGGCTTGGAACGGGACCGGTGGGGCAGAGCAATCCTAGCGGCTCGCCCGAGCAGTGGAAGCCGGCGAGGGTGCGCGTTCAGCCGGATGAATGGGGCGCTGTCAGGGCCCCTCTCGTGGAGGATAAAAATCATGCTTTTTCCCTCATTACACATCCCATGCGAGCTTGTAATGATAAAACCTCATCCAAATCACACATTGCAGCTCAATATTCAGTGAGGACAGGGCCTTTTTAAGTCGAAATGTGCAAAAAAGCATCCTATCGCTCTGAAACGGCTGTTTTGCTCTCCACCACATTTACTGTCAGACTGGCCGAATTAGACCGATTCTGCCTCTTTCTTGCCTCTGCATGTGAAGAACAGGGTGCTTGTGAGCATATTGTGCAGTTTCAAGCAGGTAGCTGGCTTGGAACGGGACCGGTGGGGCAGAGCAATCCTAGCGGCTCGCCCGAGCAGTGGAAGCCGGCGAGGGTGCGCGTTCAGCCGGATGAATGGGGCGCTGTCAGGGCCCCTCTCGTGGAGGATAAAAATCATGCTTTTTCCCTCATTACACATCCCATGCGAGCTTGTAATGATAAAACCTCATCCAAATCACACATTGCAGCTCAATATTCAGTGAGGACAGGGCCTTTTTAAGTCGAAATGTGCAAAAAAGCATCCTATCGCTCTGAAACGGCTGTTTTGCTCTCCACCACATTTACTGTCAGACTGGCCGAATTAGACCGATTCTGCCTCTTTCTTGCCTCTACATGTGAAGAACAGGGTGCTTGTGAGCATATTGTGCAGTTTCAAGCAGGTAGCTGGCTTGGAACGGGACCGGTGGGGCAGAGCAATCCTAGCGGCTCGCCCGAGCAGTGGAAGCCGGCGAGGGTGCGCGTTCAGCCGGATGAATGGGGCGCTGTCAGGGCCCCTCTCGTGGAGGATAAAAATCATGCTTTTTCCCTCATTACACATCCCATGCGAGCTTGTAATGATAAAACCTCATCCAAATCACACATTGCAGCTCAATATTCAGTGAGGACAGGGCCTTTTTAAGTCGAAATGTGCAAAAAAGCATCCTATCGCTCTGAAACGGCTGTTTTGCTCTCCACCACATTTACTGTCAGACTGGCCGAATTAGACCGATTCTGCCTCTTTCTTGCCTCTACATGTGAAGAACAGGGTGCTTGTGAGCATATTGTGCAGTTTCACGCAGGTAGCTGCCTTGGAACGGGACCGGTGGGGCAGAGCAATCCTAGCGGCTCGCCCGAGCAGTGGAAGCCGGCGAGGGTGCGCGTTCAGCCGGATGAATGGGGCGCTGTCAGGGCCCCTCTCGTGGAGGATAAAAATCATGCTTTTTCCCTCATTACACATCCCATGCGAGCTTGTAATGATAAAACCTCATCCAAATCACACATTGCAGCTCAATATTCAGTGAGGACAGGGCCTTTTTAAGTCGAAATGTGCAAAAAAGCATCCTATCGCTCTGAAACGGCTGTTTTGCTCTCCACCACATTTACTGTCAGACTGGCCGAATTAGACCGATTCTGCCTCTTTCTTGCCTCTGCATGTGAAGAACAGGGTGCTTGTGAGCATATTGTGCAGTTTCAAGCAGGTAGCTGCCTTGGAACGGGACCGGTGGGGCAGAGCAATCCTAGCGGCTCGCCCGAGCAGTGGAAGCCGGCGAGGGTGCGCGTTCAGCCGGATGAATGGGGCGCTGTCAGGGCCCCTCTCGTGGAGGATAAAAATCATGCTTTTTCCCTCATTACACATCCCATGCGAGCTTGTAATGATAAAACCTCATCCAAATCACACATTGCAGCTCAATATTCAGTGAGGACAGGGCCTTTTTAAGTCGAAATGTGCAAAAATGCATCCTATCGCTCTGAAACGGCTGTTTTGCTCTCCACCACATTTACTGTCAGACTGGCCGAATTAGACCGATTCTGCCTCTTTCTTGCCTCTGCATGTGAAGAACAGGGTGCTTGTGAGCATATTGTGCAGTTTCAAGCAGGTAGCTGGCTTGGAACGGGACCGGTGGGGCAGAGCAATCCTAGCGGCTCGCCCGAGCAGTGGAAGCCGGCGAGGGTGCGCGTTCAGCCGGATGAATGGGGCGCTGTCAGGGCCCCTCTCGTGGAGGATAAAAATCATGCTTTTTCCCTCATTACACATCCCATGCGAGCTTGTAATGATAAAACCTCATCCAAATCACACATTGCAGCTCAATATTCAGTGAGGACAGGGCCTTTTTAAGTCGAAATGTGCAAAAATGCATCCTATCGCTCTGAAACGGCTGTTTTGCTCTCCACCACATTTACTGTCAGACTGGCCGAATTAGACCGATTCTGCCTCTTTCTTGCCTCTGCATGTGAAGAACAGGGTGCTTGTGAGCATATTGTGCAGTTTCAAGCAGGTAGCTGGCTTGGAACGGGACCGGTGGGGCAGAGCAATCCTAGCGGCTCGCCCGAGCAGTGGAAGCCGGCGAGGGTGCGCGTTCAGCCGGATGAATGGGGCGCTGTCAGGGCCCCTCTCGTGGAGGATAAAAATCATGCTTTTTCCCTCATTACACATCCCATGCGAGCTTGTAATGATAAAACCTCATCCAAATCACACATTGCAGCTCAATATTCAGTGAGGACAGGGCCTTTTTAAGTCGAAATGTGCAAAAAAGCATCCTATCGCTCTGAAACGGCTGTTTTGCTCTCCACCACATTTACTGTCAGACTGGCCGAATTAGACCGATTCTGCCTCTTTCTTGCCTCTACATGTGAAGAACAGGGTGCTTGTGAGCATATTGTGCAGTTTCACGCAGGTAGCTGCCTTGGAACGGGACCGGTGGGGCAGAGCAATCCTAGCGGCTCGCCCGAGCAGTGGAAGCCGGCGAGGGTGCGCGTTCAGCCGGATGAATGGGGCGCTGTCAGGGCCCCTCTCGTGGAGGATAAAAATCATGCTTTTTCCCTCATTACACATCCCATGCGAGCTTGTAATGATAAAACCTCATCCAAATCACACATTGCAGCTCAATATTCAGTGAGGACAGGGCCTTTTTAAGTCGAAATGTGCAAAAAAGCATCCTATCGCTCTGAAACGGCTGTTTTGCTCTCCACCACATTTACTGTCAGACTGGCCGAATTAGACCGATTCTGCCTCTTTCTTGCCTCTGCATGTGAAGAACAGGGTGCTTGTGAGCATATTGTGCAGTTTCAAGCAGGTAGCTGCCTTGGAACGGGACCGGTGGGGCAGAGCAATCCTAGCGGCTCGCCCGAGCAGTGGAAGCCGGCGAGGGTGCGCGTTCAGCCGAATGAATGGGGCGCTGTCAGGGCCCCTCTCGTGGAGGATAAAAATCATGCTTTTTCCCTCATTACACATCCCATGCGAGCTTGTAATGATAAAACCTCATCCAAATCACACATTGCAGCTCAATATTCAGTGAGGACAGGGCCTTTTTAAGTCGAAATGTGCAAAAAAGCATCCTATCGCTCTGAAACGGCTGTTTTGCTCTCCACCACATTTACTGTCAGACTGGCCGAATTAGACCGATTCTGCCTCTTTCTTGCCTCTGCATGTGAAGAACAGGGTGCTTGTGAGCATATTGTGCAGTTTCAAGCAGGTAGCTGGCTTGGAACGGGACCGGTGGGGCAGAGCAATCCTAGCGGCTCGCCCGAGCAGTGGAAGCCGGCGAGGGTGCGCGTTCAGCCGGATGAATGGGGCGCTGTCAGGGCCCCTCTCGTGGAGGATAAAAATCATGCTTTTTCCCTCATTACACATCCCATGCGAGCTTGTAATGATAAAACCTCATCCAAATCACACATTGCAGCTCAATATTCAGTGAGGACAGGGCCTTTTTAAGTCGAAATGTGCAAAAATGCATCCTATCGCTCTGAAACGGCTGTTTTGCTCTCCACCACATTTACTGTCAGACTGGCCGAATTAGACCGATTCTGCCTCTTTCTTGCCTCTGCATGTGAAGAACAGGGTGCTTGTGAGCATATTGTGCAGTTTCAAGCAGGTAGCTGGCTTGGAACGGGACCGGTGGGGCAGAGCAATCCTAGCGGCTCGCCCGAGCAGTGGAAGCCGGCGAGGGTGCGCGTTCAGCCGGATGAATGGGGCGCTGTCAGGGCCCCTCTCGTGGAGGATAAAAATCATGCTTTTTCCCTCATTACACATCCCATGCGAGCTTGTAATGATAAAACCTCATCCAAATCACACATTGCAGCTCAATATTCAGTGAGGACAGGGCCTTTTTAAGTCGAAATGTGCAAAAAAGCATCCTATCGCTCTGAAACGGCTGTTTTGCTCTCCACCACATTTACTGTCAGACTGGCCGAATTAGACCGATTCTGCCTCTTTCTTGCCTCTACATGTGAAGAACAGGGTGCTTGTGAGCATATTGTGCAGTTTCACGCAGGTAGCTGCCTTGGAACGGGACCGGTGGGGCAGAGCAATCCTAGCGGCTCGCCCGAGCAGTGGAAGCCGGCGAGGGTGCGCGTTCAGCCGGATGAATGGGGCGCTGTCAGGGCCCCTCTCGTGGAGGATAAAAATCATGCTTTTTCCCTCATTACACATCCCATGCGAGCTTGTAATGATAAAACCTCATCCAAATCACACATTGCAGCTCAATATTCAGTGAGGACAGGGCCTTTTTAAGTCGAAATGTGCAAAAAAGCATCCTATCGCTCTGAAACGGCTGTTTTGCTCTCCACCACATTTACTGTCAGACTGGCCGAATTAGACCGATTCTGCCTCTTTCTTGCCTCTGCATGTGAAGAACAGGGTGCTTGTGAGCATATTGTGCAGTTTCAAGCAGGTAGCTGGCTTGGAACGGGACCGGTGGGGCAGAGCAATCCTAGCGGCTCGCCCGAGCAGTGGAAGCCGGCGAGGGTGCGCGTTCAGCCGAATGAATGGGGCGCTGTCAGGGCCCCTCTCGTGGAGGATAAAAATCATGCTTTTTCCCTCATTACACATCCCATGCGAGCTTGTAATGATAAAACCTCATCCAAATCACACATTGCAGCTCAATATTCAGTGAGGACAGGGCCTTTTTAAGTCGAAATGTGCAAAAAAGCATCCTATCGTTCTGAAACGGCTGTTTTGCTCTCCACCACATTTACTGTCAGACTGGCCGAATTAGACCGATTCTGCCTCTTTCTTGCCTCTACATGTGAAGAACAGGGTGCTTGTGAGCATATTGTGCAGTTTCACGCAGGTAGCTGGCTTGGAACGGTACCGGTGGGGCAGAGCAATCCTAGCGGCTCGCCCGAGCAGTGGAAGCCGGCGAGGGTGCGCGTTCAGCCGGATGAATGGGGCGCTGTCAGGGCCCCTCTCGTGGAGGATAAAAATCATGCTTTTTCCCTCATTACACATCCCATGCGAGCTTGTAATGATAAAACCTCATCCAAATCACACATTGCAGCTCAATATTCAGTGAGGACAGGGCCTTTTTAAGTCGAAATGTGCAAAAAAGCATCCTATCGCTCTGAAACGGCTGTTTTGCTCTCCACCACATTTACTGTCAGACTGGCCGAATTAGACCGATTCTGCCTCTTTCTTGCCTCTGCATGTGAAGAACAGGGTGCTTGTGAGCATATTGTGCAGTTTCAAGCAGGTAGCTGCCTTGGAACGGGACCGGTGGGGCAGAGCAATCCTAGCGGCTCGCCCGAGCAGTGGAAGCCGGCGAGGGTGCGCGTTCAGCCGGATGAATGGGGCGCTGTCAGGGCCCCTCTCGTGGAGGATAAAAATCATGCTTTTTCCCTCATTACACATCCCATGCGAGCTTGTAATGATAAAACCTCATCCAAATCACACATTGCAGCTCAATATTCAGTGAGGACAGGGCCTTTTTAAGTCGAAATGTGCAAAAATGCATCCTATCGCTCTGAAACGGCTGTTTTGCTCTCCACCACATTTACTGTCAGACTGGCCGAATTAGACCGATTCTGCCTCTTTCTTGCCTCTGCATGTGAAGAACAGGGTGCTTGTGAGCATATTGTGCAGTTTCAAGCAGGTAGCTGGCTTGGAACGGGACCGGTGGGGCAGAGCAATCCTAGCGGCTCGCCCGAGCAGTGGAAGCCGGCGAGGGTGCGCGTTCAGCCGGATGAATGGGGCGCTGTCAGGGCCCCTCTCGTGGAGGATAAAAATCATGCTTTTTCCCTCATTACACATCCCATGCGAGCTTGTAATGATAAAACCTCATCCAAATCACACATTGCAGCTCAATATTCAGTGAGGACAGGGCCTTTTTAAGTCGAAATGTGCAAAAATGCATCCTATCGCTCTGAAACGGCTGTTTTGCTCTCCACCACATTTACTGTCAGACTGGCCGAATTAGACCGATTCTGCCTCTTTCTTGCCTCTGCATGTGAAGAACAGGGTGCTTGTGAGCATATTGTGCAGTTTCAAGCAGGTAGCTGGCTTGGAACGGGACCGGTGGGGCAGAGCAATCCTAGCGGCTCGCCCGAGCAGTGGAAGCCGGCGAGGGTGCGCGTTCAGCCGGATGAATGGGGCGCTGTCAGGGCCCCTCTCGTGGAGGATAAAAATCATGCTTTTTCCCTCATTACACATCCCATGCGAGCTTGTAATGATAAAACCTCATCCAAATCACACATTGCAGCTCAATATTCAGTGAGGACAGGGCCTTTTTAAGTCGAAATGTGCAAAAATGCATCCTATCGCTCTGAAACGGCTGTTTTGCTCTCCACCACATTTACTGTCAGACTGGCCGAATTAGACCGATTCTGCCTCTTTCTTGCCTCTGCATGTGAAGAACAGGGTGCTTGTGAGCATATTGTGCAGTTTCAAGCAGGTAGCTGGCTTGGAACGGGACCGGTGGGGCAGAGCAATCCTAGCGGCTCGCCCGAGCAGTGGAAGCCGGCGAGGGTGCGCGTTCAGCCGGATGAATGGGGCGCTGTCAGGGCCCCTCTCGTGGAGGATAAAAATCATGCTTTTTCCCTCATTACACATCCCATGCGAGCTTGTAATGATAAAACCTCATCCAAATCACACATTGCAGCTCAATATTCAGTGAGGACAGGGCCTTTTTAAGTCGAAATGTGCAAAAAAGCATCCTATCTCTCTGAAACGGCTGTTTTGCTCTCCACCACATTTACTGTCAGACTGGCCGAATTAGACCGATTCTGCCTCTTTCTTGCCTCTGCATGTGAAGAACAGGGTGCTTGTGAGCATATTGTGCAGTTTCAAGCAGGTAGCTGCCTTGGAACGGGACCGGTGGGGCAGAGCAATCCTAGCGGCTCGCCCGAGCAGTGGAAGCCGGCGAGGGTGCGCGTTCAGCCGGATGAATGGGGCGCTGTCAGGGCCCCTCTCGTGGAGGATAAAAATCATGCTTTTTCCCTCATTACACATCCCATGCGAGCTTGTAATGATAAAACCTCATCCAAATCACACATTGCAGCTCAATATTCAGTGAGGACAGGGCCTTTTTAAGTCGAAATGTGCAAAAATGCATCCTATCGCTCTGAAACGGCTGTTTTGCTCTCCACCACATTTACTGTCAGACTGGCCGAATTAGACCGATTCTGCCTCTTTCTTGCCTCTACATGTGAAGAACAGGGTGCTTGTGAGCATATTGTGCAGTTTCACGCAGGTAGCTGCCTTGGAACGGGACCGGTGGGGCAGAGCAATCCTAGCGGCTCGCCCGAGCAGTGGAAGCCGGCGAGGGTGCGCGTTCAGCCGGATGAATGGGGCGCTGTCAGGGCCCCTCTCGTGGAGGATAAAAATCATGCTTTTTCCCTCATTACACATCCCATGCGAGCTTGTAATGATAAAACCTCATCCAAATCACACATTGCAGCTCAATATTCAGTGAGGACAGGGCCTTTTTAAGTCGAAATGTGCAAAAAAGCATCCTATCGCTCTGAAACGGCTGTTTTGCTCTCCACCACATTTACTGTCAGACTGGCCGAATTAGACCGATTCTGCCTCTTTCTTGCCTCTGCATGTGAAGAACAGGGTGCTTGTGAGCATATTGTGCAGTTTCAAGCAGGTAGCTGCCTTGGAACGGGACCGGTGGGGCAGAGCAATCCTAGCGGCTCGCCCGAGCAGTGGAAGCCGGCGAGGGTGCGCGTTCAGCCGAATGAATGGGGCGCTGTCAGGGCCCCTCTCGTGGAGGATAAAAATCATGCTTTTTCCCTCATTACACATCCCATGCGAGCTTGTAATGATAAAACCTCATCCAAATCACACATTGCAGCTCAATATTCAGTGAGGACAGGGCCTTTTTAAGTCGAAATGTGCAAAAAAGCATCCTATCGCTCTGAAACGGCTGTTTTGCTCTCCACCACATTTACTGTCAGACTGGCCGAATTAGACCGATTCTGCCTCTTTCTTGCCTCTGCATGTGAAGAACAGGGTGCTTGTGAGCATATTGTGCAGTTTCAAGCAGGTAGCTGGCTTGGAACGGGACCGGTGGGGCAGAGCAATCCTAGCGGCTCGCCCGAGCAGTGGAAGCCGGCGAGGGTGCGCGTTCAGCCGGATGAATGGGGCGCTGTCAGGGCCCCTCTCGTGGAGGATAAAAATCATGCTTTTTCCCTCATTACACATCCCATGCGAGCTTGTAATGATAAAACCTCATCCAAATCACACATTGCAGCTCAATATTCAGTGAGGACAGGGCCTTTTTAAGTCGAAATGTGCAAAAATGCATCCTATCGCTCTGAAACGGCTGTTTTGCTCTCCACCACATTTACTGTCAGACTGGCCGAATTAGACCGATTCTGCCTCTTTCTTGCCTCTGCATGTGAAGAACAGGGTGCTTGTGAGCATATTGTGCAGTTTCAAGCAGGTAGCTGGCTTGGAACGGGACCGGTGGGGCAGAGCAATCCTAGCGGCTCGCCCGAGCAGTGGAAGCCGGCGAGGGTGCGCGTTCAGCCGAATGAATGGGGCGCTGTCAGGGCCCCTCTCGTGGAGGATAAAAATCATGCTTTTTCCCTCATTACACATCCCATGCGAGCTTGTAATGATAAAACCTCATCCAAATCACACATTGCAGCTCAATATTCAGTGAGGACAGGGCCTTTTTAAGTCGAAATGTGCAAAAAAGCATCCTATCGTTCTGAAACGGCTGTTTTGCTCTCCACCACATTTACTGTCAGACTGGCCGAATTAGACCGATTCTGCCTCTTTCTTGCCTCTACATGTGAAGAACAGGGTGCTTGTGAGCATATTGTGCAGTTTCACGCAGGTAGCTGGCTTGGAACGGTACCGGTGGGGCAGAGCAATCCTAGCGGCTCGCCCGAGCAGTGGAAGCCGGCGAGGGTGCGCGTTCAGCCGGATGAATGGGGCGCTGTCAGGGCCCCTCTCGTGGAGGATAAAAATCATGCTTTTTCCCTCATTACACATCCCATGCGAGCTTGTAATGATAAAACCTCATCCAAATCACACATTGCAGCTCAATATTCAGTGAGGACAGGGCCTTTTTAAGTCGAAATGTGCAAAAAAGCATCCTATCGCTCTGAAACGGCTGTTTTGCTCTCCACCACATTTACTGTCAGACTGGCCGAATTAGACCGATTCTGCCTCTTTCTTGCCTCTGCATGTGAAGAACAGGGTGCTTGTGAGCATATTGTGCAGTTTCAAGCAGGTAGCTGCCTTGGAACGGGACCGGTGGGGCAGAGCAATCCTAGCGGCTCGCCCGAGCAGTGGAAGCCGGCGAGGGTGCGCGTTCAGCCGGATGAATGGGGCGCTGTCAGGGCCCCTCTCGTGGAGGATAAAAATCATGCTTTTTCCCTCATTACACATCCCATGCGAGCTTGTAATGATAAAACCTCATCCAAATCACACATTGCAGCTCAATATTCAGTGAGGACAGGGCCTTTTTAAGTCGAAATGTGCAAAAATGCATCCTATCGCTCTGAAACGGCTGTTTTGCTCTCCACCACATTTACTGTCAGACTGGCCGAATTAGACCGATTCTGCCTCTTTCTTGCCTCTGCATGTGAAGAACAGGGTGCTTGTGAGCATATTGTGCAGTTTCAAGCAGGTAGCTGGCTTGGAACGGGACCGGTGGGGCAGAGCAATCCTAGCGGCTCGCCCGAGCAGTGGAAGCCGGCGAGGGTGCGCGTTCAGCCGGATGAATGGGGCGCTGTCAGGGCCCCTCTCGTGGAGGATAAAAATCATGCTTTTTCCCTCATTACACATCCCATGCGAGCTTGTAATGATAAAACCTCATCCAAATCACACATTGCAGCTCAATATTCAGTGAGGACAGGGCCTTTTTAAGTCGAAATGTGCAAAAATGCATCCTATCGCTCTGAAACGGCTGTTTTGCTCTCCACCACATTTACTGTCAGACTGGCCGAATTAGACCGATTCTGCCTCTTTCTTGCCTCTGCATGTGAAGAACAGGGTGCTTGTGAGCATATTGTGCAGTTTCAAGCAGGTAGCTGGCTTGGAACGGGACCGGTGGGGCAGAGCAATCCTAGCGGCTCGCCCGAGCAGTGGAAGCCGGCGAGGGTGCGCGTTCAGCCGGATGAATGGGGCGCTGTCAGGGCCCCTCTCGTGGAGGATAAAAATCATGCTTTTTCCCTCATTACACATCCCATGCGAGCTTGTAATGATAAAACCTCATCCAAATCACACATTGCAGCTCAATATTCAGTGAGGACAGGGCCTTTTTAAGTCGAAATGTGCAAAAATGCATCCTATCGCTCTGAAACGGCTGTTTTGCTCTCCACCACATTTACTGTCAGACTGGCCGAATTAGACCGATTCTGCCTCTTTCTTGCCTCTGCATGTGAAGAACAGGGTGCTTGTGAGCATATTGTGCAGTTTCAAGCAGGTAGCTGGCTTGGAACGGGACCGGTGGGGCAGAGCAATCCTAGCGGCTCGCCCGAGCAGTGGAAGCCGGCGAGGGTGCGCGTTCAGCCGGATGAATGGGGCGCTGTCAGGGCCCCTCTCGTGGA